>NC_083315.2:174783366-175101977 GCF_963455315.2 Globicephala melas | reverse complement strand
CTTCCTTCCTTCCAACTTGAAGTGTTACCCTTTATTATTTGTTAAATTCCTTTGTTTACGTATCTCTATCCCTGGAGCCTCTGCTGCACCACCTGTAACCTGAGAGCCGGTAGAGCACATCTCTTCATTCCCACTTTTCAAAACACTTTCTTAGCTTCTCCTTCAAATAAATTTTAAAATATTTTTAGGGGCTTCCCTGGTGGTGCAGTGGTTAAGAATCTGCCTGCCAATGCAAGGGACACGGGTTTGAGCCCTGGTCCGGGAAGATCACACATGCCGTGGAGCAACTAAGCCCGCGAGCCACAACTACTGAGCCCACACGCCTAGAGCCCCTGCTCCGCAGCAGAGAAGCCACCACAATGAGAAGCCTACACGCCGCAGCTAGAGAAAGCCCGCGTGCAGCAACGGCGACCCAACGCAGCCAAAAATAAGTTAAAATTTTTTTTAGATTATGGAGCTTGTTGACTCCATCATAATCTAAAAAAAGTGAAAATTGTGTTGAGCTTTTCTCTGGGATTGTGTTGGATTTGTAGATTAATTTGGGGGCCGCTCACCATCCTGACCTTCCCTGTGTAGGAACACTGCACGTCTCTCCCCTTGATGGGCTCCCTCTTGCAGGTTGCACGTGTTGGTGGCTAATAAGTTAATTCTTAAGCATTCCAAGGTTCTTGTTGCCATTGTGCATAGAGTATGATCCTCTTAATGTGGGACAGTGAGAGATTCAGCGGGTGAACATTTTGATGCCAGTTTTTCCGTCTGTGTTTATCAGTGAGGTTATCTGTGCCTTCTTTTCTGAGCTGCTCTCTTTAGCTGTCTTCAGGGCTGCACCCGCCTCAACTCTGGCTTAGGAAATCTGGATCTCTTAGTTGCCATCATACAGGGGTTTTCTTTTCCTGGAAGGTTTCATAGGCCTCCCTTAAAAGGGCCTGAGGTTGATGGCTAGAGAGGTCGGTCTTCTGGGGGTTTTTTTCTTATTTTTTCCCCTGCAACTATCTGTTTTGAAAATTTTCAAACTTCCAGGAAAGTTGCAAGAATGGTAGAGTGAATAACGCACATGAGCTGTACCTAACCCATTTTCCCCATTTGGGTTTTTGGGGAGGAACCAGCAGAAAGTGAGTTGCAGTATTACCCACCCCTAAGTACTTACCCGCACCTCCCTTGGGAGGGCGTCTCCCCGCTGCCCGGTGACGTCCTGTTCCTAAACCTAGAATCCAGCCAGGGCCACGCACTGCGTTTAGTAGGCACAGCTCTTCAGTCTTCAGTCCACTGTGCAGTTTGTTTACAAAAAGTGCAGGTTTTTTTGCAAAACGTTCCTCAGTCAAGGCTTGCCTGGTTTTTTGAATTGGGTAAGCAGTGAAAAGGCTCCGCACCTGTCTCCCAGCCGCCCGGTTCTCCCCAGGGACCAACAAACAAGTGTGTATGAGGGTGCGTGCACACTGCACACACTTTTTTCCTGACTGCACACATCGTACCCTTTATCTGAGAGCAAGGCTGATCCCTCACATGACCAAACACAGTACAGCTGCCATACTGAGGAAGCCACCTGCGTGTCCCCATAATGTCCTTAAGCACCTTTGCTGGCGCGGGACCCAGTCCCCAAGCACGCGTGGCATTTAGCTGCCTCATCTCTTTGGCCCCTTTACTCTGGAACAGGCCCTCAGCCTGTCTGGCATAAAGCACATCTTCTAGAACACGCCTCAGTTTGCGTGTCTGACATTTCCTTGTCTTTTGAGATTTGGGTTGTGTGTCCCAGGATGGAGTATGGCACACAGGACGTGGTGTCCTTCTTGGGGTGTTGCATCCTGAGGTACATGGCATCTGTTTGTCCTGTACTGACCTGTTTGTTCCTCTTTTTAAGTTTATTTAAGTGAAATTCACATAACAGAAAGTAACCATTTAAAAGTCAACAATTCGGACTTCCCTGGTGGTTCAGTGGTTAAGGATCCGCCTGCCAATGCAGGGGACACGGGTTTAATCCCTTCCAGGAAGATCCCACATTCCGTGGGGCAACTAAGCCCGTGAGCCACAACTACTGAGCCTGCGCTCTGGAGCCCTGAGCCACAACTACTGGGTCCACGTGCCACAGCTGCTGAAGCCCGTGCGCCTAGAGCCCGTGCTCCGCAACAAGAGAAGCCACCGCAGTGAGAAGCCCGCGCACCGCAACGAAGAGTAGCCCCTGCTCGCCGCAACCAGAGAAAGCCCGCCTGCAGCAAGCCCGCGCGCAACGAAGACCCAACGCAGCCGAAAATTAAAGAAGTCAGCAACTCAGTGGCTGTTCAGTACATTCACAGTGTTGTACAACCACCAGCTCTGTCTACTCAGAACACTTCCATCACTGCAAGATAAAACCCCTACCCGCTGAGCAGTTTCTCCTCAATTCCTGCCTCCCCCCAGCTCCTGGCTACCACCAGTCTTAACAATCTAGGGATTTGCCTGTTCTGGGCATTTCGTATAAGTGGAATGAATCAGACAGTACATGGCCTTTTGTGTCTGGCTTCTTCCACTCAGCATCATGTTTTCAAGGTTCATCCATGTTGTAGCATGTATCAGTAAGTTGTTTCTTTTTATTGTCAAATAGTCCAGTGGATAGATGGACCACATCTTACGTACTCATTGGTTGTTAGGAATAGTGCACTAGGAACAGCTGCGTACATGTATTTGTTTTGAGTACATGTTTTCACTTCTTTGGGGTATGTACCTAGGAGTGGGATTGCTGGGTCATATGGTAGCTCTACTTCTAACTTTTTGAGGAACCACAGCAGCTGTACCATTTTACATTCCCACCAGCAAATGTACAAGGGTTGAGTCCACATCTTTGCCAACACTTACTTTTTTTCTTACGAGAAAATTTTTTTTCAATAGCCATCCTAGCAGGTGTGAAGTTGTATTTCATTGTGGTTTTGGTTTGCGTTTCCCTAATGATTAGTGATGTTGAGCATCTTTTTCATGGGCTTATTGGCCATTTGTGTACCTTCTTTGGAGAAATGTCTATTCAAGTCTTTTGCCCATTTTTAAATTGGATTATTTGTCTTTTTGTTGTTGGGTTGTAAGAGATTTTTATATGATATGGATAGGGAATTCCCTGGGGGTCCAGTGGTTGGGACTTGGCATTTTCACTGCTGTGGCCCGGGTCCATCCCTGGTCTGGGAACTAAGATCCCATAAGTTGTGTGGTGTGGCACAGCCAAAAAAAAGGATACCAGACACTTATCAGATAATGTGATTTGCAAATACTTTTTTCACGTTCTTTTGGGTTGTCTTTTCACAATTCTCTGTGTCTTTCAGTGTACAGAAGTTTCTAATTTTGGTGAAGTCCAGTTTTTCTGTTTTTTTCTTTTGTTGCTCGTGCTTTGGATGTTATACCTAAGAATCCATTGCCAAGGTCAAGGTTATGAAGATTTAGTCTGTTTTCTTCTTCAGAGTTTTATGGTTTTAGCTTTTGTTTAGGTCTTTTTTACATTTTGAGCTAGTTTTTGTGTGTGGTGTGAGGTAGGGGTCTAGTTTAATTCTTCTGCAGGTGAATATCCAGCACCATTTGTTCTTCCCCCATTGAATGGTCTTGGCACCCTTGTTAAAAATCCGTTGAGCACAGGTTCATAGATACATTTCTGGGCTCTCAGCTCGATTGCGTTGGTCTTTATATTAATACTGCCACGCTGTACTTGATTACTGTTGCTTTGTAGTATGTTTTGAAGTTGTAAGTTTGGGAAGTGTGAGTCCTCCCACTTTTTCTTAGTATTGTTTTCACTATTCTGAGTCCTTTGCAATTCTGTATGAATTTGAGGATTGGCTTTTCCATTTCTGCCCCTCCCCCAAAAAATCCGTTGGAATTTCAGTAAAGATTGCATTGAATCTGCAGGTTGATCATGTCGGGGAATATTGCCATCTTTACAGTAGTCTTCCAATCCATGAACATAGGGTGCCCTTCCGGTTATTTAGGTGGTCTTTCATTTCTTTCAGCGATGTTTTATAGTCTCAGTGTACAGATCTTTCACCTTCTTGGTTAAATTTATTCCTAGCTGTATTTTATCCTTTTGGATGCTATTGTAAATGGCATTGTTTTCTTAATTTCCTTTTCACAGTGTTTATTGCTGATGTCTAGAAACACAGCTGACGTGTGTGTGTTGATCTTGTACCCTGCAGCTTTACTGAGTTTGTTCTTTGTGGAGTTCTTTAGGATTTTCTGTCTGTACAGAGTCGTGTCAGCTGTGAAGAGAGGTGCTTTTACTTCTTCCTTTCCAGCTTGGATGCCACTTTTTCTGGCCCTGGCGGGAACTGGGAGCACAGTGTCCAGTAGCAGCGGTGAAAGCAGCAGCCTGGTCTTGTTCCTGCGCTGAGCGGGGAGCTTTGCCTTTCTCCGCCAGGTGTGAAGTTAACTGTGGGCTGCTCACGGACACCCTTTGTCACGTTGAGAAAGGTCCTCTCTGTTCCTTGTGCTTTTATCGTGAAAGGGCTTCACGTCTGTGACCTCTGACTGCTTGGTTGCCATGCTGTCTGGTTTCTTCACTGTGGAGTTACTCCTTTTTGGAATAGTTACTGAGTCATTTGTGGGGTTGGGCCTTGGTTTATGATCTCTCACCAGCAAGGACCACGTGACAAGCTTGCAGAGCATGCTCTCATGACAAGAATGGAGCCAGCAGGGGCTACACCTGCCCAGGCAGCATCGCCTCCACAGGCCCAGGGCCATGGTTCTCACCCTGTCCCTCTTTGTCTTCACAGCCTGATTCGGATTCCACCAAACACTCGACTCCATCGAACAGCTCCAACCCCAGCGGCCCACCAAGCCCCAACTCCCCCCACAGGAGCCAGCTCCCCCTTGAAGGCCTGGAGCAGCCGTCCTGCGATGCCTGAAGCTGCCGGTCACCGCAGCGGGGCCGGGGGCCCAGGTGGCCTCCTGTCAGTGCCAAGACTGAGCTGACCCTCCAGTGTTGTCCAAGGAAATGTAGAATCGATTTGTAGATACGGAGATGAAGAAAATACTTTATTATAATAATGATTGGCTTTATGCCGCACCGAGGCGGTAGGCCAGATCTGCTCATCTGCACAGCTGTTCCGTTTGCACACGAAGGACCGCCTGCGGCCCCTCCTGCCCAGAACCAGCTGAGGCAGTGCGGGGGGCCCGTGACGCCAGCCTCCTGCAGACCCCAGTGGTGCCGGGGGGCTCTGCAGGAAGCAGGCAGCTCGGGACGGCCTCGGTGCCGCGTCTGTTCCCTGTTCCCTGAAACTGTTTCCTAGGACCTTAGGAGAATAGTAGGAAGTTGTGTATCATTCCCAGTGTCCCTAGAGTTTTGAAGACAGAGGAAAGTGGAGCTTAGTTTGTGGCCTTTTTATTCATTTAGCCATTACATAGTCAGATGCAGAAGTCCTTCTGCCGACCTTGTAGCCATGGACAGAGGCCCATTCAAGTGAAGCCTGCCCTGTCCTGGTCCCTCATGTGTGTCAGTCCGTTTCCGGTCACAACCACGAAGTGTCACCCGTATCTACTACTGTGAAGTCAGCTGTGCTCCGTTTCCCGCTCGCTTCCACAGCTCTGCCTCCTGCTGTAAAACCAGTGAGTGTCGTGCAGCCGGGCCCCGAGGCCTGCGGGCCGAGAGGAGGCCAGAGCCCCGGGTAGCCCCGCGGCAGGTGCCAGGACCCCCGCCCCGCATGGAGCCCCGTGATCAGTGCCCTTCCGGATCGTGTAGACTCGCCGCCACACTCCACCCGGTGGGCCGGCCGCAGCGCCCGCGTGTACCTGCCTGCCTTCCCCGCGGCATTTGTGAGTATCAGGCAGCCTCCTGTCTCTGTAAAGGCTTGCGATTAACTTGCCCCGCTGGGCTTCTCCCTGTTCTCCCGCCGGTCGATGTTCTCGGTGGCAACGCTGTTGAAGACGTGCACTTACCTTGAGTTGGCACTGAGTGACCTGGGCACCGTGGCCTGCCTGTGCGTGTCACACGCCCAGCACCCGCCTGCCCGCCCCCTGGGCCTTCTGCTGGGGCTGGCACCTGCTGGGGGTTCTGGTTTTTACTTTTTTAATGTAAGTCTGAGTCTTTGTAATTATTGAATTGTGAGAACATTTTTGAACAATTTACCTGTCAATAAAGCAGAAGACGGCAGTTTTAAAGTTCTCAGTGGTTTGTCTGAATGTGACCACCTGTCACCCGGTGTCTGCCCCCCCCCCCCCCAGTAGCGCCCTGTGCTGGAAAGCACCGTCTTACCTGTGGAAGCCATTCTTGGTCATTTGCTCAGGCGGGGTCCACACTAAAGGTTCGTGTCCACGTGGCAGGAACCAGCCGCCAGAGCTGGGACCCCTTGCCTGCCAACGTCACGATGGGGGCCTCCTGGGGACACCCTGCACCATGGTAGGCAGGGTCAGGGGTGGGCCACTGGCTGGAGAGGGGGGCCATCTGGCCAAGTGTCCGTGCCAGGACAGGCAGATGGGCATTCAGCCTGAGAGCAGCAGGTGCCCTCCAGGGCCAGGGCAGGGCGGGGCCGGCTGCTGCACCGGGGACCCCAGTGCTGGGAAAGGGCGATGTGCCCATGAGCCCACAAGGCAGAGCAACGCCCCGGGAGGGAAGCTGCGTGGGACAGACGCACGCACACGCTGGCCCTTCGGCAGCCCCGGGGGTAGGGTGGGGCAGACCACCCCCAGGAGGGGGAGCTCATGGGGAGGCTGGGCTGGATGGGTGGCCACACTGGGGGCTCTGGCCCCCAGGGCGGGGAGCAGCCTGCGGTGAGTTGGGTTTCATCGTTTGCTCTGACCCCCAGTAAGCTCTGGTAACGTGTGGGCAGTGACGGCACCTGCCGAAGAGGGTGGTGCGAGGATACAGTAGAGCACAGACAGCAGCCGGGTGCCTGGCAGGTGATGCTCGGGGAGCGTCCTGGGCACCCTTGCGGCTCCGCCAGTCAGCACGGCCTGGGCTCCGCAGCCCAAACAGCCCCGCCGGCCGGCGGGGACCCAGGCCCCTCTCACTGTGAGCCTCCATTCTCACAGCTGGGGAAGGAGCATGGCAAATTTTAGGAGCAGACACAATCCTCCCACCTGTCCCTGAAAGGAGACCACCCAAAGCACAGGCAGAGACAATTGACTGAAATCACAGCACCTGGAAAACTGAAAAGCGAGCATAGGCCAGTGGTGAGCGGCCACGTGGGCAGCCGGGGCCTCGGGGTCAGAGATGATGGGATTGGACATTGGCCCTGCCTCCGTCTGATGTCTGACCCACGTGAGGTGAGCATCTCTCACAGCTCTGAAACACGGGTGCTGAAGCGTCAGTCGTTTTTTAAATGAAATACTAGCTATTGCAACAGCTACACAGCACCGAGTAACGACCACCCACAACATGGGTGAGCTTCACAGGCAGGATACTGACCACAGAGCACGGCTTCGCGACTGACGGAAACTTACTTACAAGCAAATTCACTGTTTGTTAGAGGCTCGCACGTGGTTACCCTTGGTGGGGGGGGGGAGCGAGGGGGGGATGTTTTCAGATGCTGCTTACACAGAAGTGTCCCTGACAGTTCAAGCTGGGCATCCGTCAGTACAACTTTACACACACACACGATTCACCGTCCCACTGCTGCCCCATCAAGCACCTACCAAGTGAGTGTCCTACTCAGAGCGGCTCAGTCCCGACACCCACCCTCCGGGTCAGAGCTGCCCTCAGAAGGGAGAGGGCGAGGCCTGGCCCTGCAGCGATGGACACCAAACAGCCCCCACCCAGCAGGACGCACCTGCCAGCTCTCTGACACGCTCCACCACTGTGGCGGGCGGCTCTGCCCCTGCCCCCAGCAGAGGGAACAGATCTACTGTGTCCCTAGGACCGCTCCTCCGGGCAGCCCAGTCTGCCGGAAGTCCAGGTCCACCTGGCTGGCCCTGGGTCCGAGCAGCTTGGCATGAGGTAGGGAAGCACCTGGCAGCTCACTTATCCACCCTCCTTGCTGCCTCACTCGGATTTGCCTCTCCCCACCGCCCCCCTCCTGCTTCAGTCCCCTCCCTAGCCTTAGGGGCTTCTTCCATGGGCTCCTCCAGAACCGGGGCAGCCCCCTCCTAATTCTGGGTGGAACCTCGCAGGCCAGAAGCCTCGGACCGCCCCAGCCTACAGGTAGTACCCAGGACTGCCCTGGGCGGGTGGCCAGGCGCCAGCCGGCACAGGCTCTGAGGACCACCCCTCGCCATCCCACCAGGCAGGGGCAGAGGGGTGGCAACGCAGGAAGCAGTGTGTCCACGGCTGACTGCAGGTGCGGGAAAGCCCTTTATTGAGCAAGGACGCCCTGTCCTTGGCCAGCAGAGGGTATCCCGCAGGGCCTGCGACGCCGGCGCGGGGGCGGGGGCAGGTTCCGCGGCCGCTCAGGCCTCGGCTTCGCCAAAGAGCGGATTAACGAAGTAGCTGCGGCTGGAGCTCCAGACGTCCAGCTGCGGGGCGGGGAGCTGCGGGAGAGCAGGGTCAGGGATCCGGCCGCGGGAATTCCCACACCCCCGCCCCCGGGCGTCCCCTCACCGCCTCCGCCGGGTCCGCCGCGTAGAACACAGGGTTGTGGAAGCCCACGGGCGCCCCAGCCGGCGCGGGGTCCGCCTCGTCGCGCCTCCTCCACCTGGAGGCAGGGACGCGCGTGAGCCCTGAGTGCCTGAGCGCCGCGTACCCGGGCGCCGAGGCCCCGCCCCGCGTACCTGAGCCTCCCCGCGCGGCGCAGCAGCAGCGCCGCCGCCAGCAACGCCAGCAGTAATAGGAGCAGCGCGGCCGCCAGGCCGCCCGCCAGCCCCGCGCGCGGCCCCGGCGCGTTCAGCCCCGCCGCCGAGCCGCCCCCAACGGGCGCGCCCGACTCTCGAGCGGTCGCCGATAGGACCCCGAGGGCTTGGCCTGCAATGGAGGGCGCCGGCTCAGTCGGCCCCGAGCAGGGCGGGGCGGGGCAGAGGTGCGCGGCTGGGAACGGGGCGCCCGCGGTTACCGTGCTCCGCGATGTCCGCCAGGAGGGCCCGGGCTAGGCGCCCCGCGCCGCCGGTCTCGGGGCCGGTCTCCACCAGCACCACCTGGATCTCCGTGTCTGCCTTCGCGCCTGAGGCTTCGCGGAGCCGGGGCTGGCGCGGAACCTTGGACACGGCCATTTGCAGCCCCTGATACTGGGGCTGGAGAGGGGCACAGAGTTGGTCCGGGAACTCCGCCCCTCGGCCCTGCGGGAACGTTGTGGGCAGGGACAAACGGTGGACAGGCGGAGAGTGGACGCCTCAGTGAGGAGGCGGAGTGGGGCCCGGGGATTCCTGCGGAGAGGGTGGTCCCAGACCGGGGCTGCGGAAGGGCAGGGGCCCCGGTCGGGGCGCGGCCCCATTACCAGAGCCAGGAAGGCGTGCAGCAGCCGCGCCCGGTACCGCTGCAGGTCAAAGGCCGGGCCATGGGTCAGCGATACGATGGCTCCTGAAGAAGCAGGCAGGTGAGGGTCAGCACCGCGGATCCAGGCCCGACAGGGAAACTGAGGCTGGGGACGAGCTAGGGTGGCCAAGCCGTCCTAGCTAGCAGGGGCCGGGCGGGGCTCTCACCGCAGAGGTCGCAGCACTGCCCTTCGGGCCGGAGGGGGTCTCGGCAGGCAGCCTGGGGGCAGCGGCCACCCAGGGGCTGGAGCAGTGCTGCGCAGATCCACGGCTGCACCTGGAAGCGGAGAGGCGGCGGTCAGCGCGGAGACGGCGAGGAGCAGACCGCAGTGAGAGGGCCACGCGCCCGGGGAGGCGAGCGGGCCAGAGACGGCGGGGCGCGGCGGCCCCTGGCACAGTTCCGACCTCCGGCGCAGAGCCGGGCCCAGCTGTGCGGTGCCCCAGCCACCCCGCTGCGGGCCGCCCTCACCTCGGCGTGGCCGCAGACGCAGCCCGACTGGTCCGCGCAGGCCTCGGGGCCCACGCTCAGCGCGCCCGGCCCGTGGAAGCGCAGGCGGCCCGCGCGGGACGCCAGGAAAGCAGCCAGGTCCTCGTCGCGCGTGAACGTCTGCAGGTGGCCGGGTGACCACCGGAGCCAGCCCGAGGACGAGACAGAACCTGAATGCTCGGAAGCCACCGGGCTAACAGGGTGGGAGGCGCTCCGGGGAGCGGCACTGAGGGGCAAAGGCGCGGAGCTGAGACCCCAGCCCCCGCCCCGCCCCTCCCCGCGCTCACCTGGCCCAGAGCCCGGACGCTGCGGACGCGCACCGTGCCGGCGCCCGGGCCGAGACCCACCCGGAAGGAGGCGTCGGACGGGAAGATGACGTCGTCGTGGCTGCAGGGCACGCGCTCGGCGTCCACGGAGAAGAGACCGTGCGCCGCGTCTCCGCAGCGCCACAGGCGCGGGTCGTGCCAGCAGAAGCGGTCGGGGTCGCGGAAGAGCGCAGGGCCGCCTGGGCGAGCGCGCGACCCTGAGCTCCGCCCAGAACGCGCCCTCCAACCCGGCCACGCTCCAACCCGGACGTCGCCGTCCGCTCCAGGCCCCACCCACGAACGCGCCCCCTCGAAGCCCTGCCCCTGGCCCGCCCCCTCACCTGTGCTACAGTCCAGGTGCGAGCCGATGTCCAGGGCGCTGAATCCAGCTCCTGAGGCCAGGACGAATTCCCCGTCCAGCGGCAAGAGCTGTAGGAAGCGCAGGCTGAGGCGGCGCCGCGCGGTGGACTGGGGCATCAGAGGGTCCCACTCTGCGCCCACCCCCGGTCCCCCTGTCCCTGGGGAGAAGAATCTAGCCCACAGAGTGAGCAGGCGAGGTCAGGGCCTGGGGGCACCTCGCCCTGCCTGAAGGTCAGATAGGCCGCAGGGAGTAGGGCTGCTAGCAAGGAGCAAGCCTGAGACCTGGGAGTGACAGGTCCCAGGGGCAGGGTGACTCTTGTCAGGGCCATTGCCCTCCCCTGTCGCCCCTGAAAAACTACAGTCCAAGGGCTTGTAGGTTCCAGGAAGCCATGCTGCTGGGGACTCTGGAGTCAGCCCTGAGCCTGTGAGGGAGGGGAGGGGCTACAGCTGGGGAAGCGGGTGCCAGAGGCAGCGGGGAGGGGAGTGGGGCCTTGGAGCCCCTTCAGCACAGAAGCCCAGGCCTCAGGTGTCAGAGGAAATAGGGCAGCGGGGAAGGCCAGGAGGAGGGCTGACTGGCCCTGCCCCCTCCACCCGCCGCTCCAAGCCCCAGGACCCCATCTTTTCTCCTTGCCCCCGCCAGGGTTGGGGTTGAAGGTGAGGGTTGGACCAGGGGAGCTGCCCAGTGCAGGGGTCACGGGGGTTCAACGTCTCAGGGCACATCCACCCAGGGCCCCGCCTGGCATCCCAGCTTGCTGGGTAGGGCCTGCTCTTCAGTCCCCCAAGCACTGGGCCTGACCAAGAGGCTGACACCGGGGAGATTCAAGGTCACAGGCCAACTACCTCCACAGCTGAGGGTGCAGCACTGTGACAGCAAGGCAAACCCACCTGCAGGCGCCAGGGACAAGCCATGGACAGATGGACACGATGCGCCTCAGGAGGGGGAGGCGGGTACTAGCGGTGTGAAGCATGAACAAGAGCTCGGTTTTCAAAAGAACCAGAGCGGGAGAGGTACATACTATATGATAAACGTAATAGCGGAAAGACAGCAGGAAAGCGCTAAGCGGGAGAAGCCAGGAGAGACGGGAGCCCGCCCAACCGAAGCACCAACATTCAGATACAAGGGTGGGCGGGTGGAACACCTGAAAAACGATGAAGATGAATTTTCCATGTTTGAAGAAAGCTGGGAGACCTCGAGTTGAAAGGTCTCATTGAATGCCACACAAGGAAAATCACAGAACACTATGTTCATGAATATCAAAGACGAAGAGAACATTCTAAAAGCAGCAGAGGGGAAGGACAGATCACCCAGGAAGGAGAAAATTCAGGAATCGGGTTTCTCAGCAACAACAATGCATGCACAGGACAGAACAGGCTGCCGGGAGACTTCTGGAGTCTGCAGCCACCTCTAGACACGCCCCTAGACACAGGCCTGTCCACCAGTGGGCAGGAACCAGCCCTGCACTCCAGATTAGTATGTTACGTATATTAAAAGATAATAAAAATACCTTTAAGCCTAAAAGACTTCAGAATGATTGCCACACAAAGACCTGCCCTGAAAACGTGCTAGGAGAAAGTAAGAAGGAAAGAAATCCAGAAGCCTAGAAGAGATATGGGAAGTCGGGTGATGAAATACTGTGATGAAGCTTATTGTTGTCTCTTAATAAATGTTTAAATCTAGGACTAAAATGTGATGGGGGATGGGGAGACCACAAGGGCACGGACATACAGTAAAGAACTTACTCGTTCGAGGGAAGATACAGGTATTGAAAAGATTAAGAAATCAGGACTGCCAAACTTGAAAACCTGGATGAAATATGCCAATTTCTAGAAAATTTTTAAATATTAAAATTGATGCAAGAAGCAATAGAGGGACTTCCCTGGTGGTCCAGTGGTAAAGAATCCGCTGTCCAATGCAGGGAATGTGGGTTCGATCCCTGGTCGGGGAACTAAGATCCCACATGCCGCAGAGCAGCTAAGCCCGTGAGCCACAACTATTGAGTTCGCGTGCCTCAACAAGAAAGAGAAAACCCTCACGCCACAACTAGAGAGACGCCCACATGCTGCAGCGAGGAGCCCGCGTGCCGCAACTAGGACCCAACGCAGCCAAAACAATAAAGAAAAATATTTTTTAAAAAAAGAAGCAATAGAGAATTTGAATAGACAAGTAAGCATTAAAGGTTTGTTTGTTTGGCAACACCGTGTGGCATATGGGCTCTTCGTTCCCTGACTAGGGATGAACCCACGAACCTGAGAACCCGCTCCCCTTGCTGCGGAAGCATGGAGTCTTAACCCCACTGGACTGCCAGGGAAGCCCCTAAAGAGTTTTTTTGTTTTTGTTTTCAAATTTTATTTATTTATTTATTTATTTATTTTTTGCTGCACTGGGTCTTTGTTGCTGTGCAGCGGGCTTTCTCTAGTTGCGAAGCTGGGGCTACTCTTTGTTGCGGTGCACGGGCTTCCCATCGCAGTGGCTTCTCGTTGCAGAGCATGGGCTCTGCAGGCTTCAGTAGTTGTGGCACGCAGGCTCAGTAGTTGTGGCTCGCGGGCTCTAAAACGCAGGCTCAGTAGTTGTGGTGCATGGGCTTAGTTGCTCCACGGCATGTGGGATCTTCCCAAACCAGGGCTCGAACCCGTGTCCCCTACGCTAGCAGGCGGATTCTTAACCACTGTGCCACCAGGGTAGTCCAAGGAGTTTTAAGTGTTAGTCAGAGACCTCCTGTTCCCTAAATTCCCAGACCAAGTGTTTTTTATAGGTGAGGTATACTAAACCCTCAAGGAAAATTTAACTTCTTACAGAAAGTTCTTCTGGAAAACAGAAAAAGAGTGAAAATTGCCAGCCCATTTTCTGGGGCCAGTGTTAAGTGCGATTCCAAAGCCAAATGAAGGACAATACAAAGGAAGAAAGATTATAGGCTCAGTTGAGTTATAAACGCAAATGCAAAATCCTAAATAAAATATTAGCTGACTGGATCCAATAATGTATTTTAAAAATACATGGTGATCCTAGGGTTCATGTCCCAAGGATGCAGGAAGGAAAGGATAGGGAATGCTCCCATCACGACTTCCCTGCAGTATGTACGATGGTGTCCCAGCAGATGGCAGTGGAGAGTCTTGTGCCAGCAAAATCAGTATGACAGAAGTCAAGTGTCTTGAAGAAGCGGCGCACTTTGACCTGCACCTGAAGGAAGGTACCAGGAGGACATCAGTCTTACCAGGACGGTTCAACCTCAGAAAAGCTCACTAACAGGCTAAAGGAGGCAGGGGGAAATTACATCTCAAGGGATGTAGGGAAAAAAGAAAACTGAAAAGTTCAACAACATATTTATGATTTTTTTAAAGCTTCTAGCAAACTAGAAATAGATTAGAATTTCCACAGTTAAAGTTTATGTACAAAACCCTACAAACATTCATTTAAACCCCACAGTTTATCTCAAATGTGAGTTTGGGACTGCTTGGCAGCATTGTATTGTTTCTTATTCAGAACCACTGATGAGGCTTTATTTTTAAACATACTTGTCTTCTGACAGAAAGGACTGTACATCATATTGTTTCTTCCTTTCCAAAATTAGTCTTCTGTCTTTGTGACAAAAAACATACTCTGATTATTGCTATAAAGATGGAGGAGAAGGTCTAATACTACTTAGCCTTAAGTGTTTCTGGCATTGTTCAAATGTATTTTCTGTAAACAGAAACCTATTTGGAATGTTTTCCAATTGCTACGAAGAGTAGCCCCCCCTCGCCGCAACTAGAGAAAGCCCGTGCGCAGGAACGAAGACCACACTCAGCCAAAAATAAATACATAAATACGTAAATTTATATGTATATTAAAATAAGGAGTTAGGACTGGAAGAGAAGAGGAACAACGGTTGTTGTTTACAAAGATAACCAAATAGAAAATATAATTCTTAAAAACAGGGCACCATTCACAATAGAAACCAAACTATAAAGTATTTATAAATTAACCAATACTACACAAAACCTCATGTGGACCGTTTTAAGACTCTAGTAAAGAGTTTTATGACCAACGATCTGAAATATCTGGAGAGAAAATCCACGCTCTTGAATGGATGACTTGCTTGTATAAAGGTATCATTCATTCCCAATCAAATTCCAGGGTTTTGGTGGTGGTGCTGTTGTTACCTGATAAACCTACACTATAATCTCTCTGCAACAATCAGATCCACAAAGAACTAGTCAACCTCGTAACGGGGGTGAAGAAGGCAAGCTACCCAGTGGGATATTAAGACAACTCGCAGAGCCTCAGAGCGGGGACAGTGCAGTGCCGGCAGGAGAACGGTCAAAAAGATCAAAGGAACTGCAGGGAAAGCTCAGAGGCAGCCCTCACCGGGCAGCTGACGAACGGTGACCGCAGAGCCACAAAGCCAGGGGCAAGGCTGCTGGTTTGGAGGAGGACATTCACTGGAAACTGGGCTCATTCCAAGGAGGAAAAAATACGCCTGGTTCCCTAGCTAGTGCCCCACTCAGCCACGCGCCCCTGATGGCAAAGCTCTGACTTAATAGACAGAATATATAGTTGATTATGGTTGTGACTGAGAAGCAGGAAGAAGATGCTTAAACAAAACACCAAAAACACAGTTATAAGGCAACAGATTTTGCAGTCGACAGATTAATAATGGGGGTTTCTGATCAGCAAAGGGAAACGCAGGCAAAGTCCACAGTGAGAAGACACTTGCAGTATCTCAACAATCATTAATGGGTAGAATATAGGAGATTTCCCCCAAAACAAGAACCTGGGCTAAGGGTAGAAATGGGAGGGGAGAAGGGTTCAGGAAGAGAAAAATCCCAGGGAGAGAAGTTCCAAACCGAGAGAAATGCAAATGAAATCACTGACAGTCGTTGTGCCTGTTACTAGGGCGACATCTCAGCAGCCGACAACGCTGGGACCCGCGTGCAGAGGGGGTGGGAGGGGCCTCAGGCAGCGCTGGGTGCGTTCGGCCCCCTGTCCCTTGGCCCCTGGTCATTTCCCACCCGGGTCCTCCGGGAGCTGACCCCGCGGAGCGGAGGAGAGGCAGGGGAGGCGGGGGAGAGGCCCACGGGGCCGTGCGCAGGGGTACAGGCGCGCGGAAGCCTCTGGCCGGGGGGAGGGCTCGCGTTTGGGCGGCGGGGCGTGGGAAGGAAGGGGCAGATGGAGGGACCCGATAAACGAGTGAACAATGAATGAACGAATGTTGTGTCTTTTAGGATCCCCAAGCTCTTCCAAAGGAGACCATCAAAGTAACGAAGTCAGCCAGGAGGAGCCCCCAGGTCCCGGCACCCTCCCCCGCAGCTGAGTCCTCTGCCCGCGGGTTCCGGCTCACTCCACGCCGCTGCCTGGTTGCCATGGTTACCAGGACTGCGGAGGCGGGTCCCCTCGGTGCAGCTGCTGCGCCCCTACCTCCCTGGCTCTGCTGTCACCTCCTCCTCATCACTGCTCCCTCCGCACCTTAGTCTTTGCGTTGGACAAATGTGGGAAAGACATCCCGACCCCGGATCTGCGGGAACGGGGATATCCTGCTCTCTGCCCCCTTCCCAGGCTGCAGGTGAGGGCGGGGCTCCACTGAGCCCACAGCCCTGCCCCACTTGGCGCCAGGCTCCCAGGATTAATGCCGCTTTTGAAAACCATCAATTAACCGAGCTGCCTCCAAGTGGAAATAAGGGGTCACCAGATCCTGCATCTGGGCAAGAGATTGAGCCCCAGGCCTGGGCCCCCGGACTGCCCCTATTCACCCACAGAGTCCAGCGGCCTCCGGGTGAGGGGACCCCCACCCTGGAACTCACACTGTGAAGCAGTTTGAGAAAAAGGTCCCCTCGAATTCTGCTGGTGGAGTTTGAGGCACCAGGACAGGGAAAGGCTTTGGTGGGGCGGGGAGCGGGGGCTTTCCCAAAGCAAACCTTGGAGAAGACAGACTACAGGAGGGCAGGGGCCAGAGGCAGAGGGCAGTGGGGATAAGAGGCGCCCTCCACACCCCCCAACAAGGCTGGGGCATAGCCTGGTTGAGATTGTAGGACCGGCGTCCCCCGCTCCCATGTGGGTCCCGGACCTTCCCGAAGCCCCTCCAGAGGCTGACGGCCAGTGGACTGCGGGGTCCCCCACGCGAGTGCAGGCCGGTCAGGAGGCAAGAAAGGGGCATGGAATTGACCCCGGCGGGACCCACCAACCCCCCACCGACCTGGGCCCCATTTGCCACCCGGACTCACCATGTCCGAGATGCTGTGACTTTCTCGCACCAGGACTGACACCATCTGCAGGCAGAAGCGGCATCAGCGAGCACACCCCACCCTTGGGCTCCCAGCGGGCCCGGACCACGCTGGTCCCCACCCCGGCCCCAGCAGTGGGGGCCAGGCACCTTGTCCGCGGGGAACTCGACGGCGGCGCCCGCGCACGGGGTCCGGTTCTGGCTCCAGTTGGCGGCGGCGTCGAAGTCGGTGTTGGGCACCCAGAATTTGTAGGCGGCCCGCGTCAGCGCTGGGGAGGGGTCGACTGAGTGCTCCCGGGCCCGCGGCATCCGGGGTTCGCGCCCAGACGCCCCAGTGGCCCAGGGAGGACGACCTCGCCCAGACAGGCCCTCGCCACTCCCGCTCTCGGCGTCGGACCAGACACTGCAGGAGCCTGGCCACAACGCTCCCTGACGAACTCCTACGGGATCTGCAGAGCCCGCTCAAACGTGCCCTCCTCCGGGACGCCCGCCAAGATCGCCTCCTAGCCCGCCCCCAGTTCGCCCCGCGCTGGAGCCAAGGACCCGGCCAGGCAAGGATGGCGACGACCAAGGGACGGAGGCGAATGGGGCAGCAGAGGCCTCTGCCACGTAGAAGGGGCTGGGGGGGCCGCAAGACCCGTCCAGACGGGCTCTGAACTGGAGCTGCGTCCTGAGGGGGCCGCGAGGGGCTTAAGAGAGGGGAACAGGGACGGGGCTGCAGTTTCTAAAGTTCCCGGGGGTTGGGGGCCGGCCCCGAGGACACGCGCCGGCCTGGGCGCGACGGGGAGGGTCCGCGGCGCCCTCGGGGCCGGGAGGACGTAGGCCGGCGACGGAGCTTCGGCAGGGGACCGGGGCGGTGCCCAAGTCGAAGGCGGACAAGCGCCCGAGGGCAGGCGCGGTCCGGGCGTAGGTCTGGCCCGGGCTCCTCGCCTCCCGCACCGCCCGGCGGGCGCTGAGCGCGGAGGGATCTGGAGGCCCGGCCGGGTTTCGCAGCCCCTCAAGCTCTCGCCGCCCGCCCCTCGGGGGCCCTTGGCCTCCAAGTGTGTCGCGTCCCCCCCTCCACCCACCCCTTACCGCAGAGCTGCAGCCACAGCAGGACCCGGCCCGGCGCGCCCATCTCGCTCGGGCTTCCGCGTCTCGGACCCGGAGACTTTGCCCCGCGGGGCCCACGTGACCGGGCGGGGAGGGGCGGGGGCGGCCGGGGAAGGTTACACATTTACCTCCAGACCCGCCTGCAGCGACCCTTAGGCCCCTCGGAGGCGCCGGCCCCGCCCCCCTCCCTCCCACACACTCAGCCCTACAGGACCTGAGGACCTTGGGCGCTTGTCGGACCGACTTGCCCAAAATAACGGGTGTGTTGGGGGCGGTGGTTAAACAACCTCTGCTCCCACACCCCCTCTGCCCCAGATGCAGCTGGAGCTGCACCCAGTCTGCCCACCTAGTGGGGCTGGGTGTCCACTCTCCGAAGCAGGCCCTCCTGCCTCCTGGGCTGGATGGACCGTGGATGGTGGCAGGTAGATGGTGCCTGGCGTCTCGCGTATGGAGGAATGGTGAGCGGGTGACAGCGGGTGCATGGTGAGTGGTGGAGCGTGTCTGTGCTGGTTCGTGGATGGATGAGGATTGGATGGATGGGAAATGGTGAGTGAATAAACAAATGGACAGTAAATGAGTGACAGTGGATGGAAAATGAGTAGTGCGTGATCGACGCGTGTTGGATGGTAGATGGATGCATGGATGGCGAGATAACGGATGGTGGATGGATAGAGGATCGATGGTTGATGGTGAGTAGACAGATGATGGGTGGCAGGTAAATGTAGGTAGTTGTTAGTGGGTGGTGGGTGGATAAATGGATGTGGTCACAGATGGTGGATTGATGGATAGAGGAGAGTAGATTGTGGAAAGATGGATGGTAGCTGGTAGTTGGATGAAGAATCGTGTGAAGGGTGGAAGGTGGGATGGTGACTGGATAGATGGGTGCTTGGTGGGTGGACGTTAAATGGGCTGTGGGTGGATGGCTTGTTGAGATGGATGGTGGGTGAAAAAAGGTTGTGGATTTTGGATGGAATGGCTGGAAATGGGTGGTGAATGAGCTGAATGGTGGATGAATGGATTAATGGTGGATAAATGAACGGCAAATGGGATTCAGATGAATTGTGAATGGATGGTCGGTAGAGGGGTGGTGGACGGATGGATGAGAGTAGAGATGATGACTGGATAGAAATGGATGGGTGGATGGACAGGTGGATAGACTGAATGAGTACAGGATGGGTGAATGGAGGACGGGGGATGCTGGAGGGATGAGTCGGGGGTAGATGGCCGTGTTTAACTGGCGAGGTGGGTGCTTGGCTCTCTGTATGATGCCCATAGGGATGGATGGTGGTGAGTGGGTGGAGGATGGATTTGTTAGGGATGGGACGTAAAGAGTGAGTGCGAGGTCAGATAGATTGGGCTTGGTAACCTGGATGGTTATGGGTGGTGGGGTGATGGTGAACTGATTCTTAGGGGATGGGCTGTGAATCAATGGTGAGATGACTGGGGTGATTGGTGGATGGTGGGAGACCAACAGATGACGCCTTGTCAGTTATGGTTGCTGGAAGGGAGAGGAATGGTGGGTGGGCCATTGGGTTCAGGATGCCTTGGGTTGATGAGTAAATACAGAAGGATGGATGGAGGGGTAGATGATGGAGGTGGATGTATAGATGGAGGGCTGTGGGTGAAGGGGAACTACTCAGCACCTTCTTCCCTCCCTCCAGCTCACCTGCCCTCTCCTGCACCCCCACCTACCTCTCACCTGCACACCTCCTGTCATGAGCACTCTTCTCTCTGACTGGATCTTTGCTTCTCCCCAACACAAGATATTTCATCCAAGGAGGAAATCCAAGGGGCCCACCGCTGGGAGCACTCAAAGCACTTTATGCCGTGGGTAGGGACAGAGACTTCTCTGACTAGGAAGGAGGGAGTGAGCACACCAGCTTGTCCCACCCTTTCTCCTGGGTGGGATCGGGGCACCTGCTCTCAGTAGCTCAGCGGTGCCAGATGTGTGTGGAGGGGTTGGCTCCCAGCCCAGCCTGGGATGGGGAAGGTGGGTCTGCATGGTCCTGAATTTGGCTTTGGCCACCGGTAGGGCTGACAGGAAGCTCCATCCTCCACAGCAGTCAAGGAAGGCTTCCTGGAAGAGGTGGTGTTAAAGCTGAGACTGGAAGGATGAGGTCACAGCTGCAGCTACAGGTTGGGTTGAAAGTGGCAGAACAGGAGGAGCCGGGGCTTGTCGGCTGTGGGGTATCGGCGTCCATTGCTGAAAGGGGTATCCTTGAGCAGAGGCTGGAGGTGGGTCCAGCTATCAGAGGGTGGCCCAAAGAGGCATCCACACCGAGGCAGGAGGCAGGCACCAGCCGTGGCCCAGAGCTGCCAAAGGGTCCCTGGAATGACTCAGAAGCAAAGACATGAGGTAAGGAATGGCTGGACTGAGATGCAGTCCTAACCCTAACCCTAACCTGCATTCACAGAAGGCCTGCAACTGCACGCACAGGTGCCCGGACACGCAGGTACATATACGTGCACACTCTTTCCAACTGGTCAGGACCCAGTGGGAAGT
Organism: Globicephala melas; assembly: GCF_963455315.2. Classification (NCBI taxonomy): domain Eukaryota; kingdom Metazoa; phylum Chordata; class Mammalia; order Artiodactyla; family Delphinidae; genus Globicephala; species Globicephala melas. The sequence goes on along the minus strand of NC_083315.2, from coordinate 175,081,691 downwards.
AGGAGAAAATGCAAGTCTCAAAGAGAATGTCTTCCAGTAACTAGGAAATCCACACAGCAGCTGCTTTAGGCAAGGTTGGATGCAGGGGCTTGGGCTGTCTGGTCTCTCAGTCTCTGTGTCTGTCTGGCTGGCTCTGTCTTGACTTGACTGCCCTCTGTGGTCAGCCTTCTTCTGGGAGACCTGGACCTGCTACCTCCCCAACTAGGTCACTGTGCAGAGTCTCAGTGAGGTTCCTGTTTCCAACTGAGCACCAACCCTGTGGGCCGGAGTTGCTGTGCTCCGATTGGCCATTGCAGCCTTCCCTTGGTTGAGGTCAGTGTGAGTGAGTCCTGCTGCCCTGGGGGTGCGGGTGGTCCCCACCCTGCCTGCAGCCATGGTCCCTAGTCAGACCTCCCCCATCCTCACAAGTCTGTGAGGACAGAGCCGTGCCCCCCCAGGCCAATTCCCCAGCTCCTTCTCCCGCACTTTTGTCACTGACTGGCTGTGTGACCTGGGGCAGGTTCCTATACCCCTCTGGGCCTCAACGTCGCTCTGGAGGAACTGAAGCTCCAGTACACACGGTTTTGTTCCTGGACACCAGGAGGAGAGGTGGGGGTGGGAGGAGGATAGAGGGCAGCCCCCCTCAGAACGGCTTCCCTTTACTCAGGTCTCTGCACATGGTCACCTCCCCAGAGAGGCCACCTTGGCCACAAACACCCCACTGTCAGCATCTGCCACCACGTGCCCCGTGGGGCCCACAGGGCTCTGCTCACCGTCCTCATGTGCTGCCTGCAACACAGGAGATGCTCCAGAAATATTCGCGAGGGGAAGGGCTGGCTGGCCGGTCACCTCCCAGGCCCTGCCGCCCCACAACCTACCAGCTCAGGGGCTCTGACCCCTGGAAAACTCCCCGCCCTCGGGCCTGTGGCCTCCTTGCAGCCTCCGGATTTCTCTTTGGGCCTTTTGTTCATCCACACGCTTGGCACCAGTCCTGCAGCGGGGCTGGGAGTGCAGCCTCCTGGGTTTGCCAGTGGACGGGGAGACGGATGATGGACTGGTCAGTGCTCTGAGGAAGCACGGATCAACCGGGGAGGGCCGGAGTGTGCGTGAGGCTGTGCAGGAGCCCTCAGGCAAGGTGGCCAGGGCAGGCCTCTGTGAGGAGGGGACATGCCAGCTGAGACCTGGGAGCAAGCAGCTGGTGCAAAGGCCCTGAGGCTCCAAGGAAGGCGAGAAGAGCACAGCAGGAGGTGAGGCCAGGGCAGTGTTGGGGGCTGGGTCTGATGTACACGAGGGAGGTGTGAACGGGGGTCTCCGGCTGGCTTGGAAGGGGCTGAGCTGGCCACCTGTCCACCAGGGGAGCACAGGTGGGGCAGCTCTGTTGTCCAGCAGTGGGGCGCCAGGCTCGGATGCAGGCTGTCCCGGGTGTGGATGCAGGGCAAGGCCACACGATTCACTTAACCTGGTTCGTCCCTCACCTGCAACCCTCACCTGCAAAGCCGGGTGGCAGTGCCCGCCTCACAGGGCACCAGGAGATGCTCAGCCCTGGACACTCCATCTCTTTTCTGTCTGCGGACGCTGGGAAAAGGAGGACATCGGGGGAGACTGACCTGGGAGCTGCCCCCGGCACGTCACTAAGCCCCCACCTTGGGGAGGGGTCCCGCGAGGGTCCAGCTCAGGTCTGCGCTGTCCTGCCTGCCCCCCCTGCCCCCTCTCCCGGTGTCGGGGGGACTGGTCACCGCCCCACAGCCTTTGTTTGGAGGAGAAGTTTGTCGGGAACTTCGCAGGCCTCTGGGCCCAGAGGAGCCACAGCTGGAGGTCAGAGACCTCCCGACCCCTCTCCCCTGCCCTGGGATCGGCTGGGCGAGGACAAATGAGTGGACGAGACGGGACACACAGGGCCGAGTCTGAGGGCCGCCACAAGGGGAGCGGACCCACGGAGGCTGCGTCAACTAGGTGTCCGCGCCCCAGACTCGGCAGGCGTTGGGAGAAGGGGGAGCCTCTGGAGCCCAGGGCCACGGCCACCGCGTGGTCCCTGACTCCCGGGGTGCCTGTCTGTGGCTGGAGACCTCTCAGCTGAATGACCAGAGGCCAAGTCCAGGGCCGGCCCGCCCTGCCCAGCAGGCCGAGGTCACCTCAAGGTGCTCTGTCCAGGTGTGTCGGCACCACTGGCTGAGCACATGTTCCCCCCACCCCAGGGCACCTTCCACCCGGCCTCACGCGAGCAGAGGCGCTGCTATCCCCATTTTACCCACAAGGAAACAGAGAGGTGCTCGGCGCAGGGGGTGGGGGGGCTCTGCCTGCAGCCCTGCATCCCCCCAACTCCAGGGCCAGCCTTCTGGTCCTCAGATTCCAGCCCACCCCCCGGGGCCTGGCGGGGGCAGTGGCTGCCTGGGTCTCTGGGGTCTGGCCTCCGCCCTCAGAGGCCTCCCTTGGGGTCCAAGGGTCACCCGGGAGCAAGGCCGGGGCCCGGGGCTTGGTTCACTCAAAGCCTCCTCTCAATCTCTTGACTTCTGATCTTGTGGCCGGGCTCAGGACGCCTCCTCCAAGCAGCCGGAGCTCTGCAGGGACACACGTCCTGGGCCTCTGCGGGGTCAGCGTTGGCGCCGCTTCCCCTGGGGGGTGGGGGTGGGGGGGTTAAGAGGCCGCCGACGCCGATTTCGATCCCACAGCTGGAAACGACCCCGTGAGGTCCCAGCGGTCCCCAAACAGGCCGGCCACACGCGAGACAGCAAAGCGCAGGGTGGCTCCGGGGCCGCGCCCCCTCCTCTCCAGGCCTCGCTCTTCTTACTTAAAACAGACCCTGCAGAGCACGGGCGTCCGGGGCACGTGCGGGGGGCCGGGGCTCCGGGCACACTTCTCGGGACGGCTCGGTCCCGGGAGCATGGCAGCGTTTCTGCCCCGGCTGCTGAGGGGACAGCGGCAGCGAGTCCCCAGCTTCCCGCTAGTCCCCCTTCATCGCAGGGCTCAGAACAGGCGGCCCACCCCGCGTCCGGGGCTGAGGGAGGCGGCGAGGGTCCCTCCGCAGGCGGGGACCGGGCCGCACCCGGGCCGACTGCGGGGACCGAGGTGGGGCGGGGCCAGGCCCCGGGGAGCCGCCGGGAGGCCCCGCCCCCAGCAGCCCTGCGGCCGAGCGGCGCCCGGGTCTGCGGCCTCGGCCCAGGGGCAACCCCGGGGCGGGCCCTTCATCCTGGGAGTTGTTGCCGATTCTTGCCCCGTAAGACGCAGGGGAAAAAACTCCAGAAGGGGAAAAGGATCCGGCTTCCGAAATCCCAGCTGAGCGGCCCCTCCGGGGGTGCTGGAGACCCCACGGACACGGCTCCGCGCGCTGCCCGCCCGCGGCGCCGTCCACACTGCGCGCTGCCACCCGCCAGGGGCTCCAGCTTCAGGGCCCCCCAGGGGCCTCACTCAGCACCCGTGGTGGCATCAGGTCCGAGGTGGGGCGCCAGGCCTGAGCGCCCAGGGAGGAGGGTGGAGCGCAAGGGGTGCGTGGACTTGGGACGCCCCCCAGACGGAGGGACTGAATGTGGTCCCCTCTCTGGCAGCTCCTGTGTGTGGGGACCCCGTGTAGGAAGAGCTGGGGGCCACGGGCTCCCCTGCAGGGCTCCGGGTGCGGGGTGGGCAGGAACACTTGAGCCCCTGGGGCCCGGGCAGCACCCCTGGGCCAGGCCCTGAGCCCCTGGGTGGGAGCAGCCTTGGGGGCTGGTTCCTGCGCTGCCCCTTCCTGCTGCCCGGTGGGCGCACGGGGAGGCCCGGGCCGCAAGCCGTGACTTAGAGAAGGGGTGAGGCCGAGCACGGGCTTCGCGGGCTGCGGCGGCGACACGTGGAGGACCAGGGCGAGTGGGGGAAGGGCTGAGCGGTCCCCAGGGCCTTCGCGCTGCCTCGCGGTGCTGGAAAGCAGCCCGCGCACCTGGTGATTCGGGGGAACACCGTGGGAGACGCAGGGCTTCCTGCTCCGGGGCCTGACCGCCCCGGGAGACCGGCCCGCTGGTGCTGAGCCGGGCAGGCGCCTGCTGGCCCTGTGCCCCCAGTGTCCCCACTGCGCGTGGCTGCGTGGAAGGCGCCGCCTGGAGGCCCCACAACCGTCCGCGGTGTCAGCACTGGCGGGGCTCACAGCCAGCCCCCTGGTTTCAGAAAGGAGGCAGACGCTGTCTTTCCCCTGACACGCGAGGAAACCGAGGCTCGAAGAGCTCGAAGTCCCATAGCTGATAAAGTGGCGGAAATGGCACAGGATCTCCGGGAGGATGAGGGCCCCCTGGCTTGCTCTGGACCAAGCCATGGACTTGAGCACGGCTGCTGGGTGCAAAGGCCCCGGGGACCCCCCTCAAGGTAAAGCCACCGCCTGAAGGGAAGGCCAGGAAGCCACGGCAGGACCGGTGGCACCCTCTGCAGGGGCCGGTGCAGAAAACGTGTACGCAGAGCCCAGGACAGTGACCGCAGGAGGGAGGGGCCCCCTCACGGGGCCCTGGGCCGCGCCTGGGCCTACGAGTCAGTGTGAGAGAAACCAAGACTCCTAGTCAGATTTATTTGCCTCTAATCAGACAGTTTAGCATTTCAAAGTTTTGCGTTCTACACTCTTACAAACTTTAGTTATTAGCATCAGAAACACAAAAACGTTGCAAGACCTCCAAACACAAATAAATACCAAATAAAACCACACACAGTATACAGTAAACAAAAATATCAAACATAATAATGCTACCAGGAAGTCAGCCATGTTGCTAACCCACAGTAACAACATGATTATTGCTGGGCAATAACTTACACTGTCCTTTTGTGTTTTTTTCTTAGAAGAGCAGAAGAACACGGGACGTGAATCACTGGTCACAATCACTTGGACTGTCGAGATGGGTCCTCACAGCGAGCGGTTATACAGATGCAATTTTTAAAACAGGCAGGTTAAAAATAGAGAGTCAAATGAGAGATTGGCCTTCTTTGGTCTTTGTTTTGGGTAAGAGAACTGAACGCAGAGGGTGCCGTCAGAGAAAGAATCGATTCTGGAAATGCGACACAACTGTCTGCGTGGATTTACACACTTCCTTTACCACAGACGTTATTCTACAGAGAATTCTTATAGAAATCCTTGAGAATCATGCCAGCTTTTGTGTTTACCGATTAAGTCGTTGAGTTTGCTGTGGAAGTTATCTCACTGGTCTAAGGGGACTGAGTTACGACCCGATCACCACGAACCGCAGGAGTGGTGCAGCCGTCCTGGACTCCACCTCTCGCGTCGTGAGTTCACAAGACAGACTCTAGACACAGCAGCAGTGGCAGAAATGAAATGCGAGCACTGCTTGGTGCCACTCGGGCCTCCGCAAACGGCACCAGCCACCTGTGGCCTGGGTCACCCGAGGCCAGCAGAAAACGCCCCGGACGCTTCCAGGTCTGCGCCCTGCCCCCGCTGCCCCGGGGCCCTGGTGACGAGCAGCACCGCCCGACAGACAGCAGAGACGAACAACCGGGTCACCTGCCCTCACTGGAGCCTCACGCCGACCTTGTCTGACCCGACCCTAGTGGACACGTTGTACTTTGGAAAAAACACAACTATCAAGATTTGCAAACAGAAGGCAGAGCCATGGTCTTGGGCTGAGGAGATTGGGTGACAGACCCCCCCTTCATGTCACAGATGCAAAGGAGCTCCCGGAATTCCCCGCAGCTCTCCTCGGCGGCCCGATCAGTAAAGATCTAGACTACAAGTTAGAAAACAGTATCCTACGGCTCCGCCTGAGCCCTTTCCAGCACTGATAATCACTGCAAGCGAGGGATACGTTTTGGAGAGCGGAGGTGTGGGCAAGAGGCCCCACGAGGAATCTCATCTCCTGCCCAAGCCCGTGAAGACAGGCAGGGATGCTGGGGCCGGAGAGGTCTGTGTCCGGCACGGGACGATGGGCACTCCTCCACGTGCAGGCGGGAAGAAGGTGCGGGCCTGGACGGCTGGAGGGGCCAGCGCACCCCCCAGGGTGCACTCGGGGTCCTGCCTCTCCCCCCACCCCCTCGGGGCCCTGCTGTGCCTAAGGGTTCGTCCAGCCGCCCTTTCCTCTGCCTGAAGTTGCCCACGGGCTGCAGGATGCCGGGCCCACCGCGGGCGACCACCCCCATGACGCGGAGGGTCAACAGGGACGCGCGGCCCTGGGCAGCTGGGGACGCTGCAGGAGACGAGCTGCTGGGGAGAGGCTGTGCCGTCCTGGCCGGCGTCTGAGGGGCCTGGTGGAGTCGGCCACCAGGACAGGGAGGTGACAGGCGGGGGCAGGAGGGCCGCCTGGCCAAGAGCCTGGGCTCAGCTGGCGGCTGCGTTCTGGGGCGGGGCCGGGGTGGCGGGGCCGGTGGCCCTCCTCGACGGCCGCTCGGTGACCGCGCCTGACTCACTCTTGGGGGCTGGTGCCACCCTCTCGTGTGACAGGTCTTGGAGCAATTTACCCGTCTCCTCTGCGTCACCACGAACCTGGGAAACTGAGAACCCCAACCTGTAAAAAGAGGCCCAGGTGAGCCGCCCGGGCTGCTCCAGCCCCAGAGCCAGAGCCTGGCATTCGCTGGCCCCGCCGGCCTGACACCCTGGCCCCCCACCCCTGACCAGAGACCTGCAGGCAGGCAGACCCGGCCGGTCTTCATTTCCAGGACAGGCGACGACGCGGAAGCAGGGGCGCTAACCCTGCACGGGACTCGGCGTCGGTTCCTCTACGGCACTGGAGCGGTTTTGTTCTGTGCGGAATTTGTCACTTTCGGTACACGGGAAAAGCGCGTCCACACGCCGTGTCCGACACCATCACTTGTCGCTGCGGCCCTGGTGGCGGGAGGGCCCGCGGGCACCAGGGAGGCGTGCGACCCGCTACCACCAACCGTCACCGAGCCACGGCCTGAAGCTCCCGCCGCGTCCCAGCGTCCCAGCCTCCCGCCGGGGGACAGTGAAGCTGACTCCCTTGGGCTCCTGGGTGGCGGCCAGGGGCCTGGCGTCTCCCACCGGGAGGAGCTGCTGGAAAAGTCCCCCCACCAAGGGACGGATGCTCCTGGGGCGCTGCCAGCGGCCCGCCCCCAACAGGATTCCAACCCAGGGGAGGGAAAGAATTTTTTTTTAACCAGACCGAGATGTTGCTTATCCTGAATTTGTTAACAACGCCCATACTTTCCGTGAAGGGGAGGAAGTCCCTGTTGGTAACCCCTGGCCTCGGTAGAGCCATCTGAGGCCGGGTGGGGCCTGCCGGGCAGCCTCCCTCCCCTGGGTCTCCAGGGCAGAACCGGGCCCAGGCCTGGAGGAGGTCTGGGCACTTGGGGGGAACAGTGGTCCCACAGCACCTGCAGGAGGGCCCTCCTCTGTGAGCGGGGACACACGACTCCTTACTGGGCAGGACCGATGACACTGATTCGCCCTCAAAGCAATTCTGGGGTCAGAGGATGGGAAAGAAAAAGAGACGAAGACAACTGAACATCTTAACTGCCGAAGGGCAGGGCAGGTGCTTGGAACCCATGAGGTCACTTATGGAAGCCTGGGACGGCGGTGGCCAGGAGGTGCTTCCAGCAGGCACTGGGGCGAAGGCACACCCAGGGCGGAGGGCAGCACCAGAGACACGGGGGCCACCGGGCACCACCCCGCCGTCCCCCGCGTGGCCGTGGCCACGGGGAGCCCGGAGGCAGGCAGTCTGAGGTGCGCGGCCCAGCTGGCCAATTCGTGGGCGCGTCTTTTGGATGAGTGGCACAGATGCGGCGGTTCACACACATTGGTTTTGCCTAAGAAGCACCCGTCACGTGTAGCACCCATCAGTGGTAAGAGCACCCGTGGAGCATGGTGCATAGCAGGGGGCACAGGAGCAGGGCCCCGCTCTGTCACAGTTGGACCATTGAGAGAAGGTAAACGGGGTGAGAAATGCCGCCCGGACAGGCGCAGGCTGGGGCCAAAGACCCCAGGGCCACCCTTCCCAAGAGAGGGGCGGGCCCCAGGACGCCTGTGGATCAGCCTGGGCGGCCCCCGGGGAGCAGTCTCTGGAATGCTCAGAGGGCCCCGCGGCGGGTGGTGGGAGCGCCCGCAGCCCGGGGACGCAGAGGCGCAGCTCCTGCCCTGTCCCTGCCTGCGTGTGGACTGCGCGGCTCGCTTTTGGGGCCTAGAGATTTGGAATCTGTGATAATGAAGCAGTGGAGGCTCCAGAAGCCGACGAGGGGGCCCGGCTTCCTCAGCAGGGACAGGGCTGTCTGAGGGCCCTCGAAGAGGCAAAAGGTCTAGTGATCAAGAGAAAGGTCTGGCTGAACTATCACCTTCTGGAATTACAGTGAACACAAAGCTGGGGTCGAGAAGCAGCATGTCACATCTAAGGCACATGTACAGTATGCCACCATCTCTACGCAAACGCTGTTAACAAATGCAGCGATACGACAGGATGAAGAAACACATCTGCTGTGGCCTCCTTCAAGCACGAGTCACCTGCCCACCCCGGACACTGGACACGGAAGGTCGGTGTTGTCAGCAATAGAGAGCTTGTCTGAACACGTGGGGCAGAATTTTAAAAACCTACAGGATTTTGTTTAGAACTCCAAAGTTCAACTAATGCCCTATTTTAGGGTGAAAACAATTATAAATCTGAAATGATGCACAGCATCTATGAGCAATTTTCCTTTCATAGTGATTTTGAAGTAGCGTCATTAACTACGACAGACATCGGAGGCTTACATTTCTAACAAGAAATAACAGCAGGTTGAGTACTCTCTCTCCTATCACAGGTGATAACCAGGGTTTGATATTTTACATTTTCTTCCAAGAAATATCAGTTTATCGACGTTTTAAAATGAAATGTTTGCAGTAACAATTATCTTAGAACTTTAAATTAAAAAACGATTCTGAATTTAGAGACTTTCAAAAAAGACCTAGGTGCACTTCAGGGTCTTCTGACAGAGTATTGAAGCAGAGACCGGATGAGGCCTTAAAACAGACAACAGGCTATGTTGGAAACAGGACTGCACTCTTGAATCTTAGAATGAATATAGCAGAACTGCATATGATTTCATAAATTCTCCTTTTACTTAACATGCTGACATGTCCAGCTATCCCCAGGTATGTGCGTGTGTGTGTGTGTGTGTGTGTGTGTGTGTGTTCTTTTTTTGGTGTTTAAGGAAGAAAAATCATGGTTCTTTTCTTTAGCATATATGTTTTCCACCTTAATTAACTAGATCTTTAAAAATGAAAACGAAAACCTTCTCTGACAGCAGTATTTCTCTCGTCGAAGGATAAATAATTCTTCCAAGTGAAGTGTTGCTAGTTTATTAGAAAACGTGGCGTGTGTGTCCTGACGCGTGGCTCCTCCCGCCGGCCCGCAGCCACCTTCTGCCGCTTCCTCCGTTCCACAAGGTCCTTTTCTGGGCGTGAGGACCTCGGTGGAGACGGCCGGTTCAAACCCCCCAGAGGAGTTGCCTTCTGCTCAATCCACCTCCCCAGAGACTCGTCAGGGGTCTGGCAGGTCCGAAGTATCCACTATGACTTTGATAAAAATGGTATCATCTTTAATGTACGTCCCGTTTTCCAGCACAGTCTGCGCCACGAAGACTGGGCAGCCGGAAGCGATGTTCATCTCGCCGGTGGGCTTCTTGAAGCTGCTGCTGTTGGGGTCCGGCTTGAAAGCGTCCCCCAAGTGTCGCCGGGAGGACCCCTGGTCCATCAGCATGAGCGTCACCTTCTGCTTGAACGGCCAGGGAAGGAGGGCGTCGTATTCTCCGCGCATGATGACGAAGAACAGCGACAGGTGCGTCCCCTTGCCCATGCCATCCCCGTTCAGGTAGACCCTGGCGCACATCTTGTAGCCGAAGTAGCCGGTGTAGAAAGGCTGGCTGTAGAGGGACAGGGTCTTCCCCATGACGGCCTCCTGCTTCCGCCGCTTGTAATCGCGGATCTTCCAGATCAGCACACCGTTGTAGCTGGCGGTCTCCAGGACCTGGAACCGCAGGTCCATGTCGGCCAGGCGGATGTCGTGGACACTCAGCATCTGGTCGTGCCGGCTCAGCTGGGACTCCAGCAGGCCTGCGGCGGGCGGGAGAGATGGGCGCGGAGACACATGACTATCACAGGGGCTGGAGAAGCCGATCCCCACCAGCATCTGAGCAGAAGAGCCCAAACTCGCTGTGGCTGCTGGGGGTTGGTGCGTGCCCCGTGGAGGACCGGAAACGCAGGCCTCGGGATCCACAGCCTGCTGAGAGGCGACAGCCTGGGCTGCCTGCCCTCTGGCTCACGGCCCCTGCCTCCAGCCCCCACGCTCCGGGTCAGCTGCGCCCTGTCAGGGCTTAAGCTGCTCCTCCCCCCACCCCACTCCACGTCCTTGGCTGGCTGAATCCAGCCCCACACGCATCACAGTAATCCTTCTTCTTTCCCCGATTAATCCTTCTCGTGCAGATATTCAGAATACTCGCTCGGCCCTTGAAGCAGCGGCCCCGGTGGCTTCTAGGTATCGGACACGCTGCTGGGCTCGCCGGGTCCCCTGCTGCCTCTGGTCACCTTCTGTCCCCCAGGCCTTCAGGAGCGGGTCTGGAGCACCCGACCCGCAGGCCGCCCCGCGCCCACTCTGCCACGCAGCCCTCCTGCACGGAGGGGAGCGTCTGGGCCCCTGCTGTGGGCATCTCGGTAGGAAGCCAGCTGCCCCGGCAGGCGGCGCATCAGAAGCACCGGCCGTGACTGGACGGCGCCGGCCTAAGGCAGCACGTGCCTCGCCTACCCCAGCTCTGGCCTGGGGCCCCGGGACCCGGCCAGGCTCCCCTGTCCCGGGGCCTCCCGGACCCGCACGGCTCTCACCTGTGTTCCGAGCCGCCTGCCCCGCACTCTTGTCCACACTCTCCAGCTCGGTCACCCGGCTCTGGAGCGACTCCACGCTGCTCTTCATGCTGCCTGCCTCCTCCCAGCTCTGCCGGAAGGGGCGGATCTCTTTGTCGAGCTCCTTCAGTTTCTCTGCTTGGCTGTCTATTACTCGCTTCCACATCAAAGGTGGGAAAAAGGCAAAATACAGTTAGAGCTCGCTGCCAGCGCTGCACCACTACCAGCAGACGCCCGCTGGTCAGGCACAGGGAGCCCACATCAGCCCGCACAGGGCATCTTACCTTAGACCCACGGGCATCTCGGGGGACACAGGGACCCAGGCCCCTAGTTCCAGGAGGGGACCGAGGCCTCACCCACCAAGTGCAGGGCACGCGGCTCCCACATCCCTCTGTCCTAGCGTCTCAGCTCAGGACTTGGAGTCACACTCATCGGCCCCGTCTGGAGGCCTCCATCCCCTGCAGGGTCGAGCGACCAGCAGAGGCCAAACTATATGGCCTCCAGGGCTAGAGGGGCTGCCCTGTTTCTGGGGCACAAAGAGTGCTCAGAACCCCGCCTGGGTCCCAGAAGAGAGAGCTGCCACCACACTGCCACCTGGCTCCAGAGACCTGGCTGCCAGCACAGGGCTGGCAGCAGGACAGGGCCCTGGAGGCAGGTCCTCGGGGCCCCGGGTGAAGCCAAGGGGCCAGTGCCTATTGGCGGGGTGGGTGGGGGTCTGTTCCCACTGGGGCAGAGCAACCCTGCTGACAAACACGTGGCTGTCGACAGCGAGGCTTGACTTAAATAATTCAGAAACCCCCTTTTCCAGAAGCACATGACCAGCACGTCTGTAACAGAAACTGGAGGGGTGAGCCTGGCGTGCCAGCCATGGCGGCCCAGTTTGTCTGCAGGACTGGCCTGCCCACTTGTTAGGTGAAGCCAGGGACCCAGAGAGTTTTCACTTCTAAAAAGAATTTGCATTTTTGAAATAAAGCTCCCGAAGGCTGGGTGGTTCAGCCCCTGAAGCTGTGGAGCGGCTGGGCCGCCCTTGAGGCTGAGGCCACACAGGGGAGAGCCCCGGGGACCTGCCGAGTTCACTTCTCCTTTTGGGAGACTATTTTTAAACATCGAGGTTTCAGCACCTTTGCTGGCTCTTAATAACCGTGAAGGAACAAACATGTAGGCTTGGGTTACTTTTTCTGGGTAAAAATACAGTGTTAATCTTCTTCTTTCCAAGAAATCCTGACACTGGCTAACATTTAAGAAGTAAAGACGATTTCTCTAAAGAACACCTCTTTCTGCGCCGATACCACTTTATTCTAAAATATATACGGTGAGAAGCATAGTTAGTCCACAAAGTCTATTTTCTGGGGACAATCCTATTGACATGAATGAACGCCCATACCCATAATGAACAGCTGTAATTTTTCTCCTGACCTCTACCTACTCAAGTGACAAAATGACAAACTAGGCTGATGTGGGTACTAGTGAGAATAAGAGGGGAGTTAATGGAAACCTAAACAATCAGTGGCAGTTCCTTGGTGGACCTCGTTGTAAACCATGAGGACGAGCTGCTCATCACTTCCAAGCCCCCCTCCCCAGCCCCGGGACTGGTGGCGCACACAGGACAGTGGCACGAACGCATGAGGCGCTCTCGAGAGGGAGCAGAACCGTGGAGTCTGAAATGACAGCAAGGCCCCAACTACAAGCCAGGAACATGGAGTCAGCAGGCGGGTGGCGGGCAGGAGGGAACATGGGAGCGAGCACACGTGTACACATACACACACACACACACACGCGCGCGCGCGCACACAGACAAGGCCCAACCACTGTTTAAAAGGCACTCCTCACACAGCAAGGGAAAATGTGCTATTTTCAAACAGACCCTTCGTTTGCAGAAAGGGTATGAGGTCAAAGCAGAATGCTGACCTAAATTAAGCTTTCTCTGTAAGATGCAGCAAACATGATGTCATTCTTGAAGAGCAGTCTACACTCAGCCCCTGCAGTGTTTCTATAAAAAACAAATCTTAAATGCAGGTGAGGATTTTACTAGAAAAAAGGATTCAGGAGCTGAGAGAAACAGCACAGATCACACACTATGTGAATAAACTCTGATCAGGAGACCTGCTCACAGAGCATCAGTCTATCGGTCTCATGCTCGTGCACTTAGGGCTTAAATCGCCGTCTGTCACTTGGCACCATCTGGTCACCGAGCCGATGTGGGTGGGACTCCCGGGCCCAGCAAGGGGCCCGTGGACAGAGCGCTCTCGCTCCAGCCCGGCAGAGCCACTGACTGCGGGAGCACCCGGGAGTGCAGCTCCTGCCAACAATGCAACACGGGAATGAAGCTCACATTTAGGCTCTTTTTTTTTTTTTCACATTTTTTTTTAAGTTTATTTATTTTACTTATTTATTTTTGGCTGCATTGGGTCTTTGTTGCTGCGTGCACGTTTTCTCTAGTTGCGGCGTGCGGGGTCTACTCTTCGTTGTGGTGCGCGGGCTTCTCATTGTGGTGTCTTCTTTTTTTTTTTTTTTTTTTTTTGCGGTACACGGGCCTCTCACTGTTGTGGCCTCTCCCGTTGCGGAGCACAGGCTCCGGACGCGCAGGCTCAGCAGCCATGGCTCACGGGCCCAGCCGCTCTGCGGCATGCGGGATCCTCCCGGACCGGGGCACGAACCCAGGTCCCCTGCATCGGCAGGCGGACTCCCAACCACTGCGCCACCAGGGAAGCTCAGTGGTGTCTTCTTTTTTTAAAAATAAATTAATTAATTTATTTTTGGCTGTGTTGGGTCTTCACTGCTGCACGCGGGCTTTCTCTAGCTGCGGCGAGTGGGGTCTACTCTTCGTTGCAGTGCACGGGCTTCTCATTGTGGTGGCTTCTCTTGTTGCGGAGCATGGGCTCTAGGCACGCGGGCTCAGCAGTTGTGGCTCACGGGCTTAGTTACTCCGCGGCATGTGGGATCTTCCCGGACCAGGGCTCGAACCCGTGTCCCCTGCATTGGCAGGAGGATTCTTAACCACTGCACCACCAGGGAAGCCCTAGGCTGTCTTTTTAAATTGAGAAAAAAGGGACTTCCCTGGTGGTCCAGTGGTTAAGACTCCGTGCTTCCACTGCAGGGGGCACAGGTTCAATCCCTGGTCGGGGAACTAAGATCCCACATGCTGCACGGCATGGCCCAAAAAAAAAAATTCTTTACAAAGTAAAATAGTAAGAAACTACCCTTCCACAGCTGGCAAAAGCTAACCCACTCTTAAGTTCCACTTCCTTTGCACAACTCTGACTGCATCCCATCCGCCCTATCTGGGGCCGTCAGGAGCTCTGCACTCTGTGTGGACTCCTGTACAAGCCTGTCTTCAGGATTTAGGGTCGACTGGAGACTCAGACAAGGGAGGAGATGACACAGAGAGGGACAGGTCTGTCACCATCCAGGGGGTCCAGTGCACAGGGTGGGGAAGGCTCCCTGGAGGAGGTGGCATGTACAGTGCCATCTGAGGTGCCTGAGGAAAGGAAGTGGGGAGGGAAGGTCCATTCTGCCGCGGAGAGAGTGGCAAAGGTGGCAGTGAGGAACAGCGGCCAGTCACGGTGGTGGTTCCTGAGCCACTGTATGGCGCTCAGGTAAACTGTCCTCCGGCAGCTGGAATTTCTAGGGTGAGGACCGAGGGGCAGGTCTGAGCCAGGCTCTGCTGAAATGGGGGGGTTGGCGGGGGAAGGTCGGGAGGGACGGGAGGGAGAGCGCCACCCAGAGCCGGCATCTCCAGCCCCAGTCCGCAGGGCCGCCATCAATGTTCACTCAGAGGAGGATGGTCCAGGCCGCCTCTCAGCGCTGGCAACCACGGTGACGAACATTACCGACCCTGAGATCATGCAGGGGACGCGGTTCCATGTAAACCATCGGGAAATGGTCAGCCGTCCGGAGGGGTTTCCAGCCCGTCAGCCCCTGCTCCTGACCTCTGTCCCTCTCTTGGAATGCAGCCTACTTTCCTCCGTGCCTGCCTTCCAAGGAGGAGGAGAAGAACGCCGGCAGGGGTCACCGCCGCCTGCAGACATGGCACTGCTCAGCCTTCCCCTCCCCAGGCTCCGCAGCTTGGAGCTGGATCTCTCTGACTTAGATCTCAGTGGTTCTTCAATCATGGAAGTTTTAAAACGTGAATCACGCACAGCGGAATGATTAAATTTAAGTAAATTCCAACTTTTCATGCTGGAAGTGGGGAATGGAGGAGAGGAATGCATATAAAATCTCCAAGGTGTCAGGCGAGTGCATCGATGCCTCATTATGGACACTCCCATTTTTTTTGGTTATAAATGAACCCACTACTACATATATACAATGGAATACTACTCAGCCATAAAAAAGAATGAAATAATGCCACTTGTAGCAACATGGATGCAACTAGAGATTATCATACTAAGCGAAGTCAGAAAGAGAAAGACAAATACCACATGATACCACTTATATGTGGAATCTAAAATATGACACAAACGAACATATCTACGAAACAGAAACAGACTCACAGACAGAGAGAGCAGACTGGTGGTTGCCAAGGGGGAGGGGATGGGGGAGGGATGGAGTGGGAGGTTGGGGTTAGTAGTTGCAAACCACTGTATATAGAATGGATAAACAAGGTCCTACAGCATAGCACAGGGAACTATATTCAGTATCCTATGATAAACCATAATGGAAAAGAATATGAAGAAGAATGTGTGCCTGTATAACTGAGTCACTTTGCTGTACAGCAGCAGTTGACACAACACTGTAAATCAACTCTACTTCAATAAAAAAAAACCTTTGGAAACCACTACATTAAAATAAGAATTAAATATAAGAAAAAACAACAACCCACTACTCATTCTTCCTTCTGCTGTCAGTACGCCTTAACAAGTGGTTCTCTAGCATAACAGAATTTCCTGGCCTTTCCACGCACCCCTCTGAGCCCTGGCCACCCTGCGCACAGCTGGACCTGCTTACTGGATGGCAGCACAGGCCTCTGTCTGGACACGCTGACCAGCACCTCCGAGGCCTCGGCAAAACGCCACAGACTTCCCGGAGGAAGCTTGTGGTGTTTTACGCGACACTGTATGTTTCTGACTTGATTCAATACTTATGACTTGTATCTTTTCTACTACAACCTAATGGTTCATTGTGTTTTTCCTTGTCTCGGGACCACCACAGAGTTTAATACAAATGAAGTTAATTTAATAAATCCCTATTCAATTCAAGGCACTATAACTAATCTCAACATTAAAATGGGAGGAAAGACAATCTCAAAGATGCTGTGACTCTGGAGCTATTAGAAATATTTTCTCTTCCAGATAATTTAGGGAAACACTGTAAGTACAAGCACTGAAAGACCCTTTCGGCAACATGTGATTCTCCCACGGGTGTGTGTGATACACACCAGAATTACCATCACCAAGGTACACTCTGAGTAAGCGGATATGAAGACAGTGTCTAGAAGGATAATCTATAACAAGCACCTAATGGAAGCCTGTGCTGGTAACAGAAATGAGGAGCCACATCGTAATCAGGCTTATTTATACACCACCTTTTTCGGGAGCAGCAAAGGTTTATGTGTTTGAAATAAGGTGGTGAAATAAGGTGACTGTGTACGTGCATCGCTAGAAGGTTCAGAACAAAATAGTTTGGCTTCAGTTCACTTTAGGAAGTGAAACTTTACACATAACTACTCACGAACAATATGAAATCTTAAATAATAATAATAAAACAGCTAATTTTTAGAAACGCAGGCTTTGAGTCTTATTTCACCAACAATGAACCAAGGGCACAGAGGAGAGGTGACGGGGCTGGCCCCCGGGAAAAGGCAAGAGGAGAGGTGCCTACAGCCTCCCAGGTCGGCCCGCAAACCCAGGCCACCTTCCCTGAGTTTCACTTAAGCAAGAGAAACAAGTTGCCTTGTTCGACAAAGGTCAGGGCTTTTGCTCAAATATCTCCCTGAGAAAGTCTTGGAGGGAAACGCAGATGTGTTCCCTTTTATCCAGACATAATCTTAAACTTCTTACCTGTAAATGAAGTATTTTGGATTCATTATTTCGAAGCATTTCCTTTTGTCTCTCAATTTCAATTTCAAAGCTGCATATCTGGTTGTGCAAACTCTGTATGCTCTTGTTTTTTTCTACACTTTCATTCTGCAGCAAGGAAACCTGAAAAAGAAAGTCTTCAATTAAGCAAACAAAAAGTGAGTTTAATATCAATTTATAACAATTATAATAATGGTAATTAAATGTTTACAATACAGGCCTTCTATCAGCTCAGTGAAGGAGTTCCAGGAAAAAAAAAAAATCCCTTCACACAGGAAATGGGAGTCCTGGTAGTTTAACAGGGATCCTACAACTGCATTTCTCAGAATCTCTCCCAAGAATCAAATAAGATGAGGCAAAGTGCAGCAAGGACTGAATTTCAGAATGGATGCTTTTTCAAGTTTTTGCTGAAAACTAATACATCTTTTATCAGAGTGGCTTTCAAACTTGGACAAGGAAACATAATAGGAAACAAATCCTTACACCCCACCTCTTCTGCACAGACACTTGTGTACGTACGCATATCCCTAAAAACAGGGATCTCAAAACCACATCTGCCCTGATCACAGTGCACCTGGATACTTTCTCTTTTACTCTATTTTACTTTTGAAAATGCTAGCTGCAACCCACTAAATTATTTCACGCCCACCAGTGGGCCATACACGCCCTTTGAAAAGCTCTCTCAACGGAACGAGGGAGCACGATGGGAACAGTCTCGCGCGCTGCAGTGAGTCCTGGGGCCAGCCTCCCAGCCTCCCCGCCCCCGCCACAGAGGAGCTGCCGACTGGGGGTGCCAGGACGGGTCTGCTGGGGGGGGGGCGCCATTCCCAGCAGGGAACCCACCTTTGAGTCTTTCAAAGTTCCTTTCTGAAAAATAATTGGCTCCCAAGAGCCAATTTACACTGGTCTTACAAGCCCCAGGGTGAGGAGTTCAAGGGCGATCCCACCAGGCTTCTTTCTCACAGTGTTTCCACGAGGGGCATTTTGGCCCCTGGAAAGGTTCCCTCCGCCAACAGCTGTGTCCACGCGCAGATGTGGCCGCCATCCTGGAAGCCGCGGAGCTCCGAGACGGATCGGAACAGCTCTACTCGCAGGTGCCTCTCTAACACCTCCAGCACCTGAGGACGGTCTGGCCGTGGGGATGGCCCACGGGCATCTCAGGACACATCTGGGTTCCTGACCTTGTCCCCTCTGAAGAACAACGAGCCTAAAGTGAGGCGTCCTTACGTCACTCAGTCTGCTCGGCAGGCAGCACCTCTGGGCGCTGTCTCAGTCTATTTTATTTATAACCAAGGTATTCATGAAGGAATACAGAACTTGCAAGATATACTTCGCTCTCCTAGGATTTCACTCAGCACAGACAGACTTTCCTCCCTAAACTACGCTGTCTCCCAGGCCCACGACCTCCTCCAAGTGTTCAGCCTGCAGCGCCCAGACTGGGGCACGGGTAGCAGGCAGCGGCATTTTTGTTTTTTCTGAAATTACAATTCACTCACTCCCATCTGTCAAAGATGGACACAATTCCCAGGCTCCTTATTCTCACACCCCAAAAAAGAAATATCATGCACACAGGCCAACCTTTCTGATAAAAATCTCAGTAATGTCTCCAAAACCAATGGTGATTTTTTCTGCAGCAAATCAAGCTACCTGAGGATGACGGAAGTATCTCACACTGATGATCACACGTCATGCCGCATCCAACTCTTAACTTCTTAATTTAGGGACTGCCCTTAGACTGACGTTTTATTTATTTACACATTTTAATCAAGGATCCCAGCCCCTGGGTGCCTGCAGACCCCTGCTTTCACCAGTCTACCAGGTATAGGAAAGTCTACCTGGCAGGTGTGTTTCCAAGAAGCACAGTGTGACATCCACACAGCAGATGAAAACAGGGGCCCCCTCATCCTTCCTGAGACCCTCCTCACCAGGAACATCCTCCACCCCAGCCTGTTTTGGTGGGCACTCCACACTTCCCTTTGATTTAAGCTTTCCTAAAACATAAGATGGGTGTTTTTAAGCCTGGATTTTACAAAAAGTTTTCTTTAGTTTGACTGTGAATATAATAATCAGTGTTTCTGAATCAACTCAGACGTTCTATTTTCTAGTATAGATGAACAAAATAACTCAGGAGATTCCAACTGAATAATTCTATGATGAGAAATAAATTGCCATTTTAAGAAAATACAAGTATCTGCATTCATCGTCCAGGTTTTGCTCTTGGGCCCAGTGAAGAGAAGCCAGCTCCTCATGAACACAAGCAAGGATGCGCAGGGCGGAGGCCCGGACGACCTGAGCAGTGGGCACGGAGGCAGGGAGAGGCTCACGCTCCAGCAAAACCAAGAGGACAGACGTTTCAAATGTATCAGCAGCAACTCGGCCCCCTCTCGGCCGGTGTACAGAGGGAGAAGCTCTGGGGAGGGGTGCTGGCTGTGCGGCTGTGTCCCAGAGCTTCCAGCGATGCAATGCGGATGCTTTGAGGGGGACAAGTGTGGAGGTAGCAGGGAAGGAGGACGCAAGTGACAGGATGACCCCCGCGTGCCCCACGGCGATGGCCCTGAGGACGACCGTCCTGAGAGCTGAGCGCACGGCAGCCCAGCCCCGCTCAATGGTTATGTAACTAGCACAGCTGGAATAACCAATTCACTTTACATGAAAGGAAGAACCTTTTAGACAAATGAGGAGCCGTATCTGGGAGAGACCAAAAGCCCTGAGATCTATGCCTATAATTAAAAAAGGCAGAAACAATGCATTCTTCAACAAGAGGGGAAAAGAAGATTCACAGGTAAATCGTCACTGAACTCAGAGCAAATAAGTGCCCTGGGAAAGTCACAAATGATTCAGGTAAGAGATTTTATTTCACGGATAAACAGAAGGCTTCTCCTGCCCCACGTGCGTACACACAGCACGCAAATCCTTTCACTGGTTCTCATCTCCAGCTTAAGCATTTATATTAAAAAAACTATTTTAGGTCAGATTTAATAAACATCTTTTGATTTAAAACTTTAGACTCTTTTAAGTACATTTACGTTTTAAATTGCTTGGATTTAATACTCAAAACAAGACATCCAAATCTTTACAAACCTTTAGAAAGCAAACATCAACGCCCTGGCTGCATCCTAGTGTCCTCCCACCGCAAGTTCTCAACACGTTGAATATCAAATTAATTTCTTATTTGTGTACATAAGTCACAAGCCACAGCGGGAGATCCTATAACCTCCTTCTCTATCAAGTCTCGGAGGTTTTAATCTTTTCCTCAGGTAAGAAGGCCCGGAGAGCTGAGCACCACAGGACACACTCCCCAGGAAGGAGTGCTACGTGGGCGGGGGCCTGCTGAGGAGTCCAGACCCCACAGCTGGGGCCCCTCGAGGAGACACCCGGGAGAGCAGGTGTGTCCGGGAAGGGGCTGCGTGGTCCCCCAACACCCATGGTCAACAGTCACACTCGCGATGTGCAATTGTCCTCTCCTCGTCTCCAAGAAGACAGAGGATGGTAAAGCAGGTGACACTGGTGACCTTCCAGATCGGGGGTCGGCAGGTTTTTTCTGTAAAGAGCCAGAGAACAGTTTTGGGGGCTGTACGGGCCGTACAGTTTCTATCTGTGCTCATCCATGCTGCCATCCTGGTGCAAAGCAGCCACGGATAATACGAAAATGAGTGTGTGTGGCCGTGTTCCAATAAAGCTTTATTTACAAAAAGATGGGGTGCAGGGTGGACGGGGGTTGGAAGTGACAATCCCTGTCCTAGATCAATTCTAAGAGAAGCACAATGTGATTTTTTTTTTTAAAAAAAGCACTTCATAGCTGCTTGGCAATTAAAAAACAAACAGCAAGGACTTCCCTGGTGGCACAGTAGTTGAGAATCTGCCTGCCTATGCAGGGAACACAGGTTCGAGCCCTGATCCGGGAGGATCCCACATGCTGTGGAGCAACTAAGCCCGTGCGCTACAACTACTGAGTCTGTGCTCTGGAGCCTGCGAGCCACAACTACTGAGCCCACGTGCCACAACTACTGAAGCCCACACACCTAGAGCCCGTGCTCCCCAACAAGAGAAACCACCGCAATGAGAAGCCCGCTCACAGCAATGAAGACCCAATGCAGCCAAAACTAAAAATAAATAAGTAAATAAATTTATAAACAAACAAACAAAAACCCAAAGAGCAAGCTAACAAAACCACACAGCTTCATTTATAAACTCAGGATCACTTGAAGAGAATTTACTTTTTTGACACTCTTGATGCTGTTTCTTTTATGCAAAATCCATTACTCACTATAAACAAGGTTTTCTTCTTTAAATAATTTGAAGAAAGTATTAAAAACCAACAAAAGCAGGAGGCGGTGCGTCGTACCTTTTTCTCTAGAGAGTTGCTCCATTCTTTGAGTAAGTTGACATGCTGCACCGCGGAGCTGGCCTCGTGGGCCTTAATCTGCTGGTTTGTCCCCTGCGAGAGTAAAGAGGCAACACGTTACCCAACCTCACTCCGCCGAAGTCAGAGAGACTCATAGCCGACCTCAATCCAGCACTACACGAGGAGGGGTGACTTATTCATGGACGGTTCACAGGGCATGTCCAGCCTCAGGAGGGCTCAGTGGCCCCTGATCTACTGTGTGCAGGTGAGGAGGCTGTTTCGAGAAGAACGGAGCAGCTCAAAGCCGAGACACTGCGAGTTCTACAACAACTATCTCGAGGCCGTGAGCTTCGCTCCTCAAGCTTCTTATCAAGGGCCTTCTTACCTACGTTTCATACTGGTAACAGCAAGAAACTAAATTTTAGATATATCATTTTTGTTCCCTAAAATTTTTTTGCGTTAAAATATAAACGGAAAATGTTTAGACACCTGCAAGTCATAGCTAGAAGCTGCTATAATAATCTAAAGAATATGTAATCAAAGTAAGATTCTAAATGAGTTATTAAAGTATTAACTTACCAGTGAAATACACTGTATTACTGTTCCTAACTATCCTATGTATACTTAGAAAGTTACATACAGAACATAAACAATCTACAGAGTACATAAGATGCAGACCATCTCAGAGTCAGTAACAAGTGTGGGAAACAGTTCTTCATATATTTAACAAAGTAATTGGTGTAAGAATATAATTTGTTTTGAAACTGGAATATTTAAAAGCCACAGAAAGCATTTTAATGATCTCCAAAACATATACTCTGTACATAGAATAGTCATATATATATGTTGATACAAGTATTGCTATATATAAACATATATATATACATACACAGAATGAATGATATATATGTACATACGACATAACAGTGGTGAGGGCTCAGTCTCATAAGAGACTGAAGCAAAGGGAAAGCTATAGTCATTCTTACTCTCAGGCTTTTTACTTTCTAAGAAAATACTGAGATGCCAATATCTCTGTATTGATTTCACAATAATGTACTGATAATACATAAAAATCAAACACAAAATACTTTAATTAGAGTATATACTGCCCTTTGATAGTTCTAAGGTCAAGATATACATTTAAATGAAAACTAATTCAAATTCACTAGCCATCTCCGATGTGTTAAAAAAACAGAAACAAAAACAAAAACCCAGGACCAGCTTTCTCACGGCCCAGGTGTGGCAGTGGCAGAGACCTCCTCTCCACATGGCCCTCCGGGCATGTGCCTGTGGCATGTACATGGAATGCACTCTGGACACACGCACGTGCGATCCTCACAACTGTGCACGGATGCACACACTGCCGAAACCACGTCCAGTTTGCCAGTGACTTACATTCAAGTAACAGCTCAAATTCCATAACTATCTACCTAGAAACCCCACCGAATGTCAGTTCTGCTTGTCCCATTCACTAACTGGTTTTGAATGTAATCGTTCTCCTAATGCATTAACTCCCCCTCAGCACAGGTGTCTACCTCAAGTCTCACGACACCCCCGGCCTAGAAAGCGAGCACCCACATCCGCTGCACGTGGCTCTCGTCACCCGTGCAGCAGGTGACTCAGTTCCATGGCAAAACTGAAAGCCCAGAGCTTGCATGTTAAAATGTTAATAGAATAACTTTCTCTCATGGTGGAATGTCAGTGACTGGGAAGGACAAATGTCGGATACTGACCTGAAAAACGCAGCCATAGCGCTTAAAACTACAGGTGCTGGGGGCATTGACACACTCTGACAAGTGTGCACTCAACTGCAACGGGAAAGAGACGTGAGTTGTGGCACGAACGTTTGCATGAAAATGTTCAAACATATCAAGGGCACAGATAGCATCTGGGTTGTACTATTACGAATGGTGTTTATCAGCTACAGGTGTGTATACAGCATCTGCTTCCTAGACTTATATGCAGTAAATATACAGTATCATCACGTGTATACACATATATACACCAATATACAGAAATACATTTACTATAACATTTCTTAAACTTGCAGTTTCTTTAGAACAAGTTGTTTTGCGACATGCTGTCTGCAGTGCCAGAATTTTAAAAAGAAAGGAAAAAAAACATAAACTGAAATGCACATTTAAAGACTATAAACAAAAACTGCATGAAACACAAAAAATAGGAAGCATTCAGGATGCAGCTGGGTCACACACCTGATATACAGCACACGAAATAGATACCTTTCCAAAGCAAGCGTACACAAGGTCTCATCACTCTCAGTACTTCTGAATGGCCAGAGATTCAAGTAGCTTTTCAAAGACCTCTAAGGTCATTCTAACAACATGAATCTTACGATGGTTACCTCCAGTTCATGGAGGACGATTAGGAGGGGCTGGGAGAGGGTAACTCCCCTTGCAAGGAAAAACCCCTGTGTTCAGCTTAAATGTCAGCAAATCATCAAATAAAGACCACCTACGGTGCCCCCTCAGGAGTAAAGGGAATTGAAATACCTACATTTTAAAGACACAGTGTTTTGTGTTAGGCTAATGCAATTTAAGGATAAGTTCTTTCTTTATTGAAGAGATTCTCATCGCGAAACTCGAGGGATAGATCTTCTTTATAGAAAGCCATCAGACCCTGAATTGGGAGAGTGGCCAGTGAGCGTGGCGCACAGCGGCCCCGGGAACGCGCTTCCCCGCGAGCCAGCGCACACGCACTCCCGGAGGCTCGCGGGATGTGTCACTCCGGTGGGTGCAGGCGGCTTCTCCACCTTCTCCTCCTGTCCTCCAGGACAAAGACATTCCTCTCCCTTCAGGTCAGTATTGAGGACAAGAGTGAGCGGCTCACAGGACGGCCCTCCCGCCTGAGGGACCCACCTGACCATGGCCAAGGCCAGCCCTGCAGAAGGTCTGAGCCAGGGTGGGGTCGTGGTGGCCGCAGAGGCTCTGGCCTGCAACTGGAGGAAAGCACCCCAAGGGTACATTGCAGGTGACGGGCGCAGAAACCCGAAAGGACACCGTGTGCGTAGTAACATCAGTTTGAAAATTTTAAAACATATTCTTTCAGCGCCATCAATACCATCGTGAATCTGACCAGTTAACACCCCTGATGTTAAAATCAGGGTCATGTCGAGGTTGACATTGTTTTCAGTGCACTAACTGAAAGGGCTGTACTTTTTTCAAACTGGCTTTATCATCATTAATCTCAGAGCCCTACAGAATTTACCAGAGCTTGGGGATAAAAGCAAGAATCATCTGTAAACCAACAGCACCTTTCACCAGAAACCCAAGATAAATGCAGGTTTAAAGTTTTTTTTTGTTTGTTTTTTTTAGGTTTAAAGATTTTTAAAAATAAAAATAACTTAGAGGCAAAATGGAGGCAGCTTTTGCCCCGAATACAGACAGCCCTGAGTGAGTAAGAGTTTAGGAAGGTACATAAAACCCAGGAAATTATTTCAACAATACAGACTCTTCGTACATTCACTTTAACAGAGGGACTTTCCAGTTGTGGAAATAATCTACGTGCGTTTCCCTGCCGCTCCCAGAGGCACATTCAGGGGCCCAGAGACCACCGTCGCCAGTCCAGACCCTACCCTTGCCCAGCAGAGTCAACGTCCAGGGAGGGTGCACCTCAGTGAGAGTGGCCTTCGGCCCACACGGGTCCTCTCGCTGTCATGGACGTGAGAGACTGAGCTCCCCTCCCCCATATCCAGGTGTTAAATTCCAGGCTGTTGAAAAGGCTGAGGTGAGCAGGCTCCTCAGATTAGAGAACCCAGGACCAAGAGAATCGGGCGTGGGGACCGGGGGTGGGGGTGGGGGTGGGGGTGGGGTGGGGCACGCACCCACCGAGCCCATAGGAGCCCCAGACGGTTCCCAGAACACCAACCAGAGGGGGTCCAGGTCAGGATCAGATGCGAAAACATTAAGAATCCTTGGAATTGTTCCTTCTGGATATATCCTGATCAAAATGAGGTTACTGCAAAATCTACCTGCCTTAAAGCAAGTGTGCTCGAGGGCAGCGTGATGTGCACAGCCTCTGGGGGAGGCTGCCCAGGTGCCTTCCCAGCGGCCCCTGAAGTGTGGGCACCACCCCTGCACCCACTTGCCCCCCGGCACAGGTCCTGTACAGCACGTGTGGCCTAAGTGGTTCAGGAGTATTTCTAAGTTAACTGATTTCCTTGAGATAATCTTAGAGTGATTCCTAGTTTACAGATTTAAACCTAAAAAGTGTCACCTTTGCTTGCATTGTAAATATTCCCATTTTCTCAATTCTTAATATTTTGCTCTGAATTTACCACTTTGTAGCTTTTAATTGTTTGTTTCTGAAATATCTGACTTCCAAAAACAGCATGAGGGTTTTCATTGTTTTTGTACTGTAAGTTATCACTATCACAATCTGTGAAAACCTCTGACCTCAGCTTTAAGGGAAGAGCGGGGCCCTGAAGGATCCCCAGCTCCTGCACAGGCCCGGCCACACCCCTTACCTCGCTCCTCAGAAGGGTCTGGACACTGCACTTATGAGGGCAGGACACCACCACGCAGGGACACTCGGTGTCTTCGTGTTTCTGAAGGAGAAAGAGAGAGTGTTGCCAACTCTGAAACACAATCCACCTTCCCTCAGGTCCCACCAGCGTTCCCAGCATCCCCACAATGACCCAAGGGAAGCCCTCTGCTCACGGTCATGTCCTTGGGTCACAAGACTCACATCACACTTGGACGGGTCGCTATGTTACACAAGTCTCAGTGCTCAAAAGAATGCATCTCACGAGAGCTACTCAGATATGACTGGTCGGGGCCACTCATGGGAGCACAGCCCACCGGAGGGGCATCCTCACGGCAGCTTCCCTCTAGCTGTGTCCCCTCTGCTGGTGCTTCCCTGACACCTGCGCCCAGGTAGGCTGGGCCTTGGCCTCCCTCACACAGCAGGTGGATGGCAGGGCCCAGCCTCTGCTGGTTGGAGAGAAGGACAGTTCTCCTCTGGCTTCTCAGTTTGGGGTCTGGAAATGATGCTTCTCAAGAGCCTGAAAACAATGTGGCCCACTGGGTGTCTAACCACTGTCCTGATCCCTGGTCGTCCTCTAGTGCGTGGTAAGCGCACACACATTTTGGTGTAACCCTTCTCTGGACGGTGCAGATTTCAGCAGAGCCTGGATGACGGTGACTGCTCAACTCGGTGCCCCAGGCTCCTGCTGGGCACCTGTCCGGTACACCTGTCCACAAGTGAAGGGCAGGCAAGAGCTCCCACGAGGAGAGCAAACCCAAGGCTCTGGAGAGCACCTCCAGACACGTGACAAAGGGCCGCTGCAGGGAGGCCGACGCAGGCAGAGCCAGACCTGCCACGTCACACAACCGTGGGAGGCCAGGCTCCCGGAGGTGGCATCCCTCGGCAAGAAGAGAATGTGGCGGGTTTTCCTCTGAGGCCCCGGGACACTCCCAGTTCTCCTGGCTGGGCCTCCAGTTAGGCCGCTGTTGAGGTGTATCTGGGGCCGCGCTGGCTGCCGGGCCGTCTGACCCAGCAGGCGTGCAGGTCAAGGACACGGCGCCCGAGAGGACACTCCTCTCCTCCGGGGAGGCCTGGAGCCAGGTGCAACAGCATCTGAAGTCCCTCGTCTGGACCAGCACCCTGCGGGCTGTGCAGCGCGGAGAGGACACCTGGACGCGGCCGCTCTGCTCCGGGGCCTGGTCCCCAGAGGCCTGCAGGGCCCACGGTGGGCGAGCCCACGGCTGTCCCGAACTCAGCAAAAATCACCTGACTGGACTGAGCCTGACCAGCACCTCCCAAGAGGGGACCCCCGGCAGATGCCTGGCCGCGCTCAGAATCCCTAAGAGTTCCCAGGTGCCATCGCGCCTTTCGGGGGAAACCTCGGGCCAAACAGCTTCTCTCTGCCTCACCTGTAAGAGGGGGCGTGACCAGCCCTCCCTCAGAGGGCATCTGTGAGGACAGAATCCGTCACGGGCCCGGAGAACTAACATGGCCGACACTCCACGGACGCCACGCCTCCCTCCTGAGCCTGCCCTCGACCCCGCCTTCATTCACCAGGCCAGGCCTGCCCTGGGCGTCAGGGGTGGCCTGACCAGGACAAACAGATGATCACCACTGCGGCAGGGGGGCTGGGAGCGAGCAGCGGGGGTGGTGGCCTGGGAGGGCGCTCTGAGGAAGAACCAGGGGTGGGGGCAGCGTACCGGGGCGGGCAGAGCAGGGGTCAGCAGGAGGTGAGGCTGGCGGCCCGCAGGCCATTCCCATCAATAGCTCTGTGTATCTTGGCAGATCTGTGCAAGGACGTCCAAACGATGAATGTCTAGAAATGGGCTTCTTTGCCCTTCTTTCAAAGGGTAGAGCATTTAAAATGGGATTTGGGGGCTTCCCTGGTGGCGCAGTGGTTGAGAGTCCGCCTGCCGGTGCAGGGGACACGGGTTCGTGCCCCGGTCCGGGAAGATCCCACATGCCGTGGAGCGGCTGGGCCCGTGAGCCATGGCCGCTGAGCCTGCGCGTCGGGAGCCTGTGCTCCGCAACGGGAGAGGCCACAACAGTGAGAGGCCCGCGTACCGCAAAAAAAAAACGACAAAAAAAGGGATTTGGAGGGGTATTGCCAGACTGCCCTCCAATCAGCCTACACAAGCCCACCCTCACTGCAGTGAGAACGCACAGCCCCAGTTGAATTCTATCAAAGTTTCCCATCTCTGACAGTGACCGGTGAAAAACGATGAGCATGATTTGCAATTCTTTCATGATGTGTAGTTGTTAGTATCTTTTTTATGTTAACCATTTATATTTCCCGTGAACTGCCTTTCATAGCTTTTGTCCACTGCAGTGGGTTGAACAGTGACCCCTGAAGTTCATGTCTCCCTGGAACCTCAGAATGTGACCCCGGTTTAGGAAAGAGGGTCTCTGCAGATGTAACGAGTTAAGAGGCCACCCTGGATTAGGCTGGGCCCTGAACCTAGTGACACTGTCCATGTAAGAGGAGAAGACGTACAGCAGGAAGACTGCCATGAGGACATGCAGGCAGAGGTTGGAACGGTGCAGCCGCAAGTCTGGGAGCCCAAGGACCGCAACCCCCAGGAGGTGGGGAGGTGAGGGAGGGGTCTTCTCTAGAGCCTCCAGAGGGGCATGGCCCTGAGGCAGCCCTGGATCCAGACGTCTGCTTCTAGGACTGTGAGGGGACAAATTTCTGTTGTTCTAGGCCACCCGCTCTGTGGTACTTTGTTATGACAGCCAAAGGGATACACCCGTTTTCCAAAAAAAAAAAAAACCTGTTAATCTGTCGATATGTAAGAACTCTCCACATATTAATGAAATCTGTCCTGCCTGTCAAAGCAAGAGTGACTTTGATACACACACAGAACGATATCACGCGTGTGTGGGCCACAAAGCATAAGTGCATAGTGAGCGCCCACCAGGGACAAGGGTGTAACCAACGCCCATCACCTGCAGGCTCCTCTCCTGCCTCGCCCCCGCCTTCTCCGACTAAAACCACAAGGCTGAACCTGCGCTTTTACTTCCTTTGCTTAAAAAAAGGTCTCCTTACACGTGTATGTGTAACAGGTAAGATACTGTTTCGTCTTGGCTGCTTTTGAATTTTGTTAACACGGAATTCCGCCTTTCGACTCTTCTGCGACCTGGCTCAACGTCACGCTCCTCAGGCGGGCGAATCCACGAGTCGCATGAGTGGACTCGTGGATTCCACTGTCACCGCTGTCATACAACCTTCCCTGCTGTGCACACTGTCCACGGGGTCCGCTACAAGTGACGTGTCTGTTCTCCAACAGATGGACGTTTGGATCGTTCCCAGATCTCTCTGCTCCTCTGGTTATGCCTGACATACCCTCTGCAGTGCATGTGCGACAGTTTCTCTTAAACATCTAGGAGAGGGACTGCTAGTTGAGAACATGCGTTTTCAACCTAATAAAATACTGCCACGTGTTTGCCAAAGTGGCTGTACCTGTACGTTACAGTACACAGTTGACCCTTGAACCTGGGTATGAACTGCGTGAGCCGACGTACACGTGGATTTTCTTCACTAGGTGTGCACTGCGGCACTACCCGACCCACGGTCGGCTGACGCTGTGGGTGCGCGACCTTGCCTAGGGGGGCTGACTGTAACGTTATACTTGTGTTCGAGACTGCTCGGAGAGTCTGCGCCCAGCCCCTGTGTCACCCAAGGGCCAAATGTATACACGTTCCCATAAAACGAGATCTTTACAATTCTTGACTTTTCACAAATTAACAGAACTGTTTAAAGAGAATAATATTTGATAATTTCTGGGCTAAATGGAAAAGAAGAGATTTTTTTCTGACACTTTAAATTCTGCTATTAGATTAAAAAAAAACAACTTGAAAATAGCTGCCGGTACCATGGTTTAAAGATAGAAAAGAAATGCTCACGTGAACTGCAATGGTCCAGACAGTCAGTGCACTTTTTGATTTTTTTGATGGGGACCATTTTTAAAGTCTGTGTTGATTTTTTTTTTTTAATTTATTTACTTTTGGCTGCATTGGGTCTTCATTGCTGCATGCGGGCTTTCTCTAGTTGCGGTGAGCAAGGGCTACTCTTCATTGCGGTGCAAGGGCTTCTCACTGCGGCGGCTTCCCTTGTTGCGGAGCACGGGCTCTAGGTGCACGGGCTTCAGTAGTTGTGGCTCTCGGGCTCTAGAGCTCAGGCTCAGTAGTTGTGGCGCACGGGCTTAGTTGCTCCGTGCCATGTGGGATCTTCCCGGACCAGGGCTTGACCCCGTGTCCCCTGCATTAGCAGGCGGATTCTTAACCACTGTGCCACCAGGGAAGCCCTCTGTGTTGAATTTTGCCACAGCATTGCCTCTGTCTTCTGCTCTGGCCCCTTGGCCGCGAGGCCTGCGGGATCCTAGCTCCCCAACCAGGGACTGAACCGCACCTCCTGCGCTGGAAGGCGAAGTCCCTGGAGCCTCGGCACTTTATCAACCTGTATTTTATCAACATTGATGTATCTGTCACACCACAAAACGCAGGACAGGGAGGAAAGTCAGGATGAACTGGGGCTTCAGGCCTAGGTTAAGCAACGGCTCTTTTTAAAAATAACCTTAAGGCCTGAGAGGATGAGACTGTGAGGGTTGAAAGAACAAGACTTGGGAGCCAGATCCCACCACTGCTAACAGGGCGAGGGCCCGGGGGGAGTCTTGGCCGCTTCCAGGTGGGTGAGCAAGGGCGGATGGGTGTGGCCGCCTGCCAGCGACGAGGGCCCCAGGAGCCGGCGGCTGGCGCACAAGCAGCGAGCCCACGCAGGGCGCCTCTGACAGTTATCACAGGTGGACAGAAAGTAACATCTGCCCCAAGACACGCTGCAGCACCAACACTGATAAAACAGTTTTAAAAGTTTTCATCACAAAAGCATAGTAAGATTTAATTTAATTTAATTTAATTTGCACAACTCAGGTCCCAAACTGGTAATTACCACTTTGTGCCTCTGCACCTGCTGTGTCTCTCTCTCCTGTCTGCAGTCAACAGATTGAAGACCCAGATCAGAGCAAACGCCACCTCCTCTCCAAAGCCCTCCTGGACCCTATCAGGCCATGTTTAACTGTCTCTTCCCATACCACCATGTACATAATTGTATATCTGACTGTCTCCCCTACCAGACCGTGAAAGGAAGGGGAGAGACTGCAATCTACTCTTGTGTGTCCTGAGCAACTAGCTCAGGGTCCGGCACCCAAGAGCAGTCAACAAACGTTTCATGACTCCATGTGTGATGCCGTTATTCCAAAACCAACCTCTTTAAGCCTCGGCTGGAGCCCAGAGCTGGTTACTCATAGGCTGTTTAACTGACATGCTTACACTTCTTTCTCAGATGAAAATTAATTCCTGGATTCTATCCTGCAAATAAAGGTAATTGATTTTGGGCCAGAAGCAAAGTGTAACTTTGATAGCAACATAGTAACGGGTAAGGTCAGGAGTACTGCTCATTGGGTACACCGTCTCATTCACTTGAATTTAATTACTGAAGAAATTAGAAACACTACTGCTATTTTTCAAAGGGGAGGGCACAGTTGTTCAAGGTTATTAATAACTGGAAACGACAAGAGAATCATACAGGAAACAGCTTTCACAATGGAAGAATCCCAGGCACAGGAAAGTTATACAAGGTAAGGTAAAATGCAGATCGTAGAATACGTCTCATTTCACAAAGAATAACAGAGAAAACTCTTCCTAAATTTGGGTCAAAGTACTCCCGAATATCCACCAGGAACTCGACTGTGGCCCTCACGCCTGGCTGCTCTGCCACGGTCCCCTCCCATCTGGTGACCCACCAGTCGCCATCCTGCCTCGGCCAGAAGCCAATTCCCAGCCCCTCCAAGCCCAGCCTCTCAGCAGCACCTGCGCCACACACCCTGCAGCTCCGCCTGCCTCTGGGACGTCACTCTCCTGACACTTCCACGCCGGCCACGCCTTTGCTGGGCGACCTCCTCCTCTTAGTATGCTGTAAGCATCATGTGCCCCAGTCCTCTGTCCTCCGACTCTGGCCCTTCTCTCTACTCGCTCCAGTCTCAGGGCTGCAAGTACCCCCTATTTGCCCAGACCACTCCCTATCCCCCCGAAAGCCTCCTCTCTTCCCCTGAGCCCCACTTCAGTAGGACACTCCGGTTGGTCCAGCTGCTCTAGTTACAAACGCTGGGCATCCTCCAAGCTCATACTCCATAACTCGAGCCATCGGCTAATCCCACTGGCTCTGCGTTAACTGTGACCGCATCTGTCCCTTGCTCAAGGCTGCCTCCCGTCAACTTCGCACCTCGCCTCTGCTCTGTGCGAGGGGAAATCTACCTGCTGAGTCTGTTCCATCTTGGAGCCTGAGCCCCCCGCTCGCTGCTGCTCCCTCTGCCCCAGTGCTCTTCCTGCATCGTCCTGACTGCCTCAGAAGGGCCCGCCCTGATCACCCCTCCTCCCCTGTTACCAGTTCGTCTTCATAGTACTTATGATCTCTTCCCACTGGAAGATGAGGGTCACCACTGAACCTGCAGCTCCTAGAACAGTGCCCAGCACACAGCAGGTATGCGGTAAATACGTATTCAACAAACAGACAAATATCTGAAGGTCTCTACAACACTGACTCTTTTTAAAGTTTGTCCTCCATCCCAACACCTGTTTCTCTTTGATTTACATATAAGTGATCGGATTCTAACATGCGCACAATATAAAACCCTGCCAAAATAATGGAGGCATGAAAACATTTTAAATTCTCATCTCTCTCCAGGAGAGACCGCTGCACCTCAATATTGCAGGATAAATTACCCTGTTGAAGTGATGGTTATGTCACAGAGCCGTAAAATGATTAAGCAATCCAACAAGATTTTAGAGGCTATTCCCTGGCACAAGTGAAAAATTCTACCTTTTTTGAATAATCGGTCTTCATTTTTTGGGCACCCCAAATGGCAGTCAATCTAGGCAATGGAAAATTAATTGCATAAATCAAAATGGGCAAAACAAATGAAGCTTAACTCTGAAATAAAGTCAGATGAAAATTGCTATTTACCCCTATCTTGTCTCTTTATTTCTGTCAGAATAGTCATTTAACAAGCTATCCTGCGGACAAACGACATCTGGATGGAGTAGAAGGTGGGTGAGACAAGAAAACACCGCACCTGCAGCGTTATCATTGGGACCTGGCTTCTGCAGTGGCCGCACGTGGCCTCACGGTATTTACAGGCCTTGTCCACGTGGTCACGCAGGTCCTTCCTCAGCACCTTCTCTTTGCAGTCGGCACGGACACACAAAAGTTCCTCAAACTGGCAATCATTCTTCAAATGCACCTGTGAGACAAACAATTCAAAGTTCTTAATCAGCAAAACTCTAATCTGAAATACCAAATTCTAGCCTCTATGCAATTAAATCCCAAAAAAATGTTTCTATCTGCTGCGAGATCAGCTTTTCACAGAGAAGAGTGACAAATGTATCAAGAGACACTGAATTTCATGTTCCATTTAATGATTACTCAAACTATATTGCTTTTGAAGAATTAAGTCAATTAACTTTTCTTCCTGGATAAATAAATGGTTATCTGCTAAGAACTTTGTTTTATTCCAATTCAAATATCTTTCCAGGATAAAATATGATACTAATCAAAAAAACATAAGAAGTTACGTGGAATTTCATGGTTATAAAAAGGAGAAGGTTTTAATGGGCCTTCTACAGTCAAAATTCAATTCAGATTTTTCTACTCTAAATAGGGTGGGGTGTTCAAAAACCAACTGACAGTTCTGCCTATGATGTCATTAAAAATAACATTTCATACCTAAATGGCTCTGACTGC
The DNA here is from genome assembly GCF_963455315.2 of Globicephala melas. Classification (NCBI taxonomy): domain Eukaryota; kingdom Metazoa; phylum Chordata; class Mammalia; order Artiodactyla; family Delphinidae; genus Globicephala; species Globicephala melas. The sequence continues at coordinate 175,048,296 of NC_083315.2, read as the reverse complement.
TTTCATAGTTGGTTGTGTCTGAAAGATTAATGCAAACGTGATCTTAAGGGGCCACATCGTACTGACCAGGGACTCGTATTTCTGGATGTAAAGCCGACACCTCACATCCCCACTTACCAGCAGGTGCCCCAGTGCTAACTGCTCTACACAGCCTCTGCCTTCGTTCCTACAGTATATCTGAAGGGCCAGAATCTCTCTCTTGCAGCAATTATCCTTAAACACCTGAAATTGAAAGTTAGCTATTTTAGAGGATTAACATTTCTTAATCGCCACATGCTGCTACTTTAGACAAGGCAAAACCACTGTAAAAATACCACGGGAACATCCCTTAAGCGGGCCTCAGAAAGCATTAAGAACTATTTTAATCTAAGCAGAATGAAGGAGCCACCCCCACTAAGAGACACAATTTAAATAATAGAACCCTAACTACCGCCTTTTATTAAATAAACCAAAGCAAGCAAGCTATACGGAGCAACTGAAGATCACTTTGGAGCAGCACACAGTTGGATTAACTCTGACACACTCAGGACGAGGACACACCAGGACCAAGTTCACACCTGGATCCTGGAGATTTCAGGCACCAGCACTGCCGCAGGTGGGACCTCCCACCAAGGGACCAGGGCAGAGCCCGCTACAACTTGATGCCTTTGTAGATCCTTGCCAGAGAAAGAGATAAACTACTGTAAAAGATAATATTTTGCAGATGGTTTGTAAAACATTTATTTTGGTTCTTGCTCCTAAGGTTATGTCACTAATAACTCATTTTTCACCAAGAAGAAAGCATTAGCCTGCTACGTAAGAAACTTTTTTAAATTTTTTATTTATTTATTTATTACTTATGGCTGTGTTGGGTCTTCGTTTCTGTGCAAGGGCTTTCTCTAGTTGTGGCAAGCAGGGGCCAGTCTTCATTGTGGTGCGCGGGCCTCTCGCTATCGCGGCCTCTCTTGTTGCGGAGCACAGGCTCCAGACACGCAGGCTCAGTAATTGTGGCTCACGGGCCCAGTTGCTCCGGGGCATGTGGGATCCTCCCAGACCAGGGTTCAAACCTGTGTCCCCTGCATTGGCAGGCAGACTCTCAACCACTGCGCCACCAACGAAGCCCAAGAAACTTTTAAAAACATATGTTGCAAAGACTGCGGTTAATCCAATAATGAAAATGTTTCCCTTTGAAAACGAAAACCTCCCTTTAATTTCATTTTTCCCTTGGAAAACAAATATTCTCACTCCTTCTAGCAACACAAGCTACACCGTCCTCATCCTCAGGCATTTCTAAGAAACGCCCACACGCTGACACGGTCACAGGGGGAACAGGGAGCTCAATATGCCCTTCTAGACTCCACAAGAAAAGAAATAGAAACAACAGCTGTTAAGAGTTAAAAATAAACTAATTTGGAGTCAAATCTCATCCTTTGTAAACATGACTTTTTTAAAAAGGTCATAATTTTAGATATTAAAGTAAACAGAACAGGTATTTTTAACCAGTAATAAATAAGCTTCCTTTCTGTGCCATTAAGTTCCTTTCCTTTTTTTTTTTTTCTCCTTTGGCTATGCCTCACAGCTTGTGGGATCTTAGTTCCCCGACCAGGGATTGAACCTGGGTCCACGGCAGTGAAAGCACCAAGTCTTAACCAATGGACTGCCAGGGAATTCCCTAAGTTTCTTAAATCATTTACCTTTAGGGAGAAAAAACATAGAATGAAAATATCAGAATAATAAAAGTACAGAATTTTAGAGCTGGAAAAGATCTAGTATCATTACTACAACTGTCCCATTTCACAGATGGGGAAGTGGAGGCCCCATGGTGGCCACTATCCTCAGTGACCCGCCGAGGGGTTGATCTCGGTCTCCCGGGGCCCAACCAACCCCACATTTTCCCACGAGGATCCATGGCTTCAGTCAGTCTCATTTATGATTCTTCAACAAATCTAGTAACTCTTCTTCAGCTGTCAATGCCATTGAAAAATAAGGATAGTAACTCCGCATAATGAAATCAGACACTAAAAAATCCATCTTAGCCCATTGTTTCAGCCTTTTCTCCTGGTCACATTGGTTAGATACATGTTAACAGGTTAACAGGTTGCCATGTTGAGACAAGAGGTAGAACTGAGTGATTTGTTTTTCTTAAAAACAATCCCTTCCAAGCTAAGTGAAGTCTTTAGGGGCAGGTAAATGCTAAGGAAGAGCAGGTACATGGACGTTCGGCCAATTCTGTCTCTGAACCGCCCAGAGCAGGTGACACCGGATGCCCCGTCCTGGCAGCCCACGGGCACCTGTCACCAGCAACCCTCAAATCACCACACTCACCTGTGCTGCTTAACAACAAAGCCATGGGAAAACCCCAGAGTGAGAATTTTACTGTACAATTTAATGACCTACATTTAAAAAATTGTTCGGTTCATTCATCAAAATTTCAGAACCACATATTTTTATTGATATTTTAAGTACTTCAAGAACGAGTCGTTTCAAACTAGAAGTGTGCCTGGCAGGGCCTGGATGGCCACAGGGATGGGTGACAAGGGCTCAGGGCCCACGGGGGAAGCTGGTGGGCGCCCAGGGCCCCTGTGTGCTCATCTGCAGGACACGTGAGCTTTTCCTGGCATTCTCAACTCTCACATGTGTCTTAATGACTTCGAGACGCTGCCTGGGGGCAGGGAGAGAGCAGATCCAATGGAACCCCTCAGACTAGCACTGCTTGCAGGTAGAGCGCAGGCATCTGGGATAAAGACCCGAGACGACAGTGCACATCTCTGCACTTTACTTACTCCTCACCCACCTGGGGGTCTTGGGAAGTGAACCCATTACTGACACAGGTGAGGAGACAGGCTCCGGGGTCACACGGCTGGGGACCTGCCCAGCGGATCTGCCCCGTCCGTCCCGGTGTTTACATGACACAGTCCCCTGTCTCAAGCCTGCTCCATCAGCTGTCAACTCAGAGAAACTCGGAACCAGGGCACTGGATGCAAACTACGTAGGAGGCACTACCCAGCGCAAAACAGTGACAAAACAATTTATTAAAAACCAAGAATACCTTGTCTTTGCTGATGCCTTCTCGACACGCAGTGCATTTCGGGCTGGAGGAGCTGAGGGGAAACACACAGTAAATGTGTTAGAGTGAAAGCCACCTTCTCATCTGAACCCACTGGATACGGTGAACCGTTCACTTTAGGGTCATGTCTGCCGTGCGAAGCTCAGAGCAACCACCAGAGCTTCAGGATGCCCCGGTGAATCTGGTTTAAATACGGTTTAAATAGGAGAAAAGGGTTAAAATTCTTTTCTTAATAGTAATTTTTCATAAGGAAGTTTTTAAGCAGAACAGCTTAGATCAGTCCCTCTTGGAAAGTCCCTTTCAATTAAAGGTGAGATTTTATTTCAGAAACCAAAAGCAGCTCTCTGTGAAGGGCTCTTCAGCGTGAGTGTCCACAGCCCTCGGGAAAGCCTCTGAACGGCTCTGCTTTATAAGCACAGTCAGGGCTTTCTCCACAGGCTATTTCCTTCACAGTGTATTGAAAGGAAGATGCAATTCCGTGGACTTGAACCATGTGGGGATTTAAAGCTGACCCTGTCTAAAGAAACCACTGGTCTCCTACATTATTCTTGTCCCCAAACTCAGGACACCAGCCACTGCTCCCACGCTGCCCTGTTTTGGACTTGATTCTCACCCCATCCCGGGCCTGGAAACCACCTCCTAGAGATTAAAAATAAAAACTAATTTTGAGCGCTCCCTACTGCCAGGGCCCCTGCCCTAGACAGCCTAAAGGCGCCAGGAGTCCAGGCCAGGGAGCGGCAGCAGAGGCTTCAGGAGCAGGGGGCAGGTGGGCACGCGTGCACTGGGGCCCTGCGGAGGGGCAGGAGGGCCGAGGGTCGGTGCAGGAGGAAATCAACGCGTTTTAAAATAAAAGCTCACTCATTCAGCCTACGTTAATATGGAGCTTGTGCCAAACTGTTTTAATCATGGGGATCTTTTCACACCCTTAGACCCCGGGGCTGAGTGGCATCTGGGCGGGATCCCCTGACACCTACAGAACACAGAACAGGAGGAGCTCAAGAAGCAAAGAAGGGCCGAAACCAGCAGAGCAACAGCCCCCGGCCGCTTCCGCGGCGCCAGAGTGCAGGGAAATCAGGTGCTCTGAGCCTGCTCTGCCATCACTAAGCTCCAACCAAGAGTTATTTTACCCACAAGTTGGCGAAGCTGAGTTCACTGTTGGGGACGAGTGGATAAGAGCACAGCGGGAAGTACCCAAAGGAGGGTGCCGGGAGGGAGGCTGAGCTCAGCGGTGGGTCTAGAAGAGCAGCGGGCAGCCTTGCCGGCCCTTGTCCGCTGCTGGGGACCCAGGCTGAGCACAGTGCCTGGCACCCCACTCAGGAAATAACTGTGGGATGAACAAAGGTGCTCTCTCAGCCAACGTTAGCTCTGCTGTAAAACTCCAGCCTCTCTGACACCCGTGATTCTAAATGGCATCAATGCCCAGCTGACACCCGTGAGGGCTGCTGCGGATTCCCTGACGCTCACTGGATTCTCCTCAGCTTCGGCCTGGCCCACCCCTCCCATCACCCTGTCCCCCAGTCCCAGCCTCCAGGCGCTTGCCCCAAAGGGCCCCACCGTCATTTGCAGATGGGACGTCTCCTCCCCATACTTGGCCACGCAGATGGAGACCGGGCACCGGGGCCGAGACCTCGCTGGAGAAGCTGGGCAGGGGCCCCCTGAGTCTGCGGGCCAGGCCCCGGTCCCCTGCGTTGGGGCACCCACCTGAGCAGGGCGCCCATGCAGGTCTCGCAGAAGCGGTGTCCGCACTCGGTCTGCTTGGGGTTGCAGAGCACCAGGCGGCACTTCTCGCACTTGTACTTGTCCTCCACGGCCTTCACGAAGCGCTCCTTGTAGCCCCCCTGCTCGGGGACCAGGACGGCAGGCCCGGCGCCACGGTCGGGGTGCAGCTTCAGTGGGGGGTTGGCTGGCAGGGTGCCGGCTGCGTCCAGCTTTTTACTCGGCTCCATCCTGCGGGGGGCGGGGGGGGGGGCGTCCATCAGAGACACACGCCGGGAGGCACAGGGTGCTGACGGGAGGCCCGGGAGAGCCAGTACGTGCGCTCTCCTTCAGCCTCGAGGACACACGGGTGCCCTTCCAGCCTCCAGCACCTGACGGAGCAGGACGCCGCCATCAGACACATCTCCCACCCAAGGACCTGCTACAAGGTGCAAACTGCATTATCAAGGCCCTTTAACTTAAAATACAGATGATACTCTGCCGTAACTTTAAATTCTATGCATCACTCTGATGTCCTGGCTGGAGCCGCAGCTGCTCTCAGCTGATTTCATTTCCTTGTGAGCCTCGCTGCGCTGCCAGGTGATGCGACCCAACCCAGGGCAGTGTCACCGCGGAGCCCAAGGCCGGACCCGCTTCTCTCACCAGCGATGGCGCCTCCCTCGGGGTCCTTCGCACTCTGCCCGCCCAAGGGCCCCTGCACTGAGCCCATGCCCTGCAGTCTTGGGAGGTGCTTCCTGGGTTTGTGGGGACCCCGTGCCCGGCGTGGGCCGGTGGAGGGGACGCCGGGCTGGGTCTCCACGCCCTCTGCCTTCTGGGAGCGCACAGGTGGCTGGTCCCCACCTGCGAGTCCCCATCGCCAGGCAAAGTAGGGGGTGCCTGGAGACCAGCCACAAAGGCCCCAGGCCCAGCAGCCTCGGCAGCAGCGCACCTGGTGGCCCTGCAGAGAAGGTTCTTTCACAGCTCACCAGGCCTCTCAAGACTGCGCTGTGCTTCTGCTCAATTCATCTATTTCTGCTGCTGACAAAAATAAGGGCCAAATTCTTTCTCCTCACAAGGTTGTGGGCATCCGCCCGCGTCCCCACCCTGCCCTCCTCAGCCTGAGGCTCCTCGCCAGCCGGGCCCGGCCGGGCCGCAGACTCGGGTTCTGCGGGAACCAGGGCGCACCCCACCCTAGACCCCAGGGTGCCCAGGCGGGCTGCGGGCAGAGCCCAGCTCCCCCAGCCTCATTCCTCACGCCACCTCTTCCTGCCTCTCCATGGGGCTGAGGGAACGAACGTTTCATAGCTGGGATGTGTAGGAACCACACAGGCAGCAGTACATGTGACACGTAAATGACCTGGTGTTCCAGCCACACTTGGGTTCCTTTTAACAAAATAGCACATTATCGTGCAAAGTGTGGGAGCCTCCTATGAAATCTATTTGTGAAACCAAAACAAAGAAGATTTCAAAATGACCCCAAAAGGCCAGCAACCCTTTGCTCACCAACTTGTTGATTAGAATCCTGTTCATCAAGATGCTAAGTAGGAAGGTGCCCGTCAGGGAAAAGGGTCAACCAGGAGCCGACCTGCTGCCACTGGCCGCCCCCCTGCCCTTCTGCAGAGGCTGTCCCTGGCTCCACAGCTCCCTGCCGGCAACGCCCCTCCCACCTCCTAAGGGAGGCCCACCCTGGTCAGCCCCCACACCCCACCCCTTGGTCCGTCCTCCTAAGACTGCTGGTTTATGGTTTAGTCACTGCCTATCTCCCTGTGGCAGGACGCAAGCTCCCCAGCAACGCGGGTTTGGATCTGTTCTGCTGACTGACAAACACCAGGCACCTGGAATCGCTAGTGTCTGATGGGTAGAAGGTTCTCATCTTATCTCAACTCAAAAATACACATTTGTTGAGTTAACAAATAGAGGGAAAGGTGAGGTCTGAGCCACTCATACCAAACTGTTTCTGTGAAACCAGAAAAAAAAAAAAAACAGGAAAAGAAAACTCCTCAGATTTCACAGCTGATCTCACAGCTTCATACCTTGCTTAGATTATAAGCTGCTTGCAACTTTGGTTTAGTATTTTACCCTATAGTGCGCAAAGAAGCCGTGTGTTCAATAAAGTTTTTAGTGAGAAATGTTTGATTCTTTGGAGGTGAATTCCTAGTTCAAATATGAGAGACAATTACCTCAAGATCAAGTTAATGACAAATAATAAATGTTCCTTTACCTATAACACGTCATACTCTGTATAGACAAATGAAGAATATAGTTTTAGATCCTTGGTTTTATAGGCTGCTTAAGATAAGCGAACGGATGCAAGCATCCCAAGAACATAAGGAGAACGTCACAGCAGCCTGTCCTGAACGGCAGAGCACAGCCTGCGGCCAGCAGGTGTGCCAGGACTCACCTGGAATGTGAGGCGCTGACGTGGGTAGCTCTGCAGCGGGCCCCAGGGGCCTCTCACAGTCCTGCTCAGGGTCCCGCATCCTGGCCCATGCACGGCCCGCTCCTGAGCTAAGCTGCTGGCTGGAGAACGAGCCTTTGGGGAAGGAGGGAAAGAGGCCCTACAGTGCTTAGACAGCACGAACAAGAAAAATACCAGACCTCCTTTACCTAATATTCACAAGTAAGGACGGAGAAAACTATCTAAACGTGAAATGTCCAGAACAGGCAAATCCACAGAGACACAGAGTAGATGCTCGGTTGCCAGGGGCTGGGGGGAGTCGGTGCACCTACGAATGGGAACAGGGCTTCCTGGGGTGATCACAGTGTTCCGGAATTGGATACTGGGGACGACGGCACCTTCTGTGAATATACTAGAAACCACTGAACTGGACACTTTAAAGGGGTGAATGTTATGGTATGTGAATTATATTTCAATTTAAAATCTAACCAAGAATATTACCAAGTAACTGTTTAAGATGGTTGGTTCCATTTGGGTTTGGTTAATTCGTGACATTTATACATAGTGTCATACACTTTAAAATGTAAGACTAAAACAAAAGTGGAGGGCTTCCCTGGTGGCGCGGTGGTTGGGAGTCCGCCTGCCGATGCAGGGGACGCGGGTTCGTGCCTCGGTTCGGGAAGATCCCACATGCCGTGGAGCGGCTGGGCCCGTGAGCCATGGCCGCTGAGCCTGCGTGTCCGGGGCCTGTGCTCCACAACGGGAGAGGCCACGGCAGTGAGAGGCCCGCGTACCGGAAAAAAAAAAAAAAAAAAAAAAAAAACCCAAAAGTGGATATGCCTGATGCTGTGGGCAGTGCCTGACACATGAGGGGACAGTAAGATTTCTTTGTAACAACAGCACCCGCTCACAGAGAAAACAACAACTAGACACGGGGGTAACGTGTAAGTACCAGATTCCGGGACTGCAACCACCCAGAGGCAGACGCTCCCCTGGGTGTTCAGTGCGACTGTGCAGGTGTCCAAAAACAGCGAATGCACACAGAGGAAAACGTGTCTCTCACCAGCTGTGCTGTACACGCAAACTAACCTACAGCTCTTCCCTCGTCACCTACAGTGTATCCTGGGCACTTTTCCACATCAGCAGGTAAAGATGCACCTCGTTACCGTGAAGGGCTGCACAGCACTCCACTGCGTGGTTTACCAGCTCTACTCATGGCGAGCTAGGCTGGGTTTGCTTTATATTATAAACAAACTGCAGTGAGCACTCCTGAATGCATCTTTGTACATCTAGGCAAGCACACAGCAACCCAACTGCTGGGTCAAAGATGATGTGCATTTTAAAATACATAATCACCGCTCGGGATTTCCCTGGTGGTGCAGTGGTTAAGAATCCGCCTGCAGAATCCGCCTGCAGGGAACACGGGTTTGAGTCCTGGTCCGGGAAGATCCCGCATGCCACAGAGCAACAAAGTCCGTGCGCCACAACTACTGAGCCTGCGCTCTAGAGCCTGCGAACCACAACTACTGAGCCTGCATGCTGCAACTACTGAAGCCCGCGTGCCTAGAGCCCGTGCTCTGCAACAAGAGAAGCCACCGCAATGAGAAGCCAGTGCACTGCAATAAAGAGTAGCCCCTGCTCGCCACAACTAGAGAAAGCCCGCGTGCAGCAATGAAGACCCAATACAGCCAAAAAATAAATTAAAAAAAAAAGAACAGACTAGTGAGTGATGTCAGTGAAAAGGGCTCAGTAAGGAATTCCAAAAGTCCATCCTTCAATAAAAGCAAGAAAAAAGTTGGCAAACTCTGTCAGAAACAACTTTTGTGGAACTCTAAAGACTAACCAAAAGCTTGCAACATTCAGAGGAACACTTAATCAAGCGAAGCCTTGGCAAGAACAAGTGAGCTCTGTGGCATTTTACCTTACCCTGGTCCCATCCCCCAAGAGGTAGTGGCCTGGAAGATAAAAGTCTGCAATCCCAGTACAGGTACTTGGTGGGGGGCTGGGGGTGGGTGGGTGGAGCAGAACAGATCTCATTTGCAAAGGATTTCACTAGTAGGTTATGACCCATCTGGTGGCTCCCAAGAAGACCAGCTGAAATGGCTTGCCTTTACTTCACCGAACTCAGGACTCTCCCAGCGCTGAGGCAGCTACTGGTAGGGGGCAGGGGGTGTATACTGAAAACCTCTACAGACAAATGTATTAGTTGCTGATGGCTGGGGCAACCAGTCACAGCTGAGGCAAATGATAGAGAAACCAACAGGCTGACAGGAAATGCTGGGAAATAAGGGCTTTGAGAAGCACCAGCATGTTCCTGGGGTTCTAGAAGGCCAAGCACATGCCCAGGGCTGTGTGCACACTCAGGGAAGGCCTGAGAAGACTCTAAGGTCTCACCCCTGGCTGACCTTCAGGTTCCGCACAAGCAGGAAGTGAATGCTAAGGCAAAGCTGTCCACTGCCTGGCTGAGCGCTGAAAACATACCCCAATACTCATACAGACCCTGTCTGAAGAGACTCAGAGATAATTCTGGTTCCAGGCACTTAAGGAAATCTCTGTCTGATTACTAGCTGACTACTATACTATTACAAAATTAGCTCCAAGAAATTATTATGCACACAATAACTATAACAAGCAGCAACAAATACTGGGGAGAATCTAATTTCCAGATTTGCCATATTATACTATTCAACATATCCATTTTCAACAAGAAAACTACAAGTCAGGCAAAGAAATAAGGAAGTGTGGCCCAGGAAAAAAAGCAAGCAACAGAAACTGTCTAGGAGGAAACCCAGACATTAGACTTATAAAGACTTTGAATCATTGATTTTATGTGAGTTCAAAGAGATAAAGGAAACTTTGTCCAAAGAAGTAAAAGAAACCATCAGGGACTTCCCTGGTGGTGCAATGGATAAGACTCTGCACTCCCAATGCAGGGGGCCCAGGTTTGACCCCACATGCATGCTGTAACTAAGAGTCTGCATGCCACAACTAAGGAGCCCACAAGCCACAACTAAGGAGCCCACGTGCTGCAACTAAGGAGCTGGTGAGCTGCAACTAACGGGCTCACCTGCCACTATGAAGACCTGGCACAACCAAATAAATAAATAAATATTTTTTTTAGAAATTAAAAAAAAAAAGAAACCATCAGAACAATGTCTCATGAAATAGAAAATATCAATAAAGAGAAAATTTTAAAAGGAACCAAATGGAGATTCTAGAGTTGAAGAGCACAATAAAAGAAATGAAAAATTCAATAAAGGGGCTCAACAGGAGAACCAAGCAGGCAGAAGAAAGAATTAGAGAACCTGAAGGCAGGTCAATTGAGATTTGAAGATAAGATAGTTGAGTTTATCCAGTCTAAGTAACAGAAGGAAAAAATAATAAAGAAAAATGAAAGGAGCTTTAAAGACCTGTGGGGCAACATCAATCATACCAACATATACATTATGGTAGTCCCAGAAAGGAGAGGACGGAGAGAAAAAGGTGGAAAGAATACTTGAAAAGGTAATGGACAAAAATTTCCCATATTTGATGAAAAATATTAATCTGCACATCCAGGAAGCTCAACAAACTCCACGCAGGATAAACTCAAAGAGATCTACACTAATACACGTTATAATTGAATGGATGGAAGACAGAAAGAATTCTGAAAGCAGCAAGAGAAGTGACTCCTTACATAAAAGAATTTCCTCAATAAGATTAACAGTTGATACCTTATCAGAAACCATGGAGGACAGAAGACAATGGGATGATATATTTGAAGGGCTGAAAGAAAAAAATATCAATTAAGGATCCTCTATCCAACAAAACTATGTTTCAAAAATGAAGGAGAGGGGCTTCCCTGGTGGTGCAGTGGTTGAGAGTCCGCCTGCCGATGCAGGGGACACGGGTTCGTGCCCGGTCCGGGAAGATCCCACATGCCGCGGAGCGGCTGGGCCCGTGAGCCATGGCCGCTGAGCCTGCGCGTCCGGAGCCTGTGCTCCGCAACGGGAGAGGCCGCAACAGTGAGAGGCAAGTGTACCACAAAAAAAAAAAAAAAAAAAAAAGAAGGAGACTCTCAACAAAGTACTAGAAAACTAAACCCCAAAGCATATTAAACGTATTATACACCACAACCAAGTGAGATTTGTCCAGGGAAGCAAGAGTGGTTTAATATAAGAAAAATCAATCAATGTAATATACCACAGAAATAGAGCAAGGGGAAAAAACTACATGATCATCTCAATTGGTATAGAAAAAACATCTGACAAAACCAAACTCCCTTTCATTATAAAAACCCTTAGGAAACTAGGAATAAAAGGGAACTTCCTTGACATGATAAAGGATATCTATGAAAAACCCACCACATTTAATGGTGAAAGACTGAAGGCTTTTGCACTAAGATCAGGAAGAAGGGAAGGATGCATGCTTTCACCACTGCTATTTAATATATACTCTGAAAGTTCTATCCAGAGCAATTAGGCAAGAAAACTAAATAAAGCCATCCAAATTAGAAAGAAGGAAATAAAACCATCTCTGTTCATGGATGATATGATCCTATATTTAGAAAATCCCAAAGAATTCTCAAGAAAAGCAACTAGAACTAATAAGTGAATTCATCAAAGTTGCAGGGTACAAAGACCAACAAAGAGACATCATTTGTGTTTCTATACAACAGGAACAAACAATCTGAAAAGTAAAGTTAAAAAGCAATTCCATATACAATAGCATCCAAACGAATAAATTACCTAGGAATAAATTTAACCAACAAGGGGAGATATGTGTTCACAATTGCTGAAGGAAATTAAAGAACACGCCATTAAATGGCAAGATACTTGTTTGCTCCAAAACAAATCTATGTACACGGATTGGAAGATAATATTATTATGATGGCAATACTACTTGTGATGGTTAATTTTTTATGTCAACTTCTCTGGGCCACAGGGTGCCTAGATATTTGGTCAAACATTATTCTGGATGTTTCTGTGAGAGTGTTGGATGAGATTAACATTTAAATTAGTAGACTAAGTAAAGCAGATTGCCCTCCCTAATGTGGGTGAGCCTCCTATTCAGTCAAAGGCCTGAATAGGAACAGAACAAAAAGGCTGACCCTCTCTCAATTAAGGAAGATTCTTTCTTCCTGTCTTCAAACTGAGACACTGGCTTTTTTCCTGCCTTCAAACTCAAACTGATGTCAGCTCTTCCTGGATCTTGAGCCTGGCTTTTGGATAGGAACTATGCCTTTGTCTCGCTTGGTTTCAGGCCTTCAGACTCAGACTGGAACTAAGCCACTGGGTCTCCTAGTTGCCAACTTACTCTGCATATCTTGGGACTTGCCTGTCTCCATAATTGTGTGAGACCCAATTCCTTATAATAAATATCTCTACACACACACACACACACACACCCTTATTGGTTCTGTTTCTCTGGAGAACGCTAACTAATATAGTACACAAAGCCATCTACAGATTCAGTGCAATCCCTATTAAAATTCCAGTGGCCTTCCTTTTACAGAAATGAAAAACCTGATCCTAAAACTCACAAGGAACTGCAAAAGAGCAAAACCGTATTGAAAAAAAAAAATAAAGTTGAACGACTCACACTTCTCAAACTTACTGCTTCAGAACGGCCTACAAAATGACAGTAATCAAAACAGCGTAATATTAGCATAAGGACAGGCATGTGGACCAATGGAATAGAACTGAGAGCCCAGAAGTAAACCCATACATCTGTGGCCAAATGATTTTTGACAAGGATGTCAAGACCATTTAGTTGGAAAAAAATAGTCTTTGAAACAACTGGGTAACCGGGCAGAAGAATGAACTTGGACCCCTATCTCACTCCATACACACAAACTAACTCAAAATGGATGAACAACTAAAATGTAAGAGCTAACACCATAAAACTCTTAGAAGAAAGCATAGGGGTAAATTTTAATGATGCTGAATTTGGCAAAGGATTTTTAGATATGACACCAAAAGCACAAGCAACAGAGAAAAAGTAAGATAAAAGTGGCCTCACCAAATCTGAAAACTTTTGTACATAAAAGGACACTATTAAGAATGAGAAAAGGGGCTTCCCTCATGGCACAGCAGTTAAGAATCCGCCTGCCAACGCAGGGGACATGGGTTCGATCCCTGGTCTGGGAAGACCCCACTGCCATGGAGCAGCTAAGCCCGAGCACCACAACTACTGAGCCTGCGCTCTAGAGACCATGAGCCACAACTACCGAAACCACGAGCCTCAGCTACTGAAGCCCGCGTGCCTAGAGCCCGTGCTCCGCAAGAAGAGAAGCCACGACAATGAGAAGCCCGCGCACCAAAATGAAGAGTAGCCCCCGCTCACTGCAACTGGAGAAAGCCCATGCGCAGCAACGAAGACCCAATGTAGCCAAAAATAAATAAATAAATAAAACAAATTTAAAAAAAATTTTTAAGAATGAGAAAAGACAACCAAAAAAATGGGAGAAAATCTCTGCAAATTACATATCTGATGGGGTCTAGTGGCCAGAAATACACAAAGAACTCTGACAGCTCAACAACAATTAAAAAATGGGCAAATGATGTGAATAAACATTTCTCCAAGGAAAACACAGAAATAGCCAATAAGCACACGAAAAGATGTTTAACGTCATCCGTCACTCGGGAAATACAAATCAAAACCACGGTGAGTTACCACTTCAAACCCACCAGGATGGGTATAATTTTTTTTAAAAAAGGTAAAATAACAAGAATTGGTGAGGATGTGGAGAAACTGGAACCTTATATATTGCTGGTGGAAACAAAATGGTTCAGTTTTTGTGGAAAACATTTTCGCAGTTCTTCAAAAAGTTAAACATGAAATTACCATGACCCAGCAATTCCACTCTTAGGTATATACCCAAAAGAACTGAAAACAGGTACTCAAACCATACCCACACACATGGTTACAGTAGTACCATTCACAGTACTCAAAAGACAGAAACAACCCAAATGTCCATCAACAGATGAATGGGTAAACAAAATATGAGATAAATATTACTCGCCATAAAAAGAAATGACGTGATGATAGAGGCTCTAACATGGATGAACGTGGAAAACATTATGCTAAGTGAAAGATGTCAGAAACAAAAGGACACATACTGTATGACTGCATTTATCTGCAATATACAGAATAGGTAAATCCACAGAGACAGAAAGCAGCTTGGCGGCTGTCCAGGGGATAAGGAGAAGGACAATGAGGACTGCCTGCTCAATGGGGAAGGGGTTTCCTTTCGAGGAATGAGAACGTTTGGGACCATAGAGAGGTTGTGATTATACAACACTGTGAATGTACTATATGCCACTGAATTGTTCACTCTGAAATGGTTAATTTGGGACTTCCCTGGCGGTCCAGTGGTTAAGACTTTGCCTTCCAATGCAGGGGGTGAGGGTTCGATCCCCCTGGTCGGGGAGCTAAGACCCCACATCACTCATGGCCAAAAAACCAGAACGTAAAACAGAAGTAATACTGTAACAAATTCAATGAAGACTTTTTAAAAATGGTCCACATCAAAAAATCTTTAAAATGGTTAATTTTATGTTCTGTCAATTTTATGTCAATTTAAAAATTATTAAAAAAACTGACCATCATGAGATACTACTTCACAGCTATCAGGATGGCTGTGATTGAAAAAAATGGAAAATTACATGCTGGTGAGGATATGAAGAAATTGGAACCCTCAAACATTTCTGAACATAAAATGGTTCATCATCCATAGAAAACACTTTGGCAGTTCCTCAGAAAGCTAAACACAGAGTTACCACATGACCCAGCAATTCTCCTCTTGCGTATAAACCCAAGAGAAGTGAAAACATATGTTTACACGAAGACTTGTACATGAATGTTCATAGCAGCAATATTTGTAATAGACAAAAAATATTAACATTCCAAATGTCCATCAAGAGATAGCGGGATAAACAAAATTTATAAGTATCTATACATTGTACTATTATTTAGCCATAAAAAAATGAAGTCCTGATACATGTTACAACATGAATGAACCTTGAAAACGGTTATGCTAAGTAACAAAAGTCAGAAACAAAAGGCCACATATCATATAAGTCCATATGTGTGAAATGTCCAGAACAAGCAAATCCACAGAGACGAGAAGTAAGTAAGTGGTTGTCAGAGGCTGGGGCAAGGGGAGAATCATACAGAGTGACTGTGTGGAGTTCCGTTTGGGGCGATGAAAATGTTCTAGAATTAGACAGTGGTGACGGCCGTATAGCACTGTGAATATACACTAAATAAAAACCGCTGAACTGTACATTTTGAATGGTTTAAATAATGAATTTTTTCATGATAAAAAACTGTAAAAAATTTTTAATGAAAAATAAAATGTCTAAGGAGCTTAGACACTCCAATCTCTTTCTTCATCACAGAGCCTGATAACCACTCCTCACTAACCCCAGCCAAAAAATAATAATAGCAGTAACAACATAAAAACATGGCGAGCACATTTAAACGTGATGTCATATAATTCTGTTCATATTTAGATCCAAAGAATTTGACATCATCGCACGTATTTTAATAGAAAAATTAGAAGTGGAAAGGAGTAAAACTATTAGAAGGCAATGAAAAGCTAATTAGTGGCCAAAGGAAAACTGCAAACACCAAACATGGACCCCACTGAATGCCAGTGTAGACGGTAAATGAGTGTCCACTGGAGTCAGCCACCTCTTGATCCTCGGCCGGAACAACAATATCTGCTATACGTGCAGTGACAAGAGCTAATACCATGTTCAAAGACCCCCAAACTAAAAACCACTGTTAAAAAAAAAAAAAGTTCCTTGGTTCTTATTATAATTCTCTAAAACAAACATATAAAATTGAAATGTTAATTTTTCCTAAAATACCTGTGATGGTTATTTCTAATCTACAACTGCATCTGGTCATTCACACCAACCTGGAGGTGGGCCAGGAATCACACGTGTACCCCACACGGAGGCCGATCACCAGAAGGGGCGGTAAACAAGCAAAGCCACATCTTTGGAAGCTTCCAAAATGGGGGACTGTGGAAACCTTTGAGTAGATTGCTTGATTAAAATATAAATACCTTTATTTCACTTATTTATATGTGGGTATAAAAATAGTTAAATTCTACCTTAATCCTAAAGTTTAGATGTAACAATTATAGGTTAATGAAATTCTATAATATTTATAATAATGATTGTGTTGATGAAGAAAAACTATGTGAACTCAGTCAAATGCCTTAAGGAGATGGTGGAGGGGGCAACTTTTAGGGACCTACAACAAACTAAATGTTTAACAGCCTGACTGCAGAAGCAGCTCAGAGGTTACGGCACCCACAGACTGGACACACATGCCTCTGGTTAGCACCCTGGGCCACTGCCAATACCTCACTTTCCCACCCTCATTCTAGCATCAGGTTTGGAAAGAGGATGCCTGCTTCCACACACATAAAGAAAAATGTTCTGCTGAATAGTAACAACAGATACACTAGGCAAAGAGAGTGCAAAGGAAGCTACAGTGAAGGGAAAGTATGCGACCAAGGAACAGCACCCGAGTCAGTGTGCTCTGAGGAACCGAACAGGAGGCAAGACCAGAAGCCCCAGGAAGCAGTGGCCTCGGAGCTGGTGTCCTGGGCCTGCACCACGGACCAGGGCCTGTCACAGAGTCTAGCGTACTCAGTTCTAGAATTCTGATTCTGCAGCTTCCAGTAGAGTAATTACTCTATTATTATATTATTTACTGTTTGCTACATGTTTAGGTATGGATTTACTGTATTTTGAGGCCATATTTTTACCCAAATGAAAAAAGTCTCTATTTGAGAAATTCGTTTCATAAAATTCTAGTTTCTAGCCAGCTACTCAGGAAGTCCTTCTCTCACAGTTGAGGCATATCTGTACTTGGAAATACAGCAAAGAATTGGACTAGATTCCTTTCACTTTCCTCTATGCCTTCATTACCCTAATGATTTATTTTATGTTCCCTACTTTTGTGATTTAAGTTGAGCTACATTTTACTTGGAGATTAGAAACTGGAAACAAATGTACATCTGCTGACAAAAGGGTGTTCCAAGAACTGGAAAGCCCGGGGAAAACCAAAAAAGGGAAGCATCAGATAAACAAAGAAAATGGCTCCTGCCAGCAAGAAAGTACTAAACACAACGAAGATGCAGAAGAACAAGCTCAACATCAAGCCCAGGAGGGAAATTAAAAACATCATCCAAGCGATGCCAATAAAGGGAGAAGGGAGAAAACGACAGACAGACAGGTGTGCCCTGCTGATAAAAAAAGTGTTCTGGCAATCCATATTTATGCAAACATTTCAGCACACTGGCTCTTCTCGTGACACCTGATGCCAAACACTCTGCCGAGGGAGCGAGCGCGTGGCTAACTCGCTGGGAAAGCAAAGACAAGGGGAGACGAGATGCTTATCCAAACAAATAGGCATCTCATAATCACAGATGAAAAGCCCCACATCGGAGACAGAGAGAGGGAGAGAGACAGACGGACACAGGCATGCAGCTGGAAAAGAAGCTGATTAAAACCACAGTATAAAACTTGGTCTTTCCTTTAGGAAAACAATAGCTATTTGAGGCCCAACACTGCCAACAGTGCTTGGTTCAAATGACTTAGGATTTTCAAAAAATCATTCATTCAACTCTGACTATGTGCAAAAAGGCTGTGCCTCTCCTGGCCAAGGGCCAGAGTCCTGCCATCTGGACAGGAAGGCGGGAGAAGAGCTGAGGGCTCCGTCCACCGGACAAGCAACTAAGAGGGGTCCCGCACCTTTCCAAGTGGATGCTGCCCTGAGGCCACGCCGGGCCTGGAGGCTCCTGGGCTGCAGGTTGTGTGATAAGGTTCATTTTCCTGGAGCGTTGACTTTACTGGGAAATATGAGTGAAAAGCATAAAACATGGCCACATTTAGGAGTGGATTACAATATTTAAACCACTTTTAGAATACAACATGGGAATTAAAAAGTCAGTGGCTCTTGGCTCTGTGCTCCTTCTCCATCTCTTTCGCAAATTCTCCCATTCCTACCTGTGGTTGAGAGGCAGGAGCTGTTCAGGTGCTGATCTAGATCCCCTTCTTTCTCCTGCTGGGCAATCAGACCTGCACAGATGAGCCTCTGGCTCTGATCCCCACACTCACTGAGCTTTGAGACGACCCCTCTAACTTTGTCGTACTGCACAGGCGCCTCATGGTCAACACAGCCCAGATGGAATCTGTCATCTTCAGTGCTTCCCATTCCTGTCCAACTCACCTCTCTACCTACTCGGAAACAACCTGCTCCCATCTCAGGGAGTGACACCATCACCTGGTCAGCTGCCTAAGGCAGAACTGTCCCCACCTCCCTGATTCTGACACTCAACCATTCATCAAGACCTGTCGATTCCATGGCCTCCAACCTAATTCCCCATCACCACCGTGGCCTTGGTTACGGGGTGGTCATTCTGTCGCTAGTGAGATGCTCTCAGGTTCATTTTACTCATCTGCAGTCTCTGCCAGCTAAAATAGTCCATCTTGAGCTTCTAGTCCAAGTCTCTCATTTTACACATAAGGAAAACCAGGCCAAGACAAGTGATGCACTTGCAAGGAAGGTCCCAAAATTACTGAGAAATCTGAAATTGGATAAAGAGCAAAATTGATGACATTTATATGCAGGAGAAACATATACTGATTAATGCCAACATATCTTTTAAAGTTAATTTTTTCCTATAGTACAGCCAACACGATGGAATACTATACAGCTGTAAAAAGGATGAGGAGAATCTCTATTTACTGCTATGCTGTGAGCTCATCATATGTTGTTAAAAAAAAAAAAAAAAAAAAGGTGGAGAGGGACTTCCCTGGTGGTCCAGTGGGTAAGACTTCGCACTCCCAATGCAGGGGCCCTCGGTTCAACCCCTGGTCAGAAACTAGATCCCGCATGCATGGCGCAACTAAGAGTTTGCATACCACAACTAAGAAGTCCGCATGCTGCAACTAAAGATCCCACGTGCCGCAACTAAGACCTGGCACAGCCTAAATAAATAAATAAAAAATTTTTTAAAAGATGGAGAAGAGCTTGTACTGTATACTACCATTTTCTAAGAAAGAGGGCTGTAGGTATACACACACACACACACACACACACACACACACACACACACACACATACTTATATTACAAATAGACAAACTAAAAACAAAAAAAAAAGTTAACTGTGGAGGAGGGAAGAAACAGGGTACAAAGATCAGGAATGAAAGCTAGATTTCTGAAAATACTTTATTTTGACTTGTAACCATGAAAATATTTTTTATAAACGTCTAACGCAAAATTTAAAAAGAAGCTATTCCTTAAAATAAAAATAAAATAAATGAATCTAACTGTGTAGCAAGTTGGTGGCACACTGAGGAACTGGCTCAGGTGACGCTAAAACTTAACAATTCGGCAGAACATCCCTAGGGATCTACCCTGAGGACAAAAAGAACTGCAGAAAATCTCAAACAGTTTTCAATAATCATACACTGGTTGGTAATACGTTGGTGTTATTATTTTAAAACTATCACGTTTATTTTATAGGTTAAAACAAGTAAGTAATGATGTGAATGTTGTTAGGAACCAAGATTTTCAGCATAAGAGAAAAGACACATCAATACAGAATCAAAGAAGTAAAAACCATATAATCCTGAATTTGAAACAAAAATATCAGTATCAACTCATGATTAAAAAGTGTATTTCCTGGCTGTCCACCAAAAAGGCCCAGGACAATAACCAGCCTTATAGCAACGAGTATCCCTAGTGCCCAGTCTGTGGTCTCAAGGTACCGTTTTCTACAAGAGGGAACCAGAGCTGCTTAGAGAAATAGCCAATTCCAGGTCTGGGGTGAAAAAGTACAAAACGAATCCGAAACATCTTACCATTTCAGAGACCAAGGAAAGGAAGGCTACGGGTCACGTCAAAGGACAAGAAGTCAACTTAAAGAGGCTCCACTGGCAAAAGTGGCACAATCCTAGCATCCATGAGAGTAATAACTGCAATGGATTAAACACACCACATATATTTAAGTTCAGGAGTTTACACTGATACTTAATCCCTGGTCACTTTTGGAGCGGCTATGAGACCATCTCATTATTTTGAGAACCCATAAAGAGAAAGAATCAGGCATTTGTCCTACCTTTCCTATTTGAACTGTCCCTTAGGTTAACCAAACAGTTAGTATTTCAGTGAATCAAGGCAGGGAATTCCCTGGTGGCACAGTGGTTAAGAATCCGCTTGCCAATGCAGGGGACACAGGTTCGAGCCCTGGTCTGGGAAGATCCCACATGCCGCAGAGCAACTAAGCCCATGCGCCACATCTACTGAGCCTGCGCTCTAGAGCCCGTGAGTCACAACTACTGAAGCCCGTGCGCTCTAGGGCCCGCGTGCCACAACTACTGAGCCCACATGCTGCAACTACTGAGCCCGAGCTCCTAGAGCCTGCGCACCGCAACGAAGAGTAGCCCCCACTTGCCGCAACTAGAAAAAGCCCGCACGCAGCAACAAAGACCCAACGCAGCCAAATTAAAAAAACAAAACAAAACAAAAAGGGTAGAGTAAAGGATGAAACTTATCATCATTTACAACCCCTAATGACCGTGAATCCAAGTGCCTCCTGGTGAGGGGACACACCACCACCTCCGAGTGCACGTGCTCAAAGGCTGAGCCAGTCGAACTTCTAGATCTACCTACCACCTCCCAGGAAATAACGGGATAGAAGAATGTGTTCAATGGAAATGGCAAAAGTCAAAACAGGGACACCCCCGACTACAGAACAACCAGCATGGATTTTCCAAAAAAAAAAAATGCAAGGAAGAAAAGGGATAGGGTGGAGCAGTCAATTGATTAACAGAGACTTAAGAGACAGATCAGCTAAATGCAATTGTTTCGACCCTGCTTCAAACAAACTAAAAAAAATTGAGACTACTGGGGGAAATTGAATGGTACTGTGATTATGAATAAAATTTTAAATACCAGTTTTCTTGATACTTATGAATTTATCAAAAATAGCTAGGTATTAAATCTTACTTTGCATGCAAACATTTCAAACCCGTTTCATATTCATTTTTATGTTCTAACATATTAAAGAGTTCTTAATTTCAAGTATAAAATGCCACTCAATCACAAATTAGAGATTAAAACACAGGGTATTTTGTTTCCTTTCAAACTCCTAGAGAAAGACGGTTAAGGAGCAAAAGCAAAAGATGCAATACTCAGCTGGGCAGGCCTCCAGCCTCAAGCCACTGGCACCTTCACTGCAGCGGCATCCTCCGAGGGAAGGCTGGGCCTCAGGGCTTTCAGAGGGCAGGCAGAGATGCATGCCGCTAACCTTGGTTTTCAAACTCATTATCATTACTAAGACATCAGGTGTAATGTCTATCACTTGCAAAGTTTAATGCTGGTTTTAAAAAAAGAAAAAGTCAGATGTACACCAAAATACAGTGCCGTGTAAGCAGAAGACAGTCCAATACACCTGTTATAGAATGAAACTGCTAAAGCCAAAAGTGAGGAAGTTCAGGATGTTTTTGAATTTAATTACTTCACTGTCATGCAAAGCAAACAAGTAACAGCTGAAGAAGGAAATCCACACGAATTAAAATTTTCTAGTGACATACCTGTGTGTCATATGCTGTAAGAAGATGTGTCTAAGCTTGATCAGGCGGGAAGAGATTTCAATAAAGAAAAAGCAAAGCAGCGTCAGCCTTATCCTTCTTCAGATAATGTAGTGGAGTCCCTTACCTAGGAAGTAAGATACGTGGTTAACTCACATGTGGAAAATTTTAAAAACAGAATTTCAAAAATGGAAATTTCTAAAAAATTATAAAGTAAGAAGTTTAGGAGAAAACTTTTTTAACCATCTATATAAACATGTGCTTTGAATTTTCTGCATTTTTTGAGTTGAACATAAATTACAAAGTCTGGATAACTTCGGATTACCTACACATAGAAAAGCACAAGAAACATGTATGTACAGTTTCACAAGGTTATTATGAAAACACTAGTCCAACTACCACCAGACCAAGGAATGGTATACTGTTGCAACCAAAAAAAAGTTGGGTGCCTCTCTCTGATCCCAAACCCTTTCCTCCGCCTCTAAGTAACAACTACCCTAACTGTGGTTATCATTTCGTTGCTTTTCTTTAGATTTATCACCTAGGCACGTAGCTCTGACAGTTTATTTTTGCCAGCTTCTGAATTTTACATAAACATAATCATACAGTGTGTCTTCTTCTGTCTTGCTTTGTTTTTGCTCCATTGTTGTTGCTGGCTCTGTTGTTTGTTTTCATTGCTGTATAATATTCCATCATGCAATATACCACAATTTACTTATCCATTCCCCTGTCCCCTGGGTAATTTCTGCTTTGGAGCAAATATTAGCACTACTGAGATCTTTCTGGCACAGCTATCTTAAGCATATAGGCATATATTCCTCTAGTGTATACACCTACAAGTGTGACTGCTAGATTACTGGGTAAGTGTATATTCAACTCTGCTACATAAGGCCAAACAAACTACTTCCCCAGGCGGTTGTAACAATTTACACTCCCACTCCCACAAGAAGGTATGAGAGAGTTTCTGTTGCTCAACGTTTTCAAAATTTGTCACACTATTTTTAATTCTTGCTAACTGAATGGCTATGCAGTGGTGTCCTAAGAATCCTTTATTATGTAAAATTTTATAATTATTTAGGAGAAAAGCTCATGAAATTTGACAACTGCTCATGAAATTTGACATCTGACAATTGCTGCAATGGAGATTTAATTCTGCAACCAAGCATTCGTTCACTTTTCCGATGGTTACTGCACTCCCATTTCTCACCAGGTGTAACCCCCCCACTCTCAGTCCACCAGCTTCCAGAGACACTGGTTCCAACACCCAGGCACAAGGGGACAGGTGTCAGGGTGGGGGGGGGGCTGGCCAGTAAGAGCAGCCTATTCCCGGCCAGAGTTGTTTCATCTGTGAGCATACAACCCAAGTCAAAATGAATCGAGTCTTTTCTTCCTCCTCTGGGACTTAAAGAGATTTTCATTCTTTCCCAAAGAATCTGAACATGAGCACATGGGAGTGAAGAGGCTTTCTGAGAATAGAGCAAAAATGGAGGAAGATGCTGGGGAAGAAGCTGACTCAACTGCAGCCAGCCCTGAGGCTTTTCAATTAGGTGATCAATAAATCCCCCTTTGCTTGTAACAGCTAAGGTCCAGGGACATCAGAAATAGCCCTCACTGACATCACTCATTATAAAACATGTGTTGTTTTGTTTTGTTTTGCGGTACGCAGGCCTCTCACTGTTGTGGCCTCTCCCGTTGCGGAGCACAGGCTCCACACGTGCAGGCTCAGCGGCCATGGCTCAGGGCCCAGCCGCTCCGCGGCATGTGGGATCTTCCCGGACCGGGGCACGAACCCGTGTCCCCTGCACCGGCAGGCGGACTCTCAACCACTGCGCCACCAGGGAAGCCCGATACATGTGTTTTAATCTACTCAGTAAGCCGCAGAGATCAATTAAGGTAACACACGATAATACACACACACACACACACACACACACGCACACACACAAACACACACACACACACACACACACGGCCTCAATGTTATTTCAATCACATTTTGTAAGTCAAAACAGTTTATCACCCAAACTTGAACTACAGTTCTTGCCAAATGTTAACTCTGAATGTTTCTTTGGCAAGAGAATGAAAAATCAATAGCTGTAATTTATTTGTCCTTGTCTGCTGTAAACACTTCACTAATTATACTATCCCTATTGGGTTTTAGTAACAAAGTTATGATAACCTCATAAAATAAATTAGGAGGTGTTCCCTGGTTTATTCTGAGGAAGTATTTGGATAAGATTGGAATTATTTCTTCCTTGAAAGTCTGGTGGAATTTAACAATGAAGCCATCTGTGCCTAAAAAATTTTAATTACTGATTCTATTTTTTTGATGGTTATAGGACTAGTGAAGGTTTCTATTTTTTCTGCAGCTACTTTTAGAAAGTTACATTTTTCAAGAAATTTGTTTATTTCATCTAAATTTCCAAATTTACTGACATGATGCTATTTCTAATAATGTTTTATGATTTTTTTATAGTCTACTGAATCCAAAGTAGCTTCTCTTTTTTCCTTTCTTTTCATTGATTGTGCCTCCTCTTTTTTTCTCCCTTATCTCACCAGACGTTTGTCACTTTTACTAGACTATTCAAAGAACCAATCTGGGTGCTTTGTTGTTCTTTTCTACTGTAAAATTTCCATTTGCTGAATTCTGCTCTGATTTTCTTCCTTTGGGCTTTTTGGGGTTTTTTTTTGGCTATTCTTTTTCCAATTTTTAATTAGAGTGATACTTAGCCTACTAATTTTCAGCTTTTCTACCTTTCTAAAGCTATAAAATCTCTCTCCATGGACAGAGAGATTTGGCTGCATTCTACAAGTTTTGATGTATAGTATGTTCATTTTCAGCCAGTTAAAAGCATGTTCTAACTTCCATTATGTCATCTTCTTAGAATATTTTAAAAAGATTCCTTTATTTTTAAGCTCTTAGGGATTTTATAATTATCTTTTTGTTACTGATCTATAGCTCAGTTCCACTGAGGTCAGAGATTATAATCTGTATTATTATAATCTTTGAAACGTATTGCACTATGGCCTAGTATTGGTCAATTTTTAGAAATTTCTTCTATGTGCCTGAAAATAAAGTATACGTTGCAGGTTTTGGATGGAATGTTATTTATACGTACATCAGACCAAGGGTATTGATCCTATGTAAAACATCTGTGCTTACAGAATTTTTAAAATTTTTGGCCTACTTATTCTATCAGTTACTGAGACTTGTGTTGGAATCTCCACGATAACTGTAAATTTCTCAATTTTTCCCTTGTACTTATGCAAATTCTAGTTTGGATACTCTGAAGTCATCTTATTAGGCTTCTCCACATTGAGAATTATTATGACTCTCTTTTGAATTGAACCTTTTACCATTACAAACCGTGACAGAGACGACAGGTTGACCGAACTTGCTCCTTCTACTTCCTGGGCACAAAGCTAGATTGTTATTTCCCAGCCTCCCCTGCAGTTTGGTTCTTACCAAAGTTTGGTTATACGACCTGGGCTCCCCCTAACAGAACGGGATCGTAATGTACCCCACCCTCAGGCCTAGCCCGTGAATACTGGTGTGAGTGTCCATACTCCCCCGAACGCAGAGGCTCCTGCAGAGTATTCCAAGTCCTAAGAGATGGCAGAGTCACAGGCAGAAGCAGCTGAATCCCCAAATGACCATCGGGAAAGCAATCTGCCAAACAGGACTGTCGGTACTGGACTTTGTGTAAGAAACGAATTTGCTTATAATAAACTACTGAATGTTTTGTTATAGGAACTAGTTGCCAACTCTATTGAGTGAAATGACACTCATCTCTAGTACTGTTTTTTTTTGCCTTAAACTGTATTTTTTCTGACACTATACAATCTTGCTGTTGGCTAGTGTTTGCATAGTTTATTTTTTTCATCATTTTTCTTTCAACATCTCTTAATCCTCATGTTTTAGGTGGGTCTCTTATGAACAGTATACAGTTGGATTTTTGAAACATCTTACTTGATACCCTTGTCTTTTAACTGGAACGCTTAGCTATTTACACTGGAAGCAACTACTCACATTTAGGTTTAATTCTGTTATTTTACCAGGGGCTTCTATTTGCTCCTTTTGGATTACTTGTTATCATTCGAGTCCCCACTCCCCAGTAATCTGGAAATTATACATTGTTTCTATTCTTTTAGTAATTGCTTTAGAAATTATAATGTACAGGTTCTTACCAAAGTCCAATGTTAATCAATATATTTACCCTTCCCTTGGACAGCAAGGGCCTCAAAATATTAACTCCATTCATCATCTTTCCAACTTATATTCTACTGTTGTGTGTGTATGCATGTGTCTATCTTTGTGTCATTATTAATGTTTTACACAATATTCATTCATTTTTCTTAAAAAGGTACAGAATTCTTTCTTCTAGTGTACTGAAGCTATTACCCCAAGTCTTTTTGGCTTTCACTGCCTGTGTCGAGAAGTCTATTACTGTTCCTTTATAGGTAATCATGTGTTTCACTATGTGTTTGGGTGGATTTCTTTTTACTTATCCTGCCAGTCATTTGTTGAGCATCTTGGATCTGTGGTTTGGCTTCTTTCACAATCTGTGGAAAATTTTCAGCCATTATCTCTTCGAATACTGCTTCTGCACCATCCTCTCTCCTCAGAACCAATTATACATGTGCCAGAGCTCACTGCTTCCAGTCTCCTGCCTTCCCTTTGTGTTTTCCACATTCCCATCTCCGTGTTTCACTCTCGTTTTTCTTCTTTTGATCTGTTACTGTGGTGGATTACATTGATTGATTTTCCAATGTTAAGCCAATCTTTCATTCTTGAGATAAATCTGATCATTATGTAACAGCCTTTTTATATGCAGCCTAGTGGATTCTATTTGCTAAAATTTATGGAGGATGCTGTGTATATCACAAATACTGCTTGGTGGGTTTTCCTTTATTATAATGTCTCTGTCTGGTTTTGCTTTCAGGATAAGGCTGGCCTTACAGAATGAGACAGGAAGCATTCACCCCTCTTCTATTTTCTGAAAAAGTTTTTGTCAGATTCAGTATTCTCTCTTCTTTAAGTGTTTAATACTTATCAGTGAAGCTATCTGCGCCTGAAGATTTCTTTGAGGTAAGGATTTTAACTACAAATTCTTCAATAAATATATAGTTATGCTATACATTTGTTCTTGAGTGAGCTTTGGTGGTTTATGTTTTTCAAGGGGTTTGTTCATTTTATTTAGGTTGTCCAATTTATTGGCATAAAATTCTTCACAATATTCCTTATTGCCCATTTAACGTCTGTAGGATCTGTAATAATGTCCTTTTACATCCCTGATACTGGCAATTAATGTTTCTTTTTTCCCCACTGATGAGAGATTTAGATATAATATACATCTTCAACTCATCACAGCTTACCTTCAAATAATATTATACCACTTGAGACACAGTAATACTGTACTTCCATTTCTCCCCTCACAACCTTTGTGCTATTATTTATTTACCTCTACAAGTATTATAAATCCCAAAATACATTGTTATTTTTGCTTTAAATAATCAATTTAAAAAAGATTAAAAGTGTGAATATCTGCCAATTATTGACCATTTTTGGTTCTTTTCATTCCTTTGTGTAAAAATTTCCATCTGGTATCATACTGCTTCTACTTGAGCTTCCTTTAAAATTTCTTGTAGTTGTAGTTCTGCTGGCAATAAATTCTGTCAGCATTTCTTGGCCTAGAAATTTTGATTTCACTTTCATTTCTGAAAGATATTTTCACTGGGAACAGAATTCTAAATTAACAGGTTTCTTCCTTTCACTGCTTTAAAAACAGCACTGTTGTCTCCTGACTTACACAAGTTCTGGCCAGAAGTCTTCTCACGTTAATTTCGTTCCTCTGTAACATGTCCTCTTTTCTTCTTGCTGCTTTTTAAGATTTTTTTCTCTTCATCACTGGTTTTTCAGCAATTGGATCACGTGGCACCTTGGTATGATTTTCCCTGTTTGCTCTATTCGGGGTTTGTGAGCATCATGGTTTGCAGTCTTCAAAAAATCTGGACATTTTTCAACCACTATTTCTTCAAATACCATTTCCATTCTCTCCTCTTCTTCTAGAACTCCAGTTACACATATCTTGAAACAGCTGATTTTCTCTCACAGGTCACTAATGCTCTGTTACTTTGTTCAATCTTCTTTATTCTTTGTACCATATTTTGGATAGTTTCTACTGCTATGTCTTTTTTTAAAAAATAAATTTATTTACCTTATTTATTTATTTACTTTTGGCCGCGTTGGGTCTTCGTTGTTGCGCGCGGGTTTTCTCTAGTTGCAGCGAGTGGGGGCTACTCTTCGTTGCGGTGCACAGGCTTCTCATTGCGGTGGCTTCTCTTGTTGCGGAGAACGGGCTCTAGGCGCATGGGCTCAGTAGTTGTGGCTTGTGGGCTCTAGAGCGCAGGCTCAGTAGTTGTGGTGCACGGGCTTAGCTGCTCTGCAGCACATGGGGTCTTCTCGGACCAGGGATCAAACCCGTGTCCCCTGCGTTGGCAGAAGGATTCTTAACCACCGTACCACCAGGGAAGTCCTCTATTGCTATGTCTTGAAGTTCACTGATCTTTTCTTCTGTACAGCCAATTTGCTGTTAATCTATTGTATTTTTCACTTCTCTATTATATTTTTCATCTCTAGAAGTCCTAGTTCAGTCTTTTTCATATCACTCACTCATTACGCTCATTTTCCCCATGAATATGTACAACTTATTTATAATAGTTATTTTAATGCCCCTGTCTGCTAATTTCATCATCTCTGTTATTTCTGGGTTTCTACTGATTGATTTTCCTCCTGGTTAATATCATATATTCTTGCTTCTTTGCATGCCTGGTAATTTTTATTAGACGCTGGACACAAACATTTTTACATTGTTGGGTGCTGGATTTTATCATATCCTTTTAAATATAGTTGGGGCTTTGTTCTGGGAATGCAGTTAAGTTACCTGGAATCAGTTAGGGCAGGTCTGCAGCAGTCTTTTAGTCCAGGGCTGATTCAGTCCCACTACTAAGGTGATACCCCTCTGAGGAATCTACCTGATGTCCTAAATGAAAAAGCTGCTCTGAACCCACCCTCACAAAGATTAAAAAACAAGCTTTACAAGGACCTAACTGATACAACCCTGGGTGGTGCGAACACAAACTATCTCAGCTCTGTGTGATGTCCAAAAAGTGTTGAGTCCACTCCTTTCTGGTGCTTCTTTTCCTGGCTTTGAGGTGTTTGCTCTGATGGACGTGTAGATCAGCACTCGGCCCAAATCTCAGGAGGTCCTTCTGCAGATCTCTGGAGTTCTCTAAGTAGCTCCCTACCCCGTATACTTTGCCCCTCAAATTCTAGCTGCCTTGTGCTCTCCAAACTCTGATCTGTTTTGCTACTTCAGTAAGGCTAGTGGACTCTAGTTTTGCTCTCCCTGTCCTGTAATGTAGAAACTGTCTCTAGACCAGGACTGGCAAACTACGGCCTGAGGACCAAATCCAACTTGCTACTATTTTTATAAATAAAGTTTTATTGGAACACGTCAATGGCCATTCATTTACATACTTAGTATGAAAGCAGCCACAGACAAGCCATGGTTAAAAGTTATAATTTTGATGAAGAAATAGTCCAGAACTCATGAAACTCCAATTAATTTAACAATCCAACACACTGAAATTCACGAAGTACCCTCGCACACTTCCCTCCCCACTCTGTCCTCCTGACCCGGCCCTGGGCGTGAGCCTGCCTCCCCCAGTGTGGCTCAGCAGGCCCTCCTCTGCCGAGAGCCAGCCTCCCTCAACACCAGGGTGGGCTTGCCAGCTCTGCTCCACCGGTGCCCTTCCTCCTCCTGTGTTCATGCTCCTTCTCTCCCACCCCCTCCACTGTCCTGTCAGACACTTCATCCCCAAGACTACATTCAGGTGCCTTGAAATCTTCTATTCACACTAACCCTTAGCACTTAACGGGGTGCCAGGCACACACGGCAAGCACTTGCTTTTTGGGGAATTAAACTCCTTTTAATTAAAGTGGACTTAAACTCGCATATTTCTGTGAACCTTCCCTTCCCAGGGAAAGCGACCCTCCTCAAACCCTGGTCTGTACTGTACGAGGAGGACGCCCACCACAACACGTACAAGCCTGTACCAGGCTTGCTTCCTTCTCCCTCCCACCTGACTGTGAGCCTCCTGAAGACACAACCGTGTCTCCGTCAGGTTTGTACCCTCAGCACTCAGAAAGTGCCTGCCACACAGGAAGCACTCAACACACGTTAGTCACAGTTTTTATTAGTTAGTATTAATCTAATCTTGAAGTTATTCATTTATTCCTCACAACTCTACAAATACCTTTCTCCTTTTTCCACTGCATTGTAGAGATGAGAAAATTGAAACACAAAGATTCAGCAACTTTGCAACATTACACATTAGCAAGTCGGGGATCAGTGTGCCCCTGGAACCCATGTGCTTAACAACCGTGTCTGTTACCAGATAGACTGCACCAACAGAGGTGTGCTCACTGACTCAGGATGTCGTGGGAATCAATACAGATTTATGCTGCAAAATCAGATTTGCCATTTGCACACTCAAATTATCTTTAAAATGTTATCCAGGAGACAGCAGAAGCAAGAAGAACTACAATCCTGCAGTCTGCGGAACAAAAACCACATTCACAGAAAGACAAGATGAAAAGGCAGAGGGCTATGTACCAGATGAAGGAACCAGATTGGACTACAGAAAAACAACTAAATGAAGTGGAGATAGGCAACCTTCCAGAAAAAGAATTCAGAATAATGATAGTGAAGATGATCCAGGACCTTGGAAAAAGAATGGAGGCAAAGATCGAGAAGATGCAAGAAATGTTTAACAAAGACCTAGAAGAATTAAAGACAAACAAACAGAGATGAACAATACAATAACTGAAATGAAAACTACACTAGAAGGAATCAATAGCAGAGTAAGTGAGGCAGAAGAATGGATAAGCGACCTGGAAGACAGAATGGTGGAATTCACTGCTGCGGAACAGAATAAAGAAAAAAGGATGAAAAGAAATGAAGACAGCCTAAGAGACCTCTGGGACAACATTAAAGGCAACAACATTCACATTTTAGGGGTCCCAGAAGGAGAAGAGAGAAAGGACCTGAGAGAATATTTGAAGAGATTATAGTTGAAAACTTCCCTAACATGGGAAAGGAAATAGCTACCCAAGACCAGGAAGTGCAGAGAGTCCCATACAGGATAAACCCAAGGAGAAACACACCGAGACACACAGTAATCAAATTGGCAAAAATTAAAGACAAAGAAAAATTATTGAAAGCAGCAAGGGAAAAACGACAAATAACATACAAGGGAACTCCCATAAGGTTAACAGCTGATTTCTCAGCAGAAACTCTACAAGCCAGAAGCATGATATACGTAAAGTGATGAAAGGGAGGAACCTACAAGCAAGATTACTCTACCCGGCAAGGATCTCATTCAGATTCGATGGAAAAATCAAAAGCTTTACAGACAAGCAAAAGCTAAGAGAATTCAGCACCACCAAACCAGCTCTACAACAAATGCTAAAGGAACTTCTCTAAGTGGGAAACACAAGAGAAGAAAAGGACCTACAAAAACAAACCCAAAACAATTAAGAAAATGGTCATAGGAACATACATATCGATAATTACCTTAAACGTGAATGCATTAAATGCTCCAACCAAAAGACACAGGCTTGCTGAATGGATACAGAAACAAGACCCATCTATATGCTGTCTACAAGACACCCACTTCAGATCTAGGGACACATACAGACTGAAAGTGAGGGGATGGAAAAAGATATTCCATGCAAATGGAAATCAAAAGAAAGCTGGAGTAGCAATACTCATATCAGATAAAATAGACTTTAAAATAAAGAATGTTACAAGAGACAAGGAAGGACACTACATAATGATCAAGGGATCAATCCAAGAAGAAGATATAACAATTATAAATATATATGCACCCAACATAGGAGCACCTCAGTACATAAGGCAACTGCTAACAGCTATAAAAGAGGAAATCGACAGTAACACAATAATAGTGGGGGACTTTAACACCTCACTTACACCAATGGACAGATCATCCAAAATGAAAATAAATAAGGAAACAGAAGCTTTAAATGACACAACAGACCAGATAGATTTAACTGATATTTATAGGACATTCCATCCAAAAACAGCAGATTACACTTTCTTCTCAAGTGCGCATGGAACGTTCTCCAGGATAGATCACATCTTGGGTCACAAATCAAGCCACAGTAAATTTAAGAACACTGAAATCATATCAAGCATCTTTTCTGACCACAACGCTATGAAATTAGAAATGAATTACAGGGGGAAAAAAACGTAAAAAACACAAACACATGGAAGCTAAACAATACGTTACTAAATAACCAAGAGATCACTGAAGAAAGCAAAGAAGAAATCAAAAAATACCTACACACAAATGGTAATTAAAACATGACGATCCAAAACCTATGGGATGCAGCAAAAGCAGTTCTAAGAGGGAACTTTATAGCTATACAAGCCTACCTCAAGAAACAAGAAAAATCTCAAGTAAACAATCTAACCTTACACCTAAAGGAACTAGAGAAATAAGAACAAACAAAACCCAAAGTTAACAGAAGGAAAGAAATCATAAAGATCAGAGCAGAAATAAATGAAACAGAAACAAAGAAAATAATAGCAAAGATCAATAAAACTGAAAGCTGGTTCTTTGAGAAGATAAAATTGATAAACCATCAGCCAGAAAAAAAGGGAGAAGACTCAAATCAATAGAATTAGAAATGAAAAAGGAGAAGTTACAACAGACACCGCAGAAATACAAAGCATCCTAAGAGACTACTACAAGCAACTCTATGCCAATAAAATGGACAACGTGGAAGCAATGGACAGATTCTTAGAAAGGTATAACCTTCCAAGACTGAACCAGGAAGAAATAGAAAATATGAACAGACCAATCACAAGTAATGAAATTGAAACTGTGATTAAAAATCTTCCAACAAACAAAAGCCCAGGACCAGATGGCTTCACAGGTGAATTCCATCAAACATTTAGAGAAGAGTTAACACCCATCCTTCTCAAACTCTTCCAAAAAATTGCAGAGGAAGGAATACTCCCAAACTCATTCTATGAGGCCACCATCACCCTGATACCAAAACCAGACGAAGATATTACAAAAAACGAAAATTACAGACCAATATCACTGATGAATATTGATGCAAAAATCCTCAACAAAATACTAACAAACAGAATCCAACAGCACATTAAAAGGATCATACACCACGATCAAGTGGGATTTATCCAGGAATGCAAGGATTCTTCAATATATGTAAATCAATCAATGTGACACACCATATTAACAAACTGAAGAATAAAAACCATATGATCATCTCAATAGATGCAGAAAAAGCTTTTGACAAAATTCAACACCCATTTATGGTAAAAACTCTCCAGAAAGTGGGTACAGAGGGAACCTACCTCAACGTAATAAAGGCCAATTGAAAAAAAAATGTTATCCAGTAGTCCAAATTTCCTCCCTGGTCTCTTGAGGAACTAAAATAATGACATTCAGCAACTTGTCCAAAGTCAGAGTCACCAGGACTGAAACCCAGGTCTCACGGACCAGCACTGCCTCCGTGGTAGCTTGTTCACGATGGCTCTGACACCTGTAAGCTCACATCCTGGGCAATCACCTAATACCTTAGCAATAAGCAAAATACACACCTCAAAATTCCCAAGACATCAGTAATGCCTAACAGATGCATTTGTCCTTTTTTTTAAACCAAGCATCTTTTTTCATTGCTTTGAATTTCAGCATTGACATCCCTGGGTTGATGTATTCCCTTAGGACTAACAAATGACACTCACAACCAGATGCACCAAAAAAAAAGCACCTTTAGCTGAACCAAGTAAGGCCATTTCAGACTTCAGGGAAGGTTACTGAGACCTTGGCTAGGCTAAAATGAATTTTCTCACATCATTTAAATAATCATTTGCTTAGTTTCTAGCCACTTTAATATGAGAATTGACCAGAATTATTCTGCTTACTTTTGAAAAGCATTATCCAAATGGATTTGAACAAGGAGGAGGCAAGGAGCTACTTAAGAATGAAGTGACTATCCCACGCTACTGGGTAATAAGAGTTAAAACTACCCTTGGGTAAAACACGCCATGGTTTGTAACTACAAGGCAATGGTGAGTTCAGTTTCGTTTTTGGCCTTGTGATAGGTTTCTCTGAAGCCTTACTCACCTGAAATCATGACCAAACATCCATTACCACTGCATACTTACTTTAGTCTTAAAATACAAAATGTCAGAAATATTTTGACAGAGTCAAGTTGAAAATTTAAGATATCCAGTGATATCTTAAATATCACTATGATCTCTTTGAATTTAATATTCTTCATGCTACATAAACCCTCTAGAATAAATCTACTTCCTAATCAAATGTGACCCCTGCTGCTAAGACTGCTGGACCCACCAGTACAAAGTTTCCTATGAGTTATACAGAAGCGTGAAACCTTTCCAGGTCACCTTGAAATTTTCATCTAATTGTTCTTTCAAATAAACTCTATTCTGCAGTGCTGGCTTTGGCTTAATATAGTTATGGTTCACTGCAGTTTATTCAGTGAATTTAAATAGAGATTTGTTATGCAACATCAAATCCCTTAGGTTTCCCCCAAAATTAATCAATATTTTGAACACAAAATATTCTGTCAACACCTTTTATACAAATAAAGTGCCTACATTAATAAAATCTTCTATCGGAATAATATGAAAATAAATCTTTATTTGTAGGTTAAAGCAGTGCTGCTAAGCGACGTCAGCACAGACCCAGCAAGTTGAGAGCCCCTGACGAAGCGCAGGGAGCGAGCGCCTTCGTGCTGGGGCTCCGCAGCGCCCGGCACCACACCCTGCACACAGCACCCGGCTGAGTCCCAGGTGGTCCGGGGCAGCTGGGACAAAAGCTAGGCTTGTCTGACCCCAGGGGCCATAAGTGCCTGATAAATATTTTTGAATGGTAGGTCCCTTCTCACAGTCCAGCACCTGTCATGAGGAAAACGAAAGAGAATTTCCTATAAAGAATCCACAGCACCAGGGCAGGTTTTACTAGTTTCTCAAAACTTCCTCATTCT
This sequence comes from Globicephala melas, assembly GCF_963455315.2. Classification (NCBI taxonomy): domain Eukaryota; kingdom Metazoa; phylum Chordata; class Mammalia; order Artiodactyla; family Delphinidae; genus Globicephala; species Globicephala melas. Next base: position 175,013,429 of record NC_083315.2, on the reverse strand, counting down.
CCTCAAAAATCTCTATCCTTAAATTAGAAGGGTCCATTTGAATCTGCTATCCCTACAATATATTCATCCACTTACATGAATAAGAACTTGAGGGAAGAGCAAAAGAAGGAAGGACCCATACAAAGTCATCTGTTCTTAGTAGTTTCCAACTCCTTGGAGGAGGAAGAAAATAGAAGTATTCAATCATTTGAAAAAATAGGAAGTTAGTCATGGAAGAAAGATTTCTTGGTTGAATAAGAAAACACTTGAAAACTTCCAAGACTGCCCCACAAAGGAAAGGTTAATGCAGAGCACGACAACCCCCTCAGAGGAAAACTCTGGTGCCCAGTCTCACTGGGAACCCAGCATGCAGCCTAGAGCCGGGGTGGCGCAGGCACCGTGCCAGGAGCAGGGGACAAGGAGGGCAGGGCCCTGCCGCCCAGAGCTGCCGCCTGGGGGAGGGACACAAGTAACTGTGGGTGTGCGTGCACGAGACGTGAGAACTGCCCAAGGGAAGCACGTGACGAATGCGCCAGCCACACCCCGCGTGGGTGCAGGGAAGGCCTCCCTGAGGAGAGAGTGTCTAAGCCATAAGCTGAAGGATCGGCAGGAATTAACTATTTCTGAAATTCTCAGATTAAAAAGTGGCTCAGGGGGCTTCCCTGGTGGCACAGTGGTTGAGAGTCCACCTGCCGATGCAGGGGACATGGGTTCGTGCCCTGGTCCGGGAAGATCCCACATGCCGGAGAGCGGCTGGGCCCGTGAGCCATGGCCGCTGAGCCTGCGCATCAGGAGCCTGTGCTCCGCAACGGGAGAGGCCACAACAGTGGGAGGCCCACGTACCGCAAAAAAAAAAAAAAAAAAAAAAAAAACTGGCTCATACTGAACATCAACTCAATAGCTCATTCTATAGGTTTTAGAGGGGAAAAAAATCCCATATAATTCTACGGTATCTAACTTTTTGCTATACTTCTGCTTGATTTTAATGAGTGTGTATACATATGTATATATAATTAGTGTGTATACATTTATGTATATAGTAAGTGTATAACGTATACATAAACACAAGGATGTAAATATATATACAAATATAATAAAATACTATACTGATAAATATTAGTGCTTGATAAATATTAATTGAATGAGTGGGTTGCTGGCCAGAGCTTACAAAATGTGTTTGTTAAAAAGATACTTTTTGGACTTCCCTGGTGGTGCAGTAGTTAAGAATCCACCTACCAACGCAGGGGACACGGGTTTGTGCCCTGGTCCAGGAAGATCCCACATGCCGCGGAGCAACTAAGCCTGTGAGCCACAACTACTGAAGCCCGCGCACCTAGAGCCCGTGCTCTGCAGCAAGATAAGCCACTGCTACGAGAAGCCCCCACACCACAACGAAGAGTAGCCCCCACTCGCCGCAACTAGAGAAAAGCCCGCGTGCAGCAATGAAGACCCAACGCAGCCAAAAATAAAAAATATTTAAAGAAATAAAAATAAAAAGAGATACATCTCAGGAATTCCCTGGTGGTCCAGTGGTTAGGACCCTGCGCTCTCATTGCCGAGGGCCCAGGTTCAATCCCTGGTTGGGGAACTAAGATCCCACAAGCTGTGAGGTGCGGGCAAAAAGCAAGAAGAAAAGATAAAAAAGATGCTTTTCTTCTCACACTTCTTTCCAAGCAACAAACTAAAACCTGAACAGTAATTCACTTACACACATTAAATTACATTTCAAAAATATCTTTATTAAAGGGGATAGAGGAGCTGTTTTTCCACAACTCATAACAGAAGCCTTGTCCTAAATTAATATTATAAACAGAATTTTTAGATGAGCAAATCTGAATGTAGAAAATGAATTTGCTCTCCAAGACCTGTAGCTGCAAGTTGTAACAAGCCACACTACTCACGATGATGAATGACAAAACTGTCCAGCGTTATTAGACGCTCTGAAAACCCCAGGCAGAATAAAAAAGGGAGCAATGTTCTTGTGGGTTTGGACTTAAGGTTCCAAGCTAAGAAAGATTCCTATACTCTGGGCAACAAGACCCATGGCTGGCGTTGGAGGATGAAGGTCACCCCGGGAGGCTGGACAGGAGCCCAGAGGCCAGGGCTCAGACGCTCCCCTCTGGGGTGGGTTTCAGTGAAACAGAGGGCTGGCAGGGAGGGACTGAACGAAATAATTTCTTGAGGTTTTAACATTTCACAATCCATGTCTTCCATCATCGAGAGTATCAAGGAGGCGTGTCTTCACGGTGCGGCAAACCCAAGCCGCACCCTAACCCCTTCTCTGTGAGCTGTGCATTCAGGGACAAAAGTGGTCACTCAGAAGACAGAAGTCACCTCGTTACGCAGATGTCCTACGGTCCAGCACAAGGCGCAAGGGAAGCACGTGACAGGGGGGCTTCCTCCGATCTGAGGGTCTGAAGACCCTTGCAAAATAACCCCAATTAATGAATTTGCCTGTGAAATGCCATTTTGTAACATATGCAGGGCTGTGAAATTTTGTCATTTTTAACTGAATATCATTTTTTTGACAAGTCAAGATACTTTCTTTCTTCAATTGAAGTAATTTTTACTCTTCTAAGCCAAAGAACAATTGAAATGAGATTATACTGTTGAATTCATTGTTAGTCGATCACAGGCTTCCAACACCAGTGCCCGATGCACGTACCATAAATGAGCGGCTACTCCTCGTCCGGATGTGAACAGCGGTCAACAGTTCGAGAGTGTGTCGGCTTTTTCCCCTGGGGCTTTATCTCCTCTAAACTACCTGGGGAACTGAACACCTTGTTGTTTGCTAAGGCACTTGCTTCAGAGATCTGATTATTAGGCTCTTAGGTAAGGCACCTAGGTTACATGATTCCTCATTCAAAAAACCCCAAAAAACCCACAGTGTTTCCCAAGATTTGAAAGCAGGAATGTTCTCCACCTGAAAGGTTACTTCTAAGGCTCCTGATGCAGCTCTCTTGAAAGGTAATTTAGTCTCACATAAGTGGAATGATGCCTTGGGTCCTGGGCTCTTCATGCAGGGCCAAACCGTTCCAGGTTTCCCCACATTCTACCACATGCCTCTAAGCAATGGGGTCCAGAAACTACTGGACCTACCCACTGGCTTTATTCCTCTGTCCTCTTGGCTCACCACCTCCCCCCCTCCCCAAACCCGCGACAGCCCTATCACTTTTCAGGGGCTTCGGACGCTGCTGAGTTCCTGCTGTGTATGTACCGAGTCAGAGATCCAACGCTGAGGGAGGTGCGGGCTGCCCTGCTGAAGCTCTCCATGCCGGGGCAGCAGCCAGGGGCCGAGAACTAGCCGTCCTGACGGCCTCGAAGCCTGAGCAGGAGATGGGAGGCACGAGCCACGTCTGCGCCAGGACCACTGACCAGGCAGGTGGATCAGATGGATCCGTGTAGGCCAGAGACGGGCAAACTTGGGTCCACCGTCTTGTAATTAGTTTTGCTGGAACACAGCCATGCTCATTGGTTTACGTATGTCCTACAACAGCAGAGACCCAGGACTGGCCCACAAAGACTAAAACATTTACTATCTGGCCCACTACAGAAAAAGTGTGCTGACCCCTGGTCTAGGCTGTCAGCAGCCCTTTCCTCTTTGGGCCATGCCTCGGCTTCCTTCCGCCCAGGAGGTCAGCTTTTGCGTGTGCACGCACGAAAGGGAACAGCGCACACCCACGGGAGGGCAGGCAGGAGTGCGAGTGTGTGTGTGGTACGCGCGGTGGGGGAGGAGCGTGCAGGCACAGCACGCGTCTGAACCTGCCCCTGCCCAGCAAACACCCTGTGCTCCATCCTCCTCTGACAGGGACCCAGCCAGAGATGTCCTTCCCACTGTAGCACAGTCTCTGTCCCTCAAACGCTTTCCTTACTTCCCCGCCATGAAAACCCAGATCAAGGCTCACCTCTTACCAAACACCCAGGGTGAACTCCCGTGCACATAACAGATGCTCCAAGCGCTGCAGCCAAGCCCAATCCAACCTGCCAGGTTATCATCTTCACGCTTCCATTTGAGCTCATGTATCAGCAAACACGGGCCTGAGTGCCTACTGGGTCCTAGACACCCAGCACCACAGTTTAACGTAATGCATAGGAATCCTAATCTTTCATTTGTCCTTGTCTGTTGAATAAATTATATTAAGAGTCTGATTATCATTTTGAGGTGATAAAAATTGTTCTGGATGAACAACTGGGAATATACTAAAAACTACTGAACTGTGCACTATAACAGGGTAGAGTTTATGTTATGCAAATTATCTCCAAAAAGCTGTTATTAAAATTTTTTTCTAAGGTTAATCATTTTTTCAAAAACAGTAATTTCTTAAGCTTTCTACACCCAGCATGTAATAAAATGTCATGTCTAATATCGATGAATGGAAACACTAAGGACTGCAGTAAGTAGGCTTCGTAATAAGTCACCCCAGCGTGGAGTGGCCTAACCCCCAGTCGCCACGTTCACAGGCTCTGCAGGCTGGGGCTCTGCTGGACCGGGCACAGCACGCCTCAGCTGGGAAGCGAGAAAAGTGGAACACCAGAGTCACCTGCCCGGCCACTCACTCGCCCCTCCCGGGAGGCTGCTGACTGGGGCCTCAGAATGGCTCCTTGCGGGCCTTGCCATGTGCTCCCCCTGCCCGAGCTAGCTGGGCTTCACAGCATGGCTTTCCCCACAGCAAGTGTCCCCAAAAGAGAAGCCAGGCAAAAACTGAACCTTTTTTTTAAGACCTAGCTTGGAAGTCACACAGCATCACTTCTGCCCTACTACTGGGTGAAGCAGGTCACACACCTGGCCCAGGTTCCTAGAGAAGGAACAGAGACCCACCTCCCGGCCAAAGTCCCACTGTGCGACAGTCCACAGGATAGGAGGTGTCACTGAGGCCATTTAGGAAAATACAGGCTGTAATACAAGCCCAATCTTCTTGAAGACTGGCAAATTAAAAACGCGGGTGAAGCGGCATCTGGCCTATCAAGTTATATTTCAAGCCTTGTGAGCTGAACCTCATTACTTGCAATAAGCTGTGACTTGTAAGCTGCACCTAACATTGCTATGTTGTTCTGTCTTAGTAAATACAGTATCTTGACCTTGATTCGATAGGTGATGATTCAGGTTCACCCCTGGTGACTGCTGGGCACTTAGCTTCGCTGGAAAATACCGTAGGCAGGCGGAAGTGCAGCTGTGGAGGAAGAATTCATCTCGACACCCAGGCTGCGTGCTCCGGTGCACCCGCCACTAATCTCTCGGCACAGCACGCGGCCTGCCCTCCTCCACCCCCATCCCCAAAGTCTCCAGCACAGTGAGCAGAAGCTGCTCAATGACTGATGGAAGAAAGAAGGAAGGGAAGGTAGGAATGTTTTAAATGACAAATTAGAGGGTGCTAGTCCAGTTATCATGATAGGCCTCTTTTCTGTAAAAGGAAAGTGAAGGACGGTGAACTGAGAGCAAACCTCTTCTGTCAGGAACGCGATCCTGAGGAGGACAGAGAGCCAGGTTTCTGATCCTAGATCTGGTTCTCACCGCTTTGGGACCTTAACCAAGTGGCATAGCTTCTCTGGGCCTCAGTTTCCTCATCTGTAAAATAAAGGGAGTGAATTAGATGAAGATTCCTAACTGAGGCCTGTAGATGAGTCACTGCAACACACCCACTGACGTGAGAGGTCAACTCTCCTTCAAGCTGAAAGTTCAAACTGTATGATCTGAATGTTTGTTAACAACAGAAATGAGCTCTCTGCAAGGGTGAACTGTCCTCCCGAACCAGTGCGGCTAAGCTCAGGAAAGAGCCTCAGCAGCCGGCCTCGTCCCCAGGGCTGCCCCAGGCCTCAGCCCCCCAGGCAGCAGGCTGTCTGGGCACCTTTTGCAAAATATTAGCCAACAGATACTTCAGTCCCACGCAGTCAAGATATCAATACAGTTTACATGCACAGGGCAACTGGTTTTCAAACAAACTATGCTACACATATTTCTAACACCAGCAAACGATCCTTTGGTAATGAAGAGAACAGGCCTCCGTTTATTATGTCCACAAGTTTGGCACTTTGAATGTGGGTCTTTCTAACTTGGGCCTCCCCCTCCAAAGCCAGCCATCCTGATATCCTGGAAGCAGAAGTAGGCGGGGCCCCCTCTCTGGAAGTCAGGCCCTCCTGGCGCCCTGGGGTGTGCTGCTGGAAAGAAGCTCTTCAAATGGAGAGAGCTCTGCCGGAACCTCACGAGCACACAGGGCTGTGACCATGCTTTGGGCATGTCGAGGACTGCCAGCCCCCAGGAGGCACGGACGTGCCAGTCCATTCTGTGCTGCCGCACACGGAGGGCTGGGATGCTGCACGCACACAGGCTAGTCCCCAGCCTCAAGCAGAAAACCACCTCTCAGCCACAGTCTGTTGCCAGGAACCAAGAGACCAAGGCAGATGTCACCAGAGGAAGAACTGGGCCGAAGTGACAACTCTGGTAAATGAAGAGAAAGGATGTGCTGCTCAAGGGAAGCTGAATTTATTTACCCTGATCACGAATGTAGGCTCTCAGCTGGAACATCTCACTCAAAATGCCAGAAGGTTCAGAACCCATTCATAAGCTTTTCAGAACGCATGCAGTCGCCATGGTAACCATGACATTATATTTCTAGGCGTTGCACATATAAATTACCACCCGTAATGCATTTAATACAGTTTGGGGCCACCAGCTCATAGCAAAATAAATCTGAGCTCTGACTCTCAGCCTGCCTCTTAGATAAACAAAGCAGAACAGCTGGAGGCAGCATCCAACTCACCCCGGGATAAGGACGGGGCTGCACACACTGAAGATGCTCATCTGAAGGCAGATAAGAACTAAGGAAATCAGACTTCATCAGCCACCACCATATGGTTGAGATTTTGTAAAACAAAATGTTCCACACCAGATTCATGAAACTGTCGTCGCTTAAGTTAAAGAAACAAACATACTACATCCATAGCTGTATCTCTGGAATTCGACCATGTTTAGCAAGTCAAAGAAAAAGCAGATCTCTTTAACGAACATCTTTAATTTATTTAGACGGCATTTGTCAACACAAATAAGGTAGTTGTTCAAATGTCCAGACTGTCTTCAATAAGAAATCAAAGTTTTGTTTCTCAGGTTCAGGAGAGACCTACTCAGTCATAATTCTTTACCTTCATCAGGGACACTGATAAACATTTAAAATACACATCATTCATGGTTTTTAAAGTCACTTACCTTCTCATAATCCACCATGAACACAGAGAAGAAAACAAATACCGTGCACAGCCTGCAAAGGCATCGTCAGCCTCACATCCCCAGGCAGCCCACTGCATCGGGAACTTAACGGAGCTGCTGCAGGACATGCCTGTGCTGGCACCGTGTCCACAAAGTTGCCTCTGTCCGTATCACTAAACGGCTAAGTCCAGGGGAGCACCACCTTCATTACCCCCTCCTTCAGACTGCAGGCCACAGGTAGCAGCTGTGAAGGGGAGCAAAAGACCTCCCCGCCGGTTGCTGCCATATTAACAGAGACTTTGGCAACCGCTGCATTGCAGTCTTTCTGCAAGCTACCAACCTCAGAAGCAAGAGCGCTGGAGAGAGACTCTCCAGCACAGAAAGCTGCCTTTTGAATGACAAAGATTTCGTAGAGATCTTTTTAAAAAATGCTGCAAAGACCTTGGGGGGAGCATTTCTAGATTTCCAACCTGTTTCCTAAAGGCTGACTAGTTTGTGGTTTTCACTGGAGGATTGCTTTGACAATGTACTGTGCCGTGTGAAAACGTGGAAATTAATGAAATGTGCGTGATGACACACCATCCTTAATGCTCAAGCAGTCCCGGTGAGAATCCTGCACACCTGCTGCCTACCACCAGCTTCAGAGCCCGACGGAGGAGCTCCGGGGAACCAACCAGGACTTTCACTGCAGAAGATGTGAGCGCAGCAAGCACTTCTAGGGCCTCAGTGGCCGCACTCACCTTGACCGCTCAGCTACCTCCACAGACAGCGCACTTGAAATATTAAACCGCTGCCCGTACAACCCAACTCAGAAAAAGACACTTAAGATAGTGGCATGCTTACTAAGTGACCTTTCATCTTCGTTGCTTTATTCCGTTTATTTAGTGAGCATTAATTAACCACGTGCTATCTGTGAAAGGACATGAGTAAGGCCGAGCTCGCTGTCCTGATGGGGAGGGGCTCTCTAGTGGGGTGACACACGGAGGACAAGTCATTCCAGGCTTGAGGACTGGGATGCAGGGGAGGGCAGCGCAGCCGGGGAGACGGAACTGGAGCCGGTGTGGGGTTCCAGGGCAAGGTTCTACGAGGAAGAACATCTAACAGGAGCTAAAGGATGTGCCCCCTGCTGAGAAACAGGGAGATGAGGGGAGAACACCCTCAAAATGGTGCAGCGTTCCTCGGCACGTGTCAGTGAGTCCCCAGCGAAAGCGCGCACAGGCTCCGTCCAGAAGTCCGTCAGACCCTCACGGCCGCCCAGACAGACACCCGAGCACCTGGTCCCTGAAGCACACACTCGCCCTGGGCGCACGGCCACCAAGCGGACGTGGCAGATTCTGAACGGAACAGGGCGGCCCTGCACCAGGCCCCTCAGGACACAGCAGCGGTCCCCCCGTGGCTCTAGCCACCACCTCCTGGCGGGGTTGCCGTGGAAGCTGCCGAGCCCGACGCTGACCAGGTAACGGACCGGGTGAGGGAACCAGCAAATCAAGGACCCTACTACTGGCCACTCCCCCATCGAGCGGCAGGACCCGGCCCGGCCCATGGCTTCCCCACAAACAGCCCGCCCTCCTCTCGAGGGAGAACCCTGCTCTGCCTTCCCTCTGTCCCCCCACTCCCCTCACTCCTCAGGCTCCGGAATCTTCTCCTCCAGGAAGTCCTCACCGGCTCCCTTCCCACCCGCAGCAGCCAGGACCTTCCCGCTGGGCTCCCATCGCCCGAGTGGCGACCACACTGTAAGGAAGGGACACTGCGGATCTGCAGCGCCCAGCACGTCCCCGGCGTGACCGGCGTCCGTGCAGGGGCCCCACGGGCCGGCCCCCTGCTCCACGCCGTGAGGCGCTCCCGCATCCCCTCCTCCTGAGGCGCAGAGGATCTCAGCTACAGGCCAGGTGGGAGGCCCAGGAGTCCCACCACCCCGCTGGGCTCCACAGGCCACAGCCTCACCACAGGCACCCCTGGAGAGCAGGGCGCCTCCCTGGGGCTTCACTCGGGGGAGCAGGAGGGAGCACATTTATGGACCTGCTGCAGCCCTCCCACCCCATCTCTCCCCGGAGAGGCGCGATGTGAGTAAATGAATATCGCAGACCAAACCAGAGGCACCTCACGCGGGCATTCCTGACTGGCACGAGGTGGATGATCAGAAGGGAAGGCAGGAAGAGACAGCGCGAGGACATTCCTCGTTGCTTTACAGAGACCCACTAGAGTGGTTTAACGGACGCAGAGGAACTTCCATGAAACGCCTCCCGGCACATTTAGGCGCTGGCCAGGCACTCCCCCCAGATGCCGCCTTTCAAATCGCGGCTCAAGGCGGCTCTCTGGCCGCTGTCAAACCACTCCTCAGCTCCTCGGAAACCTGAGCCTGGGTCGCCAGAACGCGGGGCTCCGGCCCGAGCGGGCTCTCCCAGGAGGGTCTGGGGGAGCTGGCAGGGGTCTGACCTCAAGACTCTGCGCTTCCCGGACAAGCAATCCTCGAGGTGCGGGAGGGGCGACAGCGGCCCGGGGCTGAGGCCCCAGGCCCAGCGCTGAGAGCTGCGTGGGGGTGGGGTTTCGAGGGTCAGCGGCGGCGGGCTGGGCGGGGGGAGCGGCCGCTACGAGGCCACACAGCACCCGCCTCCCAGGTCCGCCATCTGAAAGCCAAGGGCAGCGAGCCAGGCCCAGCAGCGCACAGAGCCAGGCCCCGCCCGCCGGCCCGGCAGCGGCTTCCTACCGTCTCCACTGCACGCTGAGGCGGCCGGACTCAAAGACGAGAAGGAATTTTTCAGGTGCACCGCCGGGGCGCTCAAGCAGGGCCGCCTGGCTGTGGGCTCTGGACTTTGCACAGCCCTCCTGGTGGGGCAGGGCCCGCTCTCGCACACCCTGCTCCCTCCGACGCCGTCTCCCAACCGGCCGCTCTCTTTCCGAACCTGCAATCTCTTGTCTGTAGGAAAGGAGTAACACTTATCCTACAAACCTCACAGAGCTGAACTGATTAACTGCTTTTTTTTTGTTTTTTTTGCGGTACAGGGCCTCTCACTGTTGTGGCCGCTCCCGCTGCGGAGCGCAGCCTCCGGGGCCATGGCTCACGGGCCCAGCCGCTCAGCGGCATGTGGGATCTTCCCGGACCAGGGCACGAACCCGTGTCCCCTGCATCGGCAGGCGGACTCTCAACCACTGCGCCACCAGGGAAGCTCTGATTAACTGCTTTAATGCATGCGTAAGGTTCCTGAAAGCATAAGCTTCTCAAAATGTAAGGCACAACTGTCACAAAATAAAGCCAGTATCCACAAAGCACTCAATAATTATTTTTCCAAGCTTAACTCAGTTTAAATACATGATGAGAGACCTGAAGGGCTCTCCCCATTAATTGGAATGACCACAGCACAACCTGCTCCTTTATTAAAGAGCAGTAATGAAATTCATAACTAACTCAGGCAATTAGCTAATATTGCTAATGTACGTTTACATGAATTTGATACAAATTATGGAAACATCCCTATAGGTCTCATCTGGATACTTAACAAAATGCTCAAGAGTGTCACTACTATCTTACGGTGTTTACTACTTCAAAAACAGACACAACCCAGTTACCAAAATTACCGTAAGAAAAGCCAAAGGAGTGCGTGTATACTGCCTGAAGGGAAAATACACAGACAGACAAATCACTACGTCACTCCCTGTGCTGCTGGGGCCGAAGAACAAAGGGTGTCCCCAAGAAGAAGCAGGGAGAAGAATACAAGAAAAATATCAATATAAAATACAGACAAGAGTTAGCTGGCCTGGATGCAGAACAGGCTTAATTCGCTGCAAAAAAATCTAATGGGACACTTATTTGATAAGACCCTGTGATGGGATCTGATCTTAGGAAAGAAGGATATTGCATATTCTGGCTGCTTCTCCAGGCAACAGGGCCCAGGGGCTTCAAACATGGAACAGGAGCGACCAGGTCACCAATAAAGGCCCAGTTACAAGAAGTAAATCCTCTCTACAAATTTAAATGGGAACCTGAACAGTAAGTCAAAGCTGGTGCAAACCCCTCTAGGTCTACACCCAAGAGAAACGAAAACATCTGTCCCACAAAACACCTGTACATGAATGTTCCGAGCTGGACTATTCATAACAGCCCCAAAGGGGAAACAACACAAATGTCTATCAATGGACTTAACGAATACATAAGATGTGGTGCATCCACACAAAGGAATACTCTTCAGCCACAACAGGGAACAGCCTGCTGACACGTGCTACAACACGGATGAAGCCTGAGAGCATGATGCTAGGTGAGAGAGCCAGACACAAAGGACCACATACTGCATGCTCCAATTCACAGGAAATGTCCCAAACAGGCAATGGTTGCACAGTACTCTGTGAATATACTAAACGTCACTGAACTGGACGCTTAGAAGAGGTGAACTCTGTGGTATGCGACTACCTCAGTAAAGGTATCTTTTAAAAAGAAGACACAGTCAAGCAAAAGGCCAAACATCTGATAGTTAATTAACATCACTTAATGAGATGCAGCTCACCATCTCAATTAAAGAAATAAAAAAGGGAACACGTTATAACAAGTCTTCATTTTGCCCCCCAAAATGCATTATTTTGGGGGTGCCCCTTCCAAATAATTGTAAATAAGCTTCTCATTGTTCAAAACAACTCATAACCATTTCTGGTAACTCTTTCTCTCCCCCAAATCTCACAGTTCACCCATTCTGTACCAAAAAAATTGATTTTAGATTTAATGTAAAATATAAATTACACCTATATACAAACATAGCACTTTTAAACACAAGGGTGGATGACCACTAGGGAAACTACCAACCCCACCACCATCGTCGAGAAGGACTCCTTAGTTCTTTCTACTATGAAATAAATATGAGCACTTGGGTTTTTAAGACCCAGAAATATTTACAAGACTTGAAGTCAATACAGTCAAAGAAAACACACACAGTGGCAGTGACTGAACATAAAACTCATAAAAACAAAAACAAGCCTATGTACGAAATAACAGATTTATAGAAAGACTACATCCTCTACACCCAGCAAAAGAGCTCCCAACTCACTCCCGTTGCTGTGTGTCCATCTCAAAGTTTTCAACAACCCAACCAACAGAAGGCAACATAGCCACCTAAGCACAGTTCTGTAATTGGCTAAAACCGTCATTACAATAACGTGTGTTTCTATTTTCCGCAGGAAGAGAATCATGTCTACTCACAGTTCACAATGAGTCAATCAGTGTGTAAAATATTTTACATAATGGGAAAATTTATTGTGACCCAAAAGTTCAGTGTGTTCTCATTAAGTTACCAGAAATTACCGATGTGAAGATACTTCTGTTCGCTTAACCAAAATCAAGAAAAGAAACTTCTTTAGGTGTGCACCCATGCTCGGTCTGGTAGGTCGAATTCTTTTTATGCTGCTGTATTTCAAAGCACTCCGGTTGGTAAATCCGTAATTGAAGTACCGAACAAAGCAAACGTGCATGTTGACAACACAGGTAATTTAAACTGGCTCTGACACTGCGTCTCTTGCTACCTACAGAGCTAAGCAATGTCAAAACCTGGCAGAGATGGCTTCGGTTTTTGCAAACACCCCTATGGTGAAATGGTTTTTCCAGAATTATGATACCATCTAATGTGCTAATTAATGGAGCCTTCCCATTGTGCCTCACTGTGAATAAAAACGTCTGTGGAAAATCTTACATGCAGTGTTGCATCCACTTAACATTTTCTCATATGTTACATTCAGTGGGGTTTTTTTGTTTTGTTTTGTTTTGTTTTTTTAACAACCCCAGGAGGAAAAAACACTTACGTAATTAAAACACACACAACTTTTCTATTATGACCTTTTAAAAACCCTTAGTCTCCTATGATACCCTAAAGGCTACACTGGGAAACTGATATGTTTATATATGAAATACAGATGCAAACATTTTAAACTACATAATCTATTGATACACACACTCTAAGAAATCAAATATTTCCAATTCTATAAACGTAACACATCTGTAGCAAAGATAACACCACAGGATACTTTTTATGTTATACATTGGTCCCCCCAAAAGGGTAACTATAAAACACGAGGAGTCTCTTTTTTTTTTCGGTATGCGGGCCTCTCACTGTTGTGGCCTCTCCCGTTGCGGAGCACAGGCTCCGGACACACAGGCTCAGCGGGCATGGCTCAACGGGCCCAGCCGCTCCGCGGCATGTGGGATCTTCCCAGACCGGGGCACGAACCCGCGTCCCCTGCATCGGCAGGTGGACTCTCAACCACTGCGCCACCAGGGAAGCCCGAGGAGTCTCTTTTAAACCCTGTTAAATAAATTATTTGCAAATATTAACCACAAAACTCTGGGTGATGCCATCATTAATCACTCATAAAACCCCAGAATGTGTCTTGAAGGAAATTTTTACAATACAAACGCTATTCTTAACTATCTTAAAATATATCGCAAAAGACCATTCTCACAAGTCTTTTTGAAAACTATAATATCACATAACATCTGAAAGACTGAAAGTGTGTTTCTGATTCAGTGTCATGGCTCATTAAATCTGAAGTCCAGTACCTTGGACAAAACTAATTCTAAATCTTTTGGAAGAATCATCTTTAATGTATATGTTCAGATAAGAGTTAATACAATCTACGTAATTTATCAAAGACCACATTAAAAACTTCAGATACAAAGTGACACCTGCTCAGGTACAAACGATTTCACCCTGTATCCTTTTCAAATGCCTGAAATCCACATGTCTAGACATATTTCAGTATTGGCTCTTTGGTTTCTAATTTAAAAAGGCAAGCTTTCCTGCAGCCTGGCAATTAAACAGTTTTTCAAAATGCAAAAGCACCATCTCAGAAAGCAGGTAAAGCTTTTTAAATTAAAGATTTCTATTTACGTCAAAAGCTCACCCTAAAAACATCAAAATAAAACTATACTCACATTTTAAAAGTCAGAAAACATATATTAAATCCACCCAATGTTGAAAACTTTTGGCTCAAGAGGGCAGAGTGTGAGCGTGCAGACAGGCCACCCCAGAGCTGAGGGCCTCAAAATTCTCCACCCAGCCGTGAGGCTTGATTCGCAACCGTGGAGGGGAAAGAGGTACACAGGGTCTGGAACGGAAGACCACGTGCCGTGCAGCACCTCGTCCGAGCCTCCCTCTTCCGCCCTGAACCTGTGGCCAGGCGGCCAGGCTCGAGGGAAGGGACCCAGGATGATGCAGGACAGCCACCACCTACACGCCCCGCACCGCGGCATGGTGCCCCGCAGCCAGCGCCTCGGGGGAGCACACTTCTCGAAAGCAAGGGCGGGGGATGACAGCAAAGCCAGTGACCGCCAACGCTGCCCTCCCCATGTGTGCTCCGCACAGCACCCCAAGGGAGCACAGGCACTGTGTTTTCCTCTTTCCCAGCCCACTTGGCACAAATGCCTGAAAAACAGACATGCACCCAAACAGGTCCACGGTCCCTTATCTGTGATTCCGAAATCCCAAAAGCTCTGAAAACATGTTCATAACACGCCCTGGCGCGGTGTGGGGCTCCCACAGCCTCTGTCCCACTGGCCGCGAATGGTCACACACCTGCTGCAAAGATCTTAGTGTCTGATTACACGGTGCTGCCTAGGATGTTCCACGATGTGTGTGTGGTCTATTCACACATTCCATTCTAAAATCTCCAAAATTCCAAACTCCAAAACACCCCAGCCCCCAAGAGTAGCAAAGGATTGTGAAATGACAACAGGACAAGCCCGGGCGGAAACAGGGACACATGAGCCCCCTCGAATGGCCAGGAGACAACAGCAATCCGGATTAGAAGTCTAGATTTACATACACGCTTGTTTGTTTTGCAAACTTTCTGGGCACGAGTGTGCCAGGCCCCTCAGCAGAGGCTGGATATATACAGCAGGCTGAAAACAGGCTGCAGTCCCTGCCTTCATGGAACTCGGGGAGTACTGAGCAAATGCTCCCCGTCGCACGTGGCAAACACTGCCGCGGTCAGAAGGTGCCCATGCAGACCCTCCAGCGGAGCCATGCGGAGGGCGGTCAGGGAAGGCCTCTCCTCCAGTGCCCGCAGGAAGCCAGCCTCGGGAATGGGAGCGCTGCTCTGGAATTCAAGACAGGGCGAGGGAAGGAGCAGGCTCCACACGGCTGTCCAGGCGGTCGTGGGAGAACTGGGAAGCAAGGGGCATGTGACCTAGTCATGCAAATAACCTCCAGGTACAAACCAAGCTGGCTCTAAGCCTCGGCCATCTCATCTGTCAACGTTCCACACGCTCCCAACCCCATGAAGCGAATCCGACTGTTCGCAGCACTTTCTACTAAGGAGGCTGAAGGACCTAAATGGGGAAGGGGGACTTAATTATACTAAAACTGTATAGAAAGGAAAGAAAGCAGGCAATGCGATAACTAGGAAAGAAGATGAAGAACTTTTCATCAGCGCTGATTAAGTCCCGTACAAGGCTGGCTAACAGCACTACACTCCCGCAAACCACTCTGCCAGAGTGAAAAGATGCACAGCACAGCTGTTCATCACTTTGTGAAAACAGGAAAAGGTTCACTCAAATGTCCTTGGAAGGTGTGGCACTTCAGGGGCCCTGCCTTCCTCCACACCCTTACCTGGGAAAGGGGTGGAATCGAGGGCCGCATTCCACCTACAGACACCCCGTGGCTTCCCGCGTGGCCTTCCCCGCCCAGAATGCAGCGCTTGCCGAGCAACTATTAAGATGCACCAACAGAGGGATATTTGGAGCAGCTGCAAAAGCTCTACTAAAGATAACAAAATGTGTAAGTGAATCCCAAACTCTTTAAGGTTAAATACTCACTTGGGTGAGATTTAACAGCGTAACAATAGAATACAATAATGAATACAAAATACACCCAAAGGCACAAGCATTCTGAGGCAACTTAACTTCTGTGAAGTCTCAGGTTTCACATTAAAAATTCATACAAATTTTACATTTAACCCCACAACATCCTACAACACCCCTTCCCTCCTTGTCACTCTTAGCTTTTGGAAACAGAGGCAATCTTTTCTCATCCTCCCATGTCCAAGTGAAAGGCCTGCCGGTCTCCTTTGCCTTCTCTCCTGATCCTGTGGGCAAGGCCTCACCCTCCACCCTGGCCCTGGACCAAAGCCCCTGCCACCTCAGCCTCTCTCCAGGGCCACTCCCACCAGTGCCCGAGGAAGAGGCAGTCTATCCCAGCTCCCCACCCCTATCTTTCTGTTCACCTAGAGCAAACTCTTTCTAGGAGTTGTCAACACACACATCCCATCCTCCCTTAACTCGTACCCGCCACGCTACAGCAGCTTCCCAACACCACGCTTGCCGAAGTCCTCAAAGACCTCCAGGTTCCCAAATCCAATGGTCAACTCTCACTCGACCTGCTTGATGTCCAAGTAGCTTTGCCTGACTCCAAAAATGTCTCTCCAGCCCCACCTCCCCCGTGATTTCCAGGCGGGTACATCTCATTAACAACTCAACATCTCCACGTGAGTACCCGAAAGGCACTTCTGAACTCCTGGTGCCCCCTGCCCTCTGATCCACCTCTAGCAATCCCTGGCTCCATAAATGGCACCATACAATTGCTTAGGTCATAAAAGCCTCCCCTTCCTCACATGCCCCACACCCAGTCATCAGCAAAGACTGTCAGCTCCATCTTCAAAACATATCCCCAATCCAACCACACTTCTCACCAAGCTCCAGCCACAGTGGCCTCCTTGCTGTTTCTAAAACACACATACTCCCACTTCAAGGTGTCTGAACTTCCCGACCCCTCTACCTAAAAACCTTCTTCTCACAGATCTTTGCATGGCTCCCTTCCTTCCTTCTGTTTCAGCCCCTGCGTCAATGTTGCCTGCTCAGAAAGGCCTTCCCTGACCACGCTGCTACACGCCAGCCCATAAGCCTGCTTCTATGTCCTCCTCACATCGCTCTTTGGCATCCACTGATACAGTTCACGGTTTGTTGACGATCCCTCTCCCCCATTAGAATATAAACTTCGAGAGGGCTAGAATCTGGACTCATTCATCACTGTTTCCCCAACTCTTGGGTCAGAACCCAACTTAAAGCAGGGGGCTCAATCAATATCTGTTGAATCTGTTTGCAGCCTTACTGTGAAAGATTTTTCCGTTAATATGAAACATTCACTCACTTACTCAGCGCCGTAACACAAGGGTTTGCATATACCCTTGACTCAGAAGGACAGCAAACACATTCTCAAGTCCTCCTTATGAACCCTGTCCTGGCAGCATCACAGGCGGGCAGGAAGACCCAGCTACGAGGTTACCCCTCACGACGCTGTAAATGGAGAAAACTGGAAACAACCCAAGTGTCCAACAACAGAGAACTGAATCAAGAAACTCTGACACAATCATACAACCACCAAATAATCAACCAAATTGGATGCCATTCTACTAAAAAGTACTTCCAACATAAATATGAGAATCAAATAATTTTAAATCTAGTAGCCAACTTAAAAAGGTAAAAAGAAACAGGTAAACTTATGTAATGTATATTATTTAATCCAATATAAAATTTTATAACTTCAATATGTAATCAATATAAAAAATTATTAATGAGATATTTTGTGTTCTTTTTTTCCACACTAACTCTTGGAAATCTGTTGTCAGTTTATACCTACAGCACACCTCAATCTGGACTGGCCACATTTCATGTGCTCACTAGCCACACGTGACTCAGGGCTACTGTGTTATAGTACAATCATAGACTAAGAAAAAAGAAAATGTTCATGACATAATAAGTGAAACAAAGAAAGTTATACGTTGCAGAAATTGATCCTAAAATGCATAAGGGAATGCAAGGGACTCAGAACAGACAAAACAATCTTGAAAAAGAGCAAATGTGGAGGATTCATGATACCCAATTTTAACAGACATATAGATCAAGAGCATAGAATTTAGAGTCCAGAAATAAGCCCTTACATTTGTGGTCAATTCATCTTTTGAATCCTTTTAAAAATTATTTATTTATTTATTTTTAATCTTTATTTTTTCGGGGGGTTGCGCTGCATTGCATGTGGGATCCTAGTTCCCTGACCAGGGATCGAACCTGTGCCCCCTGAAGTGGAAGCACCGAGTTTTAACCAATGGACTGCCAGGGAAGTCCCCTGTGGTCAATCAGTTTTTGACAAGGGTACTGAGACTGTTCGATGGGGGAAAGAATAGTCTTTTCAACTAATAGGCAACTGGATATCCACATGCAAAAGAATGAAACTAGACCCCTACCTCACACCATACACAAAAACTAACTCAAAATGGATTCTAGGCTAAAGGTAAGAGCTAAAACTATATAACTCTTAGAAGAAAACAGGAATAAATCTTCCTCATCTTGGATTAGGCAATGGTTTCTTAGATATAACACCAAAGGCACAAGCAACCAAAGAAAAAATAGATAAACTGGATGTCATCAAAATTAAAGGACACCATCAAGAAAGTGAGAAGACACCTCACAGCACGGAGAAAATAGTTATAAGTCGTATACCTGATAAAAGAATTGTACTCAGAATATGTAAAGAACTCTTACACTCAATAACAAAAAGACAATCCAACTTTAAAAATGGGCAAAGAATAAACATTTTTCCAAGGTAGATATCTAAATGGTCAATAAGCACACAAAAGGATGTTTAACATAATTAGTCATCAGGGAAATGCAAACCAAAAACCACAATGAGATACCATTTCACACCCACTAGGATGTCTAAAATAAAAAAGATGAACAATAACAGTGTTTAGTGAAGATGTGGAGAAACTAGAACTTTCATACGCTGCTGATGGTAATGGAAAATGTCCCAGCTGCTTTGAAAAACCGTCTTGCAGTCTTTCAAAATGTTCAACATAGAGTTACCACATGATCCAGCTTTGTTTACAACAGATACAAAAACTTAGGTTCTCACAAAAACTTGACAGGATTGTTCACAGCAGCGTTATTTATAATATCCAAAAAGGGGAAACAACCCAATGTCCATCAACTGATGAATGTAGAAACAAAATGTGGTCTATCCATACAATGGAATATTATTTGCCTATAAACATGAACTACTGTTATGTGCTGCAACATGGATGAACCTTGAAAACATGCTCCACGAACGAAATCAGACGCAAAGAACACATATTGTATGATCTCGTTTGGATGAAATTTCCAGAAATGGCAAATTAGTAGAGGCAGAAAATAGATTAATGACTGCCTAGGGTTGGGGGTGGGGGAGAATGAGAAGTGACAGCAAACGGGTACAAGGTTTCTTTTGGGGATAATGAAAGTGTTCTAAAATTAGAAAGTGGTGATCATTGCAAATTACTGAATATACTAAAAATGACAGAATTGTACACTTTAAAATGGTGAATGTTATACGTGAATTACATCTCAATAAAGTTATTATTATTATTATTTTGCGGTACGCAGGCCTCTCACTGTTGTGGCCTCTCCCGTTGCGGAGCGCAGGCTCCGGACGCGCAGGCTCAGCGGCCATGGCTCACGGGCCCAGCCGCTTCGCGGCATGTGGGATCTTCCCGGACCGGGGCACGAACCCGCGTCCCCTGCATCGGCAGGCGGACTCTCAACCACTGCACCACCAGGGAAGCCCTAAAGTTGTTATTTTTAAAAGCATATTATAAAATGGTGTTATATAGAATAATTCTATCTTTATAAAAAGAAAATATATGTGTGCCACAAAGACGGCTTAGAAAAGCATACATGGTAGTGATCTGAGCGGGCAGAATGAGATTTACATTGTTCATCTTTTGGTTTTAATACATGATTTTCCTAGAACTGAATGGGCATTGCTTTTTGAATAAAAAGGGGTGTTTTTTAATTTTAAAAGACTGTTTTTAAAAGCTAAGAATTATTTAACTATATTCCTATTTCTGTAAAAATGCGTTAAGATTATGCCCCCAAAGGAGGCATGAATGATACATACCAAAATATTAACAGTGGTGAGGCAATGGAAAATATCTACATTTTCTAAATATTCTACCATGACTACAATGGCTTTTTTCTTAAAACAAAGACACACACGCACGCGCACACCTCTTTCAGGACGCCAGAACTCCAGTATGGGGGCAGTGTGGCTCTCGGGAAGCTCAGCAAGAGAGAGAGGGTGTAAGCGGATGGTGGTCGCGTGGATGAACCCCTTCTGAAGCGAAGTCCACAGGGACCCGTGTATTTGTTGCTGACTCCAAGGGGGCCGATTTCCCAGGCAAGGTGTCCTGGGGAAGGGCAGACTGAGTCACACGGCCCCACTAAGGGTGGTGGCTGCACCCCAAGACCACGGTAGATCTCAGGGGCACGGTGTGGAGGGAGGCTCTGGGTAGACAAGCCCAGGTGGGGGTGGAGCCTTGACCTCCCAGGACTGGTCAGGACTCCTCAGGGATAACCCTGGTGCAAACAAGACCTTTCTGAAGGGCTTGGTTCGGAAAAGCAACTGCTATCTGGCTAGAGCAGCATATTCTTTACAATGTTAGCCCACCTGAGCAACTCTGGACAAAGCCAAGAATCCAATCAAGAGGTCAGAAGGAAGGCCTTCATCAACTTCTCACTCTGAGACCAGGGTTCCGACTTCCGCAAAAAACAGTCCACATGCCAATGGTTCCCTGTTGGTGAGGGCTCAGAATCGATCAAGAGCACCCCTCCCTTGCTCAGAAGAGAACCAACAGAGAGCAAGCATGAAGGACGCACCAGGGAGAACCACAGAAACACAGCAATTCTAATAAGAACCTGCTGTAAAAAAAAAAGAAAAAAAGAAACACGGCAATTCAGCATCCCCCTTAACAATCAGGCCACACTGCACTCTACTGCAGGTAACGAAGTACAAGGTACAGGACGTGATTCTCACAAAATTATCTACGTGCACACGTACTGAAAAGGGAGTCAAAGACTGTACTCCTATATGTTTATAGTGGGGGATAATGAGAAAATTTATTTTCTTTATTTTTATCTTCACGCATTTTCTCTGGGTACACACACTTACAAAGTTAGGATACCTCTACCCAGCTTTCCCCTGGGAGACCCCCTTCTGGAAACAGATAACTGTAAAGGTTCTGCCTTCAGAGAAGGTCCATCATTGGGAATCCAGACGTCCACCCTCATCAGGGCACCTTTTCTACTTTTTACCTCTCAGAGAATACAACCACACCTGGGCAGGCTGACAGAGCACAGAAAATTGAAATCCTCCATGCAGAAGTTTAACAGTGGAAATACACATCAACTTCAGCAAGAATTTTTCCACCTTTCTAGAGATTCTTTCAAGTTCCTCAATTTACGTGATCACTGAGACTTCACCAAGGTCTGCTGCTGATCAGGAAATGTCAACAAGTATGAAAAGCACATCAACCAATCTTCAGCCTTAAACCAGGAATTCTGGACCCAAGTGCACGTCAACTGCCACAGAGTCAGTGGCCTATTAAGCGATACAATCACCTCTAAAGAACTATTTTGCAGTTTAGGAGAGCATGACTCAGGGAAAAAAGGACTATTATTTCAAGTTCTCACAATTAACTCTAATTGCAACACTGACGTTCTCTGACTCAAAAGCTTCTGAGGGCTCACGACACACTTCAGAGTTGAGTTCAAGCTTGCTGGTATTTAAGATAAGCCATGCCCTTTGCCCCCGCCCCTCCTTGCCCAGGTCCCAAGACGTTCTTCGCCCACCCTAAGCTCCAACCACAGCCCACAGCACCGTGTGTGATTTACGGTCCCTGTGCTCCCCACCCCGTCTTTTCTCTCACCTTTGGCCCTCTTGCAGCACAACATCCCTGCTGCCCTGAAACTCAAGGTATTATTTATCCTGTAAAACGCCTGCTCAAATTTTAGTCTTTATAAAGCATTTCCTGACCCTTAAACCAAGAGTCAGCAAACTCTTTTCTGTAAAGGGCCAGAAAATAAATATTTTAGGGCCTTCCCTGGTGGCGCAGTGGTTAAGAATCCGCCTGCCAATGCAGGGGACACAGGTTCGAGCCCTGGTCCGGGAAGATCCCACATGCCGCAGAGCAACTAAGCCCGTGTGCCACAGCTACTGAGCCTGCACTCTAGAGCCCGTGAGCCACAACTACTGAGCCCACGAGCCGCAGCTACTGAAGCCCATGCACCTAGAGCCCATGTTCCGCAACAAGAAGCCACTGCAATGAGAAGCCCGCACACCGCAACGAAGAGTAGCCCCCACTCGCCGCAACTAAAGAAAGTCCATGTGCAGCAACAAAGAGCCAACGCAGCCAAAAATAAATAAATAAAAATAAATAAATAAATAAATAAATATTTTAGGCTTTGTGGGCCACTGATGGTCTCTGTCACATACATATTCTTCTTGTTTATTTTTACAACCTTATAAAAACCTAAAAACTATTTTCAAACGTGTAGTTTTCCAACCATGGTTCTAAGCACCATCACTCCCACGCTGTGCTCTGACGTCCCACACCATGATGCCTCTGCCTCTGTCACTACCATGATTACTAATACTATCCCTCTATCACACCCTGTGCACTGTTCTGCCTTGTCTAACTGTTCACACCGTCTGCGTGTCTGCCCCTCCTCAGACCACATGTTCTCTGAAGGCAAGAAAACTCTATTTCTAACCCCCACAGCACCTACTATAAAATACTAATACATATAAAGTGCTCTGTCCATGAATCTTTTAAAATGATTGTTTTTGAACAGCGTATGCTGAACTTTAAATTGCTTATTCAAGCATTTTCCATCACAAGTAGCCGAAGCACTTGTTTTTGGTAAAGCAGATTTCTAATGAGCTTCTTGAACACGTGAAGATTGCCTGGGGTTTGATGTGAACCTCCTTAGTTTAATTTCAACTAGATGAACTTCTAAGCCAAACTGAGGTTTATTACCTTCAAAGAGCTGCTCCTGTCCTCAAAGGTCTTTAAAATTCTATGCTGTGAAAGATTTTATCATAAAACATAAAAATAATCCTCACGTGCTATACATTCGGTTTCCAGGAGATACGTAATCCTCAATTTTATTAACAAGGTCAAAACAATGCAAATTGAGACCAGGACTCGAATTTTTCTAGAAACAACAATCAGTTGTTAGAGGATGTATTTCTCCCTCAAGAGGACACTGTACCTTCAGTATTTCCAGCTTATTACTTCTTGTGAAATAGCTCCCTGTCTGGGATCCACCTGCTACACAGAGTCAGAAGTTTCTCTGTGACCAACAAATCATTTCACGTAACTTCTCAGACATTTCCTTTTCTCAGAGGCCACCTGGGAATCCCTCTAACTCCTGACTAGTATGGGCCTTCTTTCATACTCATTTTCCATTTGGAAACTTTGGAATTCTCCAGCAGCAGCCTGTGGCACAGAAGGGACAAGGCCAACTGGCCCCTCTGTGCCCACTTCCCGCATCCTGCTCTTCCAAAAACCTGAGCCAATCTAATACACTATTACTCGGTTAGGGACACCTGCAGCGTGCATTGTTTCATATCTAACAAAACAAGACTTCATCCACCTCACACATGTCTTAAGGACCAGTAGAGCATATACGTATACTACCTCAACTTCCTTCCAACACCGATTTGCATGCTGGAGCAATTATGCCAAAACCGTGGCACTACTTTTCCATTTCCTTTTTTTGTAATAAGAAAGGCCTACTAACTCACAATGCTTTACTTCAAAAGCTTAGCAACAGAGTCGGTACACGGCTATCTTTCTGTGCTGTGTGAACACAGGGTGGAAGGTAAGCCGGCTGCAGGGATCAGGGAACCCCCAGGAGGTGGGGGCACTGCCACCCCACACACCACTGCCTCGGCTCTTTTAATACTCCAGAAGGTGAGGAAAAAATAACTGACAGAAAAATCCCCTATGCAAAAACCCCAGCTCTGCGGGAAGGAGGGCGGGTACCTGTGCCTCATCCACTCCTCCTCCAAGAGCACGTGGCCAGGTGAGTGATTTCTCATCTAAACATGGCCAACGTGAAGGACACAGCCCTGACGGTGGCACCTGCAGGACACGGGGCAACAGGACTCCAGGAGGCGGGGCAGGAAGGTGGGCTCCGAGCCCCCTGGAGGAAGGGGGACGAATACACGGGCCAGGCAGGCAGAGTCCAGAGGAGAATGGATGGGGCCTCGGGCCAGGCAGGGAAGAGGCCTCTTTTGGGAAGAGGCCCACGGGAGGCTAGACTGTCCAGACTCGGGCAGGAAGGACGGTACAGGGCCTGGTGAGGAGGACACTGAATTTCCGGAGAGCAGTGGGAAGCCACTGGAGGGTTTTCAGTGAAGGGCAGGAGGCACCATGTGCTTCTAAATGATCTTTCTGGCCACTGCACAGAGAAGGGCCCGGAGTGACCCAGCAGAACTAGTCAGGGGCCATCAGCAAGAGGTCTGGACCAGGCTAGGGACCAGGCAGGTGGAGTACTGAATGCCATGGACCCAACGGAAGGAAGGAGAGAGAGGGATCAAGGAATGCTCCCCAGGCTCCTGGCTTGAGCAGGTGGGGGGTAGGAAGGACTCGAGAGCTCTGCTGAGGACAGGTTAAGTAACATGCAAGTGAAAACACTAGGTAGCCTCAGGTGTGTCTGGTCACTCCCTCTCAGGGCTCAGGACAACACACCTCCTCCTCCTGCAGGGGCTGGTCATCCAGCTCCTCCCAGACCAGCCACGTGAAGTGTCCTGCTCTTGACCCACCCCATGCCACCAGTGCCATGCTCCTCTGGAAGCAGCATGTGGACTTCCCTGTCCGTCCTCCAGCGCTGCCTTACAGCACAGGCTTCACGACAACGGTGCCTGGCACACACCGAGGACGCAGTCATCGGTTGTTAACTAAATACTTGGGGCCAAATCTAAAGCTCAGAGAGAGCTACGGGTTAAAGACACAGATTTGGGGAACTTGGGAACCACAGCTGGAAAATTATTTTATTTTTCTCATGGTACCTACGAAAAAATTCCCATTCAGCTGACCAAAGTTTCAATGCAAATTGTGTTACCTTAAAAAGGGTTTCCAACCTGACCTGATGGACATCTGGGCTTCTGGTCCCTCTGCTAAGTATAATACACACTTCTAGTAGAACCTCACTATATTAAAAAGGTTTGTACAACACAGGCAATATAGCCAATATTTTATAATAACTATAAATGGAGTATAACCCTTAAAAATTTTAAATCACTGTTGTACACCTGAAACTTATCTATAATACTGTACATCAAATATACCTCAATGAAATAAATAAATAAGGTTGTTTTAATTCTTAAGATCTTATTTCACGGCTAAAGACTGAATTTTGGTAGAAAGCACCTCACCTTACAAAAATATTAAATCTTAACAGTCATACATCACCGGAAATCAAGAAAAGAACATCTCTGAAGAACTTCTACACCAGGGTTTCTCAGTCCTGGCACTCCTGATAATTCTTTGCTGCAGGAGACATCCCGGGCACCGTAGGCTGTCCATGGGCCCCTACCCTGTACTCACTAGATATCAGTAGCACTCCCCAACCACCCCCAGCAAATTTCCAGACACTGCCAAGTGTCTCCTGGGGGACAAAACTGCCACCCCCCTCCCCCAGCTGAGAATGACTATCCTAGCCCAAATGGTCTTTCCATGTTATTGACATAACCAAGGAAACAGGGATAAAATTCTATTAAGTTTGAACCGCTCACTTAAAAACTGACCCAAATTACATTCTCTAGGGAAACTGAAAGCAAAACAGATACTTACACACACACGCACACACACACACACTGGTGAGGTTTTGAACCATGTCATCAAGAAATGCTGACATTTCCTTTGGAGAGTCTGAATCTAAACGCAAGCATCTCTGGAAGGGCTGCTCACACTCCGGGTGAGGGAACTCATTCATCAAGCCTCTCTTTTTCTACAGGATGAAGATTCCCCCTGTGTCAGCCAAGGCCCTCTGAGACACACATGAGAACACGGGCTTGTGGAGCTGTTCTCACAGATGTACAACTGGGTGGAAGCACGGAGGTGGCTGAATGCAAGCAGCTCCCTGGCACCTCTTGGGCCCTCCTTGCTCATCAGCCAGGAGCAGCCAGCAGACAACTAGGCAGTCCTGGCTCCAGGCCCCCGTGCATCGCATCCCCGAGGAGGGCTGTCTGCAGCCCAGGGGTGAGTCTCTCCTCAGGGGGCTTCCAGCACCCCGGATTCCATGGACGAGGGGAAGTGACAGTCTCACGTGGGCTTTCTCTCTACCTGTCATTGCTTTTACGCTCACTGCTCTCTATAAAAAGTTAATAAGTCTTACACACTTTAAATCACTGGAGACATTGTAGTATCAGATTCCCACATCAGTTTACCACAGAGTTTTGAGGTTTTACCTTTTTCCTCCCATCTTAAAGAGCATTCACACACACAGTAAGCACCCAGTGAGTCTCTCAACCTTCCAAATGAACCCCGGGTGTGACTGGTGATGGTGGTACTTAGCTCAAAGGTTTTAACAAGCTCAAAAGTGGTTGCCAGTTACCTAGATTATCTAAATCAAAAGGCACCAGATATACATGGAGAACAAATAGTCCCTTAAGGGCCAAAAGAAAAGAAAACTGAAGCTAAGTAGTTAAGGGATTAACGATGTGTCAATCTCAACACAGACTCTGCTCTGCCCAAGGAAGGTCAAACCTCTCCTCGTGCCTCTCAAAGTGCAGAGGTAGGTAAGGGGGCCTTGGGAACACTGGCACATCCTCTTGTCCCCGAGGGTCCGTTCTGACACACAGGAGGATTTTTAGCGGTCTGTGCCGCTAGAACGCACGTTATACAGGAAAACGCACAGGCCGCTTTACAATGCCGCGCCTCGGCCCTCTTGTGACGCGCGGCACGAGCCACAGGTCCACTCTTCTGTCGCTGAGGGGCCTCACGGCGGAGATCCTGGGACACGCTGCTACTCATCATCCACCACTGTGCACCGAACACGGCCCACGTGTCTTCCTAGCGTCAGTCATGGATCAAAGGAATCCGACCAACACACCAGAGAACCCAAGGCTCTAAATCTCCAGAGAGAAAAATCAGTAAAATGGGGAGGGGGGGCTGTTTACAAAGGCACACAAGTTAACATACTGTTTCTCTGAACGTTTAGCCAACTGTTCCAGCCCATTTCATAGGCTCACCTCCTCCAAGCCAAGAATTGTATTTGGGGCTTCCCTGGTGGCGCAGTGGTGAAGAATCCACCTGGCAGTGCAGGAGACACGGGTTCGAGCCCTGGTCCATGAAGATCCCACATGCCACGGAGCAACTAAGCCCGTGCTCCACAACTACTGAGCCTGCGCTCTAGAGCCCGTGAGCCACAACTACTGAGACTGCGTGCTACAACTACTGAAGCCCGCGCACCTAGAGGCCATGCTCCGCAACAAGAGAAGCTACTGCGATGAGAAGCCCCTGTACCGCAACGAAGAGTAGCCCCCCGTTTGCCGCAACTAGAGAAAGCCCGCGCGCAGCAACAAAGACCCAACGCAGCCAAAAATAGATAAATTAATTTAAAAAGAAAGAATTATATTTGTGCATGTTTCTGTGGTACATGCAGTGGTCATCAAACACTTCCCAAATGACAGGACAGGCTGAGAGAGATGGAGGCCAGCCAGCTCCAGGGTTCAGGCCCTTCACCACCACAGGGCCCGGCCCCAGGGGTCTCCTCAGGCACACAACACCTGCGGGAGCCTCCATCAGTCAGAAGCACACAGGTTTCTCGTGCCCAACAAGAAGCCCCTTCCTCTAGAAAGGCTGCCTCCTGACACACCTTCTCCTCTTGGCTTAAAATGTTATTAAATAGGTGCTTTAAAAAAAAACTTCCACGTTTTCTATTTCCAGGACTAGTTCCTAAGCTTTCTGCCAGCAGGGACCATGTTATAGGCAGATTTTTACTCTGCTGTGATATCTAGCCCAGACACATGCACACAGTAAGTGATAGATACCCAGCTGCAGATTCAATTTACTTCTGATTTGTAGAAGATATTGAATTATCTGAAGAATAAAGCCTGGAATACCAAATGTAAAGGTGCTGGGAAAACAAAGGAACCAAATGGGGGAAAGTATAAATCCATAAATGGCAGAATTACAAGAGCATTAATAGCTGTATCTGTTGGGTGCCTGCTAACTCTGCCAGGAGTTTTATATACATACTCACATATTAATATGATATATACTGACTCCCTATAACCACCTGTAAGCTGAGTCCCTGCAGCTCCACGATCCCTTACCCCAACCAAAGCTAGATGTGTTTCAGAGTTCAGAACTGTTTGGATTTTAGAAAGGAAATATTGCATATATTATATATTACATAACACTCCCAGTGAAGTCTGGGACAGCAGCCATAAGAAAACACATTAACTAACCGTCTGCAGTGAAATACAGGAATATTCATACCAAGTGGAATAAAGATTATGAAAAGCATCAAAACAGTTCAGGCCAGGTTTTGGCACCAAACCTATGACAAAACCATTCCATTGTCAGAGGCTCTGTGGCTTCAGAATTGTGGCTGAGAGACTAGGCGCCCACATTATCGTCCTCACTGTATGTGCAGGGGCCCGACGCTCCGGAAGGTCAAGTGACTTGCTCAAGTTCACTCTGCACCAAAGCCTGTCCATCACCTGAACACCCTGCTGAGAAGCGCCCTGGGACTCAGCAGGTGTGAGGGAGGGCCTGTGATCCTGCATCTCTAAGGACAGGAATCATCCTTTGGGGAGAGAGAAGTGAGCTCCTTCTACTAAACCACAGGCTCTCGGCCCTGCTGAGGGCACATCAGCGTGATATCCAGGAAATCTGATTTCTGGAGCCTTAACTGACTGAAAGAGTCTGAAGTAAGGCCCCCAGCTTTTGTGGTTCTTTCTAATAATTCTAATGTACAGCTGGGATGCAGAGTCACTGACATGAAACCATTAAGAGAAAAGAAAAGAAAGCACTGACAACAGAAGCCTCTGAGAAGGCAGCCGGCAGCTCAGTCAGGAGTTCCACTTCAGAGTGCCCACAGTCCATCAGAGGAGTCTGAGAGGCTTCCAGTAACGACCAGGAAATGTTATTAAGTTCCTCAGGGATGGAATACCTCCACCATGCCAGGCTCTGTGGGTCACAAGCATTCTTACCTCCTTTGAAACCAATGAAATCCGAGACATACCACACGAAAGGCCGAGTCCTATGGGGCAACCACACATCAATTCAGAATCAAGAAGTACTGCTACCTGCCTGCCAGCAGGAACAGTTGGCAGAAAAGGATGAGAAACGAAGCTGTCACGCTTAGGCTGCTGCTATACTATGGGTATGAACTCGTGAACGGAGCGCACACACCAGTCAAACAGTGGACTTTAAACTTCGTTCACGAACCCTCAGACTGAAAGGGACATCAGTGGTCCTGCAGCCTGCTTCTCCCTGCTCTAACTCCCTGCTCCTCCCTCTAACACGTGAGGACACAGTGAAAAGGTGACAACCTACAAGCCAGGAACAAAACGTTCACCTGGAAACTGAACTGCTTGGCACCTTAATCCTGGACCTTCAGCCTCCAGAACTGTGAGAAATAAGTTCCTGTTGCTTAAGCCACACAATCTATGATATTTTGTTAGGACAAGCTGAGCTAATACGTGTCTCTTTCATAAAGCGTAACGTCCCAGGTTGAAATGAGCAGTTTGAATTTCTTGAGAACACAGAGGGTGTCTCAGTATTTATACACACACACATACACATATACACACTTACACACACACACACCCCTAGCATGTAATAGCATGACTGGCATCCATGAAGTGCTTTATAAAATTTGCTGACTCCAGAAAGCAGGCAGAGAGGGAACCTACCTCAACACAATAAAGGCCATTATGACAAACCCACAGCTAACCACTATACACAACGGTGAAAAGCTGAAAGCATTTCCTCTAAGATCAGGAACAAGACAAGGATGCCCACTCTCACCACTTTTATTTAACATAGTTTTGGCCACAGCAATCAGAGATGAAAAAGAAATAAAAGGAATCCAAATTGGAAAAGAAGAAGTAAAACTGTCACTGTTTGCAGATGACATGATACTATACATAGGAAATCCTAAAGACACCACCAAAAAACTACTGGAGCTCATGAATGAATTTAGTGAAGCTGCAGGATACAAAATGAACATACAGAAATCTGCTGCATTTCTATACATTAACAACAAAAGATCAGACAAAGTAAGGAAACAACCCCATTTATCATTGCATCAAAAAGAATAAACTACCTAGAAATAAACCTACCTAAGGAGGCGAAAGACCTTTACTCTGAAAACTGTAAGATTCTGATGAAAGACACTGAAGATGACACAGCAGATGGAAAGATATATTGTGTTCTTGGATTGGAAGAATCAATATTGTTAAAATGACTGTGCTACCCAAGGCAATCTATGGATTCAATGCAATCCCTATCAAATTACCAATGGCATTTTTCACAGAACTAGAACAAAAAATTTTCTCTTAATTTGTATGGGAACACAAAAGACCCCAAATAGCCAAAGCAATCTTGAGAAAGAAAAATAGAACTGGAGGAACCAGGCTCCCTGACTTCAGACTATACTACAAAGCTACAGTAATCAGAACAGTATGATACTGGCACAAAAAGAGATCTATAGACCAACTGAACAGGATAGAAAGACCAGAAAGAAACCCACGCACCTATGGTCAATTAATCTACAACAAAGGAGGCAAGGATATACAATGGAAAAAAAGAGAGTCTCTTTCATAAGGGGTGCTGGGAAAACTAGACAGCTACATGTAAAAGAATGAAATTAGAACACTTCCTAACACCACACACAAAAATAAACTCAAAATGGATTAAAAACCTAAATGTAAGACCAGATACTATAAAACTCCTACAGGAAAACATACGTAGAACACTCTTTGACATAAATCACAGCAATATCTTTTTAGATCTGTCTACTAGAGTAATGGAAATAAAAACAAACAAAAAGTGGTACCTAATTAAACTTAAAAGCTTTTTCACAGCAAAGGAAACCATAAACAAAACGAAAAGACAACCTACAGAATGGGAGAAAATATTTGCAAACAATGTGACCGACAAGAGATTAATTTCCAAAATATACAAACAGCTCATACAGCTCAATATCAAAAAAACAAACAACTCAATCAAAAAATGGGCAGATGACCTAGACATATCTCCAAAGAAGACATACAGATGGCCAACAAGCACGAGAAAAAATGCTCAGCATTGCTAACTGAGAAATGAAAATCAAAACCACAATGAGGTACTGCCTCACACCAGTCAAAATGGCCATCATCAAAAAGTCTACAAATAATAAATGCTGGAGAGGGTGTGGAGTAAAAGGAACCCTTCTGCACTGTTGGTGGGAATGTAAATTGGTGCAGCCACTATGGAGAACAGTATGGAGGGTCCTTAAAAAATTAAAAATAGAGTTGCCATATGATCCTGCAATCCCATTCCTGGGCATATATCCAGAGAAAACTATAATTCGAAAGATACATGTGGGACTTCCCTGGTGGTCCACTGGTTAAGAATCTGCCTTCCAATGCAGAGTAGGTGGGTTCGATCCCTGCTTGGGGAGCTAAGATCCCACATGCTGTGGGGCAACTAAGCCTGTGCGCCGCAACTACTGAGCCTGTGTGCCACAACTAGAGAGAAGCCTGTGTGCTGCAATGAAGAGCCTGTCCACTGCAACTAGAGATCCTGTGTGCCACAACTAAGACCCAACACAGCCAAAATAAATAAATAAATAAATGAAAAGATACATGCACCGCAATATTCATAGCAGCACTATTTACAATAGCCAAGACGTGGAAGCAACCTAAATGTCCATCAACAGACGAATGGATAAAGAAATGGAATACTACTCAGCCATAAAAAAAGAATGAAATAATGCCATTTGCAGCAACATGGATGGACCTAGAGATTATCATACTAAGTGAAGTAAGCAAGACAGAGAAAGATAAATATCATATGATATCGTTTATCTGTGGAATCTAAAAAAAAAAAAAGATACAAATGAACTTATTTACAAAACAGAAACAGACCCACAGACATGGAAAACAAACTTATGGTTACCAAAGGGGAAAGGAGGAGGGAGGGATAAATTAGGAGGCTCGGAGTAACACATACACACTACTATATATAAAGTAGATAGGACTTCCCTGGTGGCACAATGGTTAAGAATCTGCCTGCCAATGCAGGAGACACGGGGTCCATCTCTGGTCCGGGACGATCCCACATGCCATGGAGCAACTAAGCCTGTGTGCCACAACTACTGAGCCTGCACTCTAGAGCCCATAAGCCACAACTACTGAGCCCATGTGCCGCAACTACTGAAGCCCGAGCACCTAGAGCCCGTGCTCCGCAACAAGAGTAGCCCTGCTCGCCACAACTAGAGAAAGCCCAGGCGCAGCAACGAAGACCCAATGCAGCCCAAAATTAATTAACTAATTAATTTTAAAAATGAATTAAAAAACCAACAAGAACCTACTGTATAGCACAGGGAACTATACTCAGTATTTTGTAATAACCTATAAGGGAAAAATATACATATGTACATGTAAATAACTGAATCACTGTGCTATACACCTGAAACTAACATGACGTAAATCAACTATACTTCAATATATTTTTTTTAAAAAGTTTGCTGAACTAAACAAAATTTGGTCAGTGTTCATTTAAATGTTGTTTTTCCTTATACACTTTACACGCCCACACACACACACACACACACACACAACTGAGCACTAAACTCAGCCAGGCACCCAGTAGATAAACATGTGCTGACATGGTGAATGTTTGCTGGACATATCCTCTATTTTCTCTTCCCTGGGCTGAAAAATGTCTGTTCCTTTAGCCTTAAATACCATATTTCATTTTTCTGGTGAATTCATTTTTTAAGGCTTACTATTTTATTTTCACAACAACCACGACACTACTATTCCCATCTACCATGAAAGGAAAGAGGGGTTTCAAAGGTTAAATAAGTTGCCAGAGGCCACAAAGAATGGCGGGTCTAGCTCGCTGGTCCCTACGCCTACTTGAATCTTGTCCTGCCACGGCAGGGCTTCTACTGGCGGGAGGC
Source organism: Globicephala melas (assembly GCF_963455315.2). NCBI lineage: Eukaryota > Metazoa > Chordata > Mammalia > Artiodactyla > Delphinidae > Globicephala > Globicephala melas. The sequence continues at coordinate 174,980,277 of NC_083315.2, read as the reverse complement.
CACTATCCCCCCACCGCCTCCAATCCAGCCCCTGGCCCGCCAACAGTGGTCTCCATGTAATTTAGAAACTTTTATGTCTGCAGTGTTATACTTAGAAGAATAGAATGTCAAAGCTTTAAGAGCTCTTATCTGTCATTGTGAATGCCACTGCCCTCCTGACCCCCATCCTCCCTGCCTTCGTTACCAGCCTTCCCAGTCCTCAAGTCTCACTACCCTTCTTTAGCCCCTGTGCTAGTCACCCCTGGGCCACAGTCACCACATTCTGGCAGAGAACATCCTGAAGGTGATAGTGAATGAAAAAGGTAAGTAGTATCAAAAGCAGCATCCCCCAAAACCTGCAGAGAGCAGTTACTTTCTCCCTGATGAAATGGCAAAGGCCAGCAAATTTTGGGAATTCACAGAAAGGACAGAGTAAGAAATGGGCACCCCATACCAAAAAAAAAAATTGTGTGTGTGTGTGTGTGTGTACACATAAAGTTTCACATAAAACTTTACTATAAGAGACCTGAGACCATCTAGACCAGAGGTTCTTACAACAGGCACGAAGGCAGGGGGTCCAGGAGCTCCCCGGACTCCCTGAAATTCCATGCATCAGTCAGTCACTCCGGCACATCAACCACGTAAAGCGGCTGACTCTCTTCATTCATGTCTACTTTGGACAGAAGGTTACATGCCCAGGGGTGATGGGTATCTGGGAACAAAAGCAAGTCACATTTGGGAAACACAGAGCTGGGCAGCTCCTGCTGTGCACCTCTGGGCCCGGAGGCCTCAGGGCAGCACTGTGTGAGTGGGGCTCTCTGCGCAGGGCGCAAGCAAAGGGCGCACGTGGGACATAGCTCTGCCCCCTCCACCGTATTAATCCCGATATCTGGTGGCTCCACTGGAACAAAGATGCAGATTCCTTGCTCATTATTTAATTCCACACCCTCAGTCCCCTCTGACCTCATCATATGTGCTCCCACTCAAATAGTGTTGCAACAATCCGCTGAGATAGGCGGAGAAGGCTGATATACAGAAAATGAGATTTCCTATTGAACCAGTGCATACACACGTCTTGCACATGCTGTCAAATTATCCCACCCTTTTATACACAAACAGCTCCAACTTTATTCTATTACATCTCTAGGGGATTTACTAGAATGATCTAGGGTGAAAAAAGGATATTTAGGATATATAAGCTTACTAATATATTCTCAATGAAACTTTAAGAACAGAGAGAATTACAGCACTCTTCAAAATGAAAGTGAAGTTTTCAAATAATTTTTTAAATGAACTAATAGGAAGGGAAAATTTATGGACTCAAAGTTATACTTGAAAAACTCCTGGCAAATAGATGATCAAGGATGCCTGCTTAAATAAAGTACACATTTCATACAAACAATTACCATTTCATGAATGGGTGTATTTCAAAAGTTTATTCATGAATTCTTGGTTCAGAATACAGAATGCACTTTCTCACAGAAAATGGGTAACACACAACAGTTGGTGTTTCCATTTTAGCCCACAACAGCCTCTCTTAAAAAATATATACAATATGCATGTTGCTGACAGCACTGTGGAATCTAACCACCATACATGTAGTGAATTAAAGACAGTCACAGATCCTTGACACTCCTCTTATCAAGAGGTAGGCTCTATGTCCCCTCTGCTTAATCTGGGAGCACTCTGTGGGTTCTTCGACTAACAGAACACAGCAAGAGTAACACTACACTGGGACTTCCCTTGGTGGTGCAGTGGATAAGACTCCGCGCTCCCAATGCAGGGGGCCCGGGTTCGATCCCTGGTCGGGAACTAGATCCCACATGCATGCCACAACTAAGGAGCCTGCCTGACGCAACTAAGACCCAGCTCACCAAATAAATAAATATTAAAGAAAAAGAAAGAGTAATGCTACACCGATTTGTCATCCCCACTTACTCTCCTAGAGCAATCACTCTAGGAGTCTACAGCTGACATGTAAGAAGTCCAACCACCCAAGCAGAGAGGCCACACGATGAGGCCCTGACACTATGTGGAAAGTGAGGAACCACTAAGCCTGGCCTTCCAACCATCCAAGCATGTGAGTATAGCCATTCTGGACCCTCCGGACCAGACCAGAGGCCAGATAAATACCAGTGAGAGCCCTCAGTTAATGCCACATACAGCAGAAGAATCATCCAGCTGAGCCCTGCCTGAACAACCCACAGAACCATACTATCTAATAACAAATTACTGTTTTAGGTCACAGACGCTTAGGATGGTTTGTTACTCAGCACTCATTATCTGGAACAATCTGTGGCTTTTTCAGGAAATGACAGAAGCTCCAGCACTGGCATCAGGAATAGAACCCCTTCCTCCATTCACCACTGGTGGACACAGAGTTATGGTGGTGATGTCAGCCAGGATTTTCCTAGGTATTAGCCATTGGGGCAGCCTCATTTAAGAAAGCAAGGCGGTATGTGGTATGATCATCACTGAAGAGTTGTCCTGTCTGCTTCAAAACCCTCCTAGAATTCTCTATACACTACTGAGGACAGGTTTCAAAATTCTGAAGAAACACAATGTATAGTCAAAATGCAGCTGGTACCTTGATACCAAAGCCAGACAAAGATACAAGAAAGGAAAACTAAAGACCAATATCCCATATGCACATAGATACAAAAATTCTCAACAAAATAGCAAACCAAATCCAACAACACATTAAAAGGACTCTGCGCCATGATGAAGTGAGATATATCCCAGGAAAGCAAGGGAGGTTCAACATACAAAAATCAATTAATGAAACACACCACATTAATAGAGGAAGGAGGAAAAAAAACACATGATCATATCAATAGACACACAGAAAGCATTTGACAAAATTCAACAACCTTTCATCACAAAACAATCAGTAAACTAGGAATTTAAGGGAACTTCCTTAACATGACAAAGGTCATTTATTTTTTTAAAGCCACACATAACTTCATAATCACACTGAAAAGCTTTCCCCTAAGATTAGGAACAAGACAAAGATGTCTGCTTTCACCACTGCTATTCAACACTGCAGTAGAAGTCCTAGCCAGAGCAATTAAGCAAGAAAAAGAAATAAAAGGCACCAACATTGCAAAGAAAGAAACATACTATCACTATTTGCCAATGACATGGTTCTACATATAGAAAATCCCATGGAAAACTAATAGAGGTAATAACTAAATTCAGCAAGATTGCAGGGTATATGATCAACACACAAAAATCAGTTGTGTTTTTATACACCAACAATAAAAAATTCAAAAAGAAAATTAAGGAAACAATTCCATTTATAATAGCATCCAAAAGAATAAAATACCCAGGTATAAATTTAACCAAGGAGGTAAAAAATTTATATACTGCACCTAAAAAATCTTGCTGAAAGAAATTAAAGGTGTTGGACTTCCCTGGCGGCACAGCGGTTAAGAATCCACCTGCCAATTCAGGGGACACGGGTTCGAGCCCTGGTCTGGGAAGATCCCACATGCCGCAGAGCAACTAAACCCATGTGCCACAACTACTGAGCCTGTGCTCTAGAGCCCGCGAGCCACAACTACTGAGCTGGTGAACCACAACTACTGAAGCCCACATGCCTAGAGCCCATGCTCCACAACAAGAGAAGCCACCGCAATGAGAAGCCTGCGCACCACAACGAAGAGCAGCCCCCACTCGCTGCAACTAGAGAAAGCCCACACGCAGCAATGAAGACCCAACGCAGCCAAAAATTTAGTTATTTATTTAAAATAAAGAAATTAAAGGTGTAAATAAATAGAAAGCCATCCCATAGTCATGAATTGGAAGACTTAATACTACATGGCAATTCCCCAAAGCAGATTCAATGCAATCCCTGTCAAAATTCCAATGACCTTTTTACAGAAAGAGAAAAACTGATCCTCAAATTAATATGGAGCTACAAGAGGTGCCAAGTAGCCAAAGCAATACTGAAAAAGAAAAATAAAGTTGGAAGACTCACACTTCTCAAACTTACTACGTCAAAACTTTCTACAAAGCTACGATAATCAAAACAGTGTGCTACTGGCAGAAGGACAGGCATATAGACCAATGGAATAGAACTGAGAGTCCAGAAATAAATTCAAACACCCACAGCTAATTTATTTCCAACAAAGGTGCCAATACCATCCAACGGGGAAAGAATAGTCTCTTCAACAAACGGTGCTGGGACAAATGAATAATCAAATGCAAAAGAATGAAGTGGGACTCCTACTTCATTCCAAATACAAAAATTAACTCAAAATGGACCAAAGATCTAAATGTAAGAGCTGAAACTATAAAATATAGGGGTAAATCTTCATGACCTTGGATTTGGCAATGGATTCTCAGGTTTGATACCAAAAGCACAAGGAACAAAAACAACAAAATTAAAAACTTTTGTGCATCAAAGGACACTATCAAGAATGTGAAAAAACAACCTATAGAATGGGAAAAAATATTTGTCAGTCATATATCTATTAAGGGTTTAATACCCAAAATATATAGAGAACTCTTACAACTCAACAAACATGTCAAAAAAAAGACAAACAACCCAACTAAAGCATGGGCAAAGGACTTGAAGGGACATTGTTCCAAAAAAGATGTACAATGAAAAGATGTTCAATAACATTGGTCGGTCGCTAAGGAAATACCAAACGACAATGAGATACCATTTTATATCCACTAAAATAGCTTTAATCAAGACAAAACAAAACAAAATAAATGTTGGCAAAGATGTGCAGAAATTGGAACCCTCGTACATTGCAGGTGGGAACAAGTTAGACACAGAATGACCACATGACCCAGCAATTCACTCCTAGGTATATCACCCAAGAGAAATGAAAACACTGTGTCTACATACAAACTTGTAAACATTATTCATAATAGCCAAAAGGTAAAAACGATCCAAATGTCCAACAGTGGATGAATGGATAAATAGTGATATATACAAACAATGGAATATTATTTGGCCAAAGAAAGGAACAAACTACTGATACATGCTACACCTTGGATGTACCTCAAAAATGTTCTGCTAAGTGAAAGAAGCTAGACACAAAAGGTCACGGGCTGTATGATCCCCTTTATATGATATACTCAGAACAAGCAAATCTATAGCAACAGAATGCAGATTAGAGATTATCAGATTAGAAGAAAGGGGGGATGGGGAATGATTACTTAATGGGTACAGATTTTTATACAGAGTGATGAAAAAGTTTTGAAACTAGTGGTTGCACAAAATTATGAATACACTACATACCACTGAACTATACACTTTAAAACAGTTAACTGAACATTATGTGAATTTTGCCTCAATAAAAGAAAATCTGGTTGGACTGTAGTTTATTGATTGATTGATTCATACAAATACTTGAGTATCTAACATACTCCAGGCACTCTCCTGGTAACTGGGTTAAGGTGTCGAAAAAAAATTTTCTGCTATGAATTAAGAAAGCAAGGTTAAGAGACTAGAGAGTGACAGCATGGGCTATTTTAACTAGGGTGTTCAGGGAAAACCTCCTAGAAGAGGTGATATTTGAACAGAGATTGGAATGAATTTAAGAATATTATTCTGCTAAATAATGGGAAAAAAGTACTAAAACGTAATTTTTTTTTTTTTTTTTTTTGCAGTACGCGGGCCTCACACACTGTTGTAGCCTCTCCCGTTGCGGAGCACAGGCTCCGGACGCACAGGCTCAGCGGCCATGGCTCACGGGCCCAGCCGTTCCGCGGCATGTGGGATCTTGCCAGACCGGGGCACAAACCCGCATCCCCTGCATCAGCAGGCGGACTCTCAACCACTGCGCCACCAGGGAAGCCCTAAAATGTAATTTTTAATTTATCAAAAATCATATGTAAAATTTGTTTTTCTAAAAAAGTGAGGGCCTATCTATAGACATTTATTCCTTTTTTTGCAAATATACAGTGATTTTTAGTTTCCAGATATTTTATTCTTTGTTACAAATAATTTCTTGACAGTCCAATAATGTGCTTCTTCTACCCCTACTTGTCATCCAGGGCCAGGCCATACTCCCAAGAGAGCCCATCATTCACTTTGCTAACAAGGCATGTTCTCCCTTTAGGGAATCGCTCAGGAAAGGAAAGAGGGAAAGGAATTACCACTCATGCTATGCTAGGTTCTCACATTCACTCACATTCTCACTTTCGGTCCTCACAACTACCTTTTCACAGATGAGAAAACTGAGGTTCGGAAAGGATAAAGAACTTACTATCATAGTTAGCTAAAGGAAGGACCAGAATTCAAATTGGGTCTGACTTCAGACCCATACTCTTTTCATACATAAATTTGTCTAAGATGGCCTAAGTACATCTTAAGCCAGACTGTGAAAATACGATGAAGTGACCCTGTCCTTAAGAAGCTCGTCATCTAGGCCTCAGTGTCCAGCTGTGTCCCCTTACTCACAGCCCTCCCTGGAGCAGGTACAGATGGCTATGAAACAAGTCCCCTCACCTCAGTCCAGCCATCACGACCCTTCCTGGTTCCGTGTTCAAAACTTTACAGTGGTTCTAGCAGAAGAGCCATGTAAAATCTTCTCCAAAATAGCCAATGACATAATTTCCCTGCTAATTGTGGAGAAGGCTTCATTGCCTTTAACTCGTATTCCCATAAGCAATCCGCAGTTATAATTAAATTCCAGATGAATGGGTGGAAAGCTGCCTATGCTGGCTGTAACCAGCTCTCTACAGAGTGACCAGGCCTCCAGGACTTGTTCACCACTAATGAGCTAATATTTGTAAAACCTTGTAAAAATATAATGACTAAATTCTATCATTATTACTAGACTACCGGTTTAAATGTAAATTAAGAGAGAGAAAGGAGAAAGAAAACACATTAGTAAGTCAAGTTTGGGGCCTTTCCTCGGCGAGAACCACAGGGTAAAGAACGCCTTAACTGAACTTATTAAAGGATGTGGAATGCAATGTTGCTGCTCTAAGAAAATAACTCAAAACAGAGAGAAGAAATGGAGTACCACCTGGAAAAGTAAGTCGATACAGGCAAAACAGATGTTGGAGGAAAGGAAAGGCCGCATGAAAAATATATGCTGGGGCTTCCCTGGTGGCGCAGTGGTTGAGAGTCCGCCTGCTGATGCAGGGTACGCGGGTTCGTGCCCCAGTCCGGGAGGGTCGACGTGCCGCAGAGCGGCTGGGCACGTGAGCCGTGGCCGCTGAGCCTGCGCGTCCGGAGCCTGTGCTCCGCGGCGGGAGGGGCCGCAGCAGTGAGAGGCCCGCGTACCACACACACACACACACACACTATATATATATATATATATATATACACATATATATATATATATGCTGGAAAAATACACAGTGTCTTTTTAAAAGCACTATATAGCAGCAAAACTAAAACATCTAGAATCTGAAAGCAAAACTAAAAAGTCTAGAATAAGAACAATCTAAAACCGGATTGTAATTCAGCTTAAACTGACCACAGAGCACAGTGATGAAAACACGAACTCTATAATAGAGCCCAACAGGCCCGATGCTCTTCCTTTTCCTCATCTGTAAAACGGGGATGATTCTTCCCTCAAAAGTTAGGTTGGCACCAAGGTGGCACCCCAAGGCAGGCAGTTCCCTTCTCCGGAGCCCTGTCCCCTGAACGGCAGCCACAGGGAGCCTCTGCAGGCTCACAGGTCCCCTGACACGCTCCTTCCTTCTGCGCACGCTCACCCCCCCTTGGAAAACACCCCCGCGCTCCCACAGCGCCTCTGTCCTACCACCATGGCACCCACCACACTGTGCTGTAACCAAATGGTTCTTCTGGCTTACTCATCTCACGGAAGCTCCTTGAGGGTAGTGATCATACAGCATCTTACTTTACTTTTTAGCTTTGGCAACTAGCATAGCTCCTGGGTAAGTTCTCAAAAAAATGTGTGTTGATTAAATAATTTTCAATTATCCCAAGTTGGAATTAGAGGCCAAGCAGCTTCCCTGGGGCCAATCTTGGAAAAATGAAGACTGCAAGGGGAAAAAAAAAAAAACCCCAAAAAACCACTACTCTGGGTGAATAGTCCCTGCTTTGCCAGATAACGATCTGACTTGGGAGAGTTACTTACGCAAACACTCTGAGCCTCAGCTGCTTCCCATATAAAAAGAGGGAACTCAACTAGAAAATCTCTACAGCCCCCACCGAGATCTGACATGTTATGTTTATATTCTAAGATCTTAACGCTCTTACTCCATTACATCTCAACCCTCTATTACTATGAAAACTGACATCAGTAGAAGGCTTTCTTGTCCATTTCATTCATAAGAAGCAAGTCTGTACATGGTGCTATCCATCCCATTTTACAGATGGATAAACCAACTCAGAGAGGCCCAGCAGCCTTGCCCAGGGTTGTTCTGCTAGTGTGTACAGAGGGCAGGACTGGGATTCAGATCTTTAAAGCTGGTGCCTTCCACCATGCCCACACTTCTCAAGTGAGGGGGTGGACAGCCCCAAGGACACATGGTAGGAATGCCAGGGGACCCCTCACAGATCCTAGGGAAGCCAAGGATGAACACAACGCATCTTTTGGAGAATCGAATGTACTCAAAACCTGGGGGGGACATATTACTGAGTACAATGCAAAAGTCCTATTCAATTTTAAGATAAAACTTTAATGGGCTTAGACTCCTATCAAGGGTTTGAGACATACTGCACTAAAACCATGCCATGCCCTTTCTCACACAAAAAAGCCTTCTGAAACCAAAACACTTAATTTACCCTATAATAACATTTCAAACATCAGGCTATGCACCCACGAAAGTTAAAATGTCAAATGAAGCCTCCCATCTTACAAGCCCCCTAACGCAACAAACCAGGGAGCTAAGCACCATCAGAACAGGGGATGAGAGGTGGGGGGAGCGGAAGCGCAGTCAAGGGAGGCCAGCTCCAGGGCACACCCACCTACAGACACGTATGCCAAGCCACATGGAGCCACTGTGTGGGCATCTGTCACACCCCTCTTCCTTCCCAAACCTGCAGATTCTGAACACAAACATTGATGGAGGGTCAGTCCACCATGTGCCAGGTCCTGGGGGGGAGTGGGGGCCTGGCCAGCACCTCATCACCTCAAGTGTATGCAGGCCTCCTATTGGACATTAACCTTCCAGGGTACAAAGTCAGTCTCTGAAAACCTTCACTGTAATTATGACTCCCGGAAACTAATGTTTTAGTATTTTGATGCTACTGTTGTCCTAAAGATGACATTATCCCAATCAGTTAGTCAATTTAGCTTTTCTCTCCACTTAAAGAAACGAAGTTTCCAACAAATACGCTTTTAGGTTTTGCCATAGAATCAGTGTTTTAATTGGAAAGGAAATCAGGATATCAGAACAGCAGGCATGATATCTTTCTTGGTAGAATGGCCTCATAAAAGTTACCAAATAACCTCCATTAAAAAAACATGGAGAAAAAAAAACATGGAGTCGGGAATTCCCTGGCGGTCCAGTGGTTAGGGCTGTGCACTTTCACTGCCTAGGGCCCAGGGTTCAATCCCTGGTCAGGGAACTAAGATCCCACAAGCCTCGCGTCGAGGCCGAAAAAAAAAAATGGAGTCAAAAACCAGCATGGAGCAAACGCTAGGAAAAAGTAAACCATGAAATGAAATTACAGGGCACTTTTTTATTTCTTGCGAATTAAAGAGATTTAGGTCATTTCAGCATGGATGGCACAGCAGTAGATTTGGGGGGAAATCTACATTTACACCCCTCCCCTCGCCACCACCTTTTTTTTTTTTTTTTTTTTCCGGTACGCGGGCCCCTCACTGTTGTGGCCTCTCCTGTTGCGGAGCACAGGCTCTGGACGCGCAGGCTCAGCGGCCATGGCTCACAGGCCCAGCCACCCCGCGGCATGTGGGATCTTCCTGGAGCCGGGCACGAACCCGTGTCCCCTGCATCGGCAGGCGGACTCTCACCCACTGCGCCACCAGGGAAGCCCGCCACTACCTTTTGATACTTTCTACCTACAACGAGAAACATCAGGGACAGCAAAGTGCTGCTGCCCAGGTTGGGGCCCACTGCTCTATTCCCCACCATAGACCAGGCCCATCGTGGGGCAGACCTCCCGACTGCCCCGAGCTTGAGCTCCTGGTCACAAAGGGCCTGGCAGGAGCCAGAGGACAGCATGGGAAACATCACGACCGGAAACCCACTGACCAGTAGCATCACCAGGACTGTATCTACTGGCAAGAAGCAACAGGACTGCACATGTCAGATGCCACGCTACCAAAACAAAGCCAGGAGGGGAGAAATCCTCTTCTTGCCTTTCTCAGGGCCCTGCAAGAGGCCCCGGATGGGCCCATGGCACCTGCCTTCCCGACACTGGGTCTCAACGCCCACTCCCCAGAAGCCTTCCCTGGCTACCCCCGCCAGCCAGGAGCTGTCCTTCCCTTTCCTGAACTTCCACCATACCTCCAGTCCTCTGCACAACCCACTGATTCACGTTAGCCTACACTGTATGACTTTTCTAGCTTCTTCCTAGTGGGTCTTCACCCTCTAGCTGAGCAGCCAGCTCCCTGGGGGCAGGGTGGTGAAATCTTCATTCTTCCTCACCCTCCCTGGCACAGGCTTCAGTCCTGGTGCTACCTCAGTCAAATACCCACTGGTTTCTGGCATCTCCTTCACCACACACAGGGGCCAAGATGCCCCGGACTTCTGCAGACCATGCCCTCAAAGGCAGGTGCAGTATCTCCCTCAACTTAGCGCAATAACTAGAACATTATGAGAACTCAAGGCACATTCATTGAACATCAAATTAAATGAGAAAAAGACTCCCAAATCCCAGTTAACGATCTACTTATCTCGAAGAATACAGAATTCAGCAAGAGATTCCCACCTGATTTCCGGAGTTGACAGAAACCAACACAGTCACCTGCATTTATGACATCTCACCACCTGCCAGCCTCACCTCAAAGTGTCTGCATAGGGAGACAAGCAATTCTGGCCCCCAAGAGGTTTTCATGCTTAATGATAAAAAAAATCTCACCTTCTCCTTCCTAGACTGGTCAGTCCCCCACCCCTCACTATGTGTAGAATAGTGCTGTGCAGACCAGTTAGTAAAGGCCCTCCAAAATGGGAAAGCCATTTCGTATTTTTTAGATTTTTTATGAATAATAGATATTACACAAGCACATACAATGTTTTCTGTTTAAAATTGCATTGTCTTCTACCTCCATGAGCTCCTTTGGACCCAAAGTCTGCTGCTGTGGCACAAGACACCCCATCCCCATTCACCTCTCTCTACTGCCCTCCTGCCCGCAGGCATCCGGCCCTCTCTCACACTAGCTTCGTTCCTTCTGCCCGGAACTAGTCGAAGCATCATCTCCACATTTAGGCCTCGGCTGCCTCTCCCTGGTCGTCTTCCAAATCCACTGGCCTCACCTCCTTCTTTCTCACTTTGTAGCTCTCTTCCTAGTTTCTCTCTGTATCTGAAGTCAATATTATGACTCTCCTTCCCCAGCAAAAAATAATAATAATAGTAATTTTTCTTCCTCTATAAACACTTGTAAAGAAGCATGTGGGGGGGGGGGTCCTGATTCCATGGAACTGATGCAGAGGCCTTGGCCATAAGAGATCTCCTCTGCTAAGTTAAGTTCTTAAATTGACCATTACAAGGAAACTCACCTATTGCATAACATTTGATAGGTTAGATCACTTGCCGTTTGGAGAGTCTTGCTCTACAAAGATGAGAAAATAGAGATGGGCAAATTTAACGCAATTTCCTTTGCTTGCTTGCGCTAGCCTAGACTTGCAACACCGCAGTGACAGTTTTTCTTGAAGTACAGCTTTAACATCATAAAAAAGGACTTTAAGAGAGTGATAAATCATTCTCATCCTTCAGCTTACTAGCACATCTATCCTGACACCGCCCACCCCCCACCCCACCCCCAAGGCCCTTCTCGCTTTGCACAGTGAACAATTAAAGGGATTCTAGCAGGGCTGTTTACGGAATCAAAATCCCAAACACGGGAGAACAGCAAGAAGCAGCTCAGATGTTTCAGTTAAACGAAGGACTCTCTTCGAGGCACGAACAAGAGCAGGAATATTTTGATGGTATTAACAGAAACAACTGGCCACTGCTATTGCCTGTTTCCAGTGGCAGGTCTTCTTTACAAGGAGTGAGGCCATCTTATTAATTCCAAAATTAATGGATAGCATCCAAGGAAAATCATTGGTCTTCTTCCCCTCACAGAAAAATTCACATGAACGTCTAAAAAAAAAAAAAAAAAAAGCTGGAATTCTCCCTGCCAGCTCTCTGCTTTCCCGGCTTCTGCATTGTGACAGCTGGAACAGATGGCGTCTGGGTGAGACACCTTACATCTTAAACCTCATCCCTGATAAGGTCTGATTTTAACTAGTGATGTGGGAATCCCAGGTCTGTCAGGGTTTCTGTCCTGAGCACCTACTCACCAGATTTCCAATCTCATGTATTTTACAGTTTTCACACTGATAAGGCTTATTTTTGTTTTGGCCAAAGAATTTTTCACCTTGGACTAATTCTCAGTATACATACTGTCACCACACGGTGAAAACACAAGTATTTCCTTTCATTTGAAAAACGAACGTACACTATTTTGCCAGACATCTTACATATGATGCAGCCTTTTAAACAGGCCATTTTCAAAGATGTGAAAGAAGATTTTAGCACCAACTGATGGTCCACCTGGTCGTTTCTTTAGATAAGGATTTTATAGACATATACAAGATTACAGAACACAACATTTCCAAAAGCTTCACCAGCAAACGCTAGGGGAAAAAAAAAATTATGGCTCCTCCTCAGTTGTATGCTGTGAATGTAAATTAAGAAGCGGCGACAACGCTACTCAATACAGCCTTTATGACTCCACAAAAATAAATGAATAAATAACACACACACACTCCCCATCTCATTCTGAAAACTGATTCACGGCTTAATACGAAAAACATGAAATAAAATTGCTTCCTTCAGACAGGAATAAAGACGCAGACGTAGAGAATGGACGTGAGGACACGGGGAGGGGGAAGGGTAAGCTGGGACGAAGTGAGAGAGTGGCATGGACATATACACACTACCAAATGTAAAACAGATAGCTAGTGGGAAGCAGCCGCATAGCACAGGGAGAGCAGCTCCGTGCTTTGTGACCACCTAGAGGGGTGGGATAGGGAGGGTGGGAGGGAGGGAGACGCAAGAGGGAGGGGACATATGTATACGTATAGCTGATTCACTTTGTTATAAAGCAGAAACACAACAATGTAAAGCAATTATACTCCAATACAGATGTTAAAAAAAAATTGCTTCCTTCAAATGGACAATTATATGAAGGCTTCTTAAATTTCAAAGCACGTCCACAACACATCATTCATTTCCATTTTGCTGCTATGTTTTCAAGTGAAAGGTGAAGAATATTTTTCCACACGGAATTCTTTCTAAAGGCCTAAATATTAAATAGATGTCCCCAACGGGGTGACAGTGAAAACGTGGCAAAGTGTGCAGGAGCAATTAACCAAAGGCGGAATGCGGGCATTTCGCCCCAAACTGGATCCCAGTACCCGCCTGCCACCGAGGCCACTGCAGCTCTCCGATTATGAATCAGAGGTTCATCTGCAGAGGAATGACTCAGTATAAACTTTTAAATAATGGCTTTAAAAAAAAAAAAAAAAACCTAAGCCAGCCCAGGGTGAACACGTTCGGCTATGTAGACACCCGAATCGGTCCGCTCCTCACCCCGCAACACACAGCCTCGCAGGAGATGCTGATTTCTCGCCACCCCGATGGGGGGGTCACGTTTCCAAGAGGCCTCGGCGCCCCGTTTCCTGAAAAGCTGCGGGAGCCCCGGCCCGCGGGCCCCGGCCGGGCCTGGCCGGAGGACAAAGTTTCCCGAAGTTGAGGCGTCCGGGGGGCGGGCGGGCCCGGGCTGGGGCTGGGGCGAGGCGGCGCCGTACCGGGCACTCGCCGCCGGGCGCCGGGCCTGCGCCGCCCCGGCCCCGCGCCGACCGGCCCCGGGCCCGCCCGCCGCCGAGGGCGCGGGATGGAGCCGCCGGGGATGGAGCCGTCCGCCGCCCGCCACCCGCCGGGCCCCTTACCCGCGTCCGCGCCGCTCGGCCGGCTCAGGGGCGCTGGGCGCGTCCTCCGCCGCGGTCCGCAGCGTCCTGCTCCCCGGGCAGCCCCATGTCGGGGGGCGGGGAAGGGCCGGCGGCCGCCGCCGCCGCCGCCGGCTGGAAAGTCCCTGCTGGGCTGCAACCCGGCTCGCGCACGCGGCGGCCGCGCCGCGCCGCGCTCCCTCGCCCTCACGCACCCTCTCGCAGGCACTTCCTCTCGCGCGCTGGAAATCCCCGCCGGCCGCTGGAGCGCGCCCCGGCGCGCGCCCGCCCCGCCCCCGCCGCCAGGCCCCGCGCGCGCGCACGCGTGGGAGCTGCTGGAGCCCGCGAGCGCGGCCGGCCCCACGGGCCGCGGCCCCGCGCGCACCCGCCCGGCCCGCGCGCACCCGCCTCCCGTTGCTAAGCCCTCCAGCCCGGCGCCAGTCGGACGGCCTTAGCAACGGCGCCACGGCGCGGGCGGGGGCGGCCTCGGGCGCCCCCAGCGCCTGCCAGCCGCCGCGCGCCCTCCCGCCCCCCCTGCCGCCCCCCCCCCCCCCGGCTCCGCGCGGCCCTCACCCCGGGCCTCCACCCCTTTCCGGGTCGAAAAGCCACGCGAGCCTCGTGGGGGCCCGAAAGGTGCAGGTCCCCTCGCAGTCGGGAGCGATGGCGTCACCCGGTTCAGCAGGGCAGCCACTCTCGGTCACACGCACACGGACACACATTCAACACACAGTCTCACACAACTACTCACAGACACAGGCTCAGACACACTCAGCCAACATGCGTTCTTACACACTGTCCCTCACACTCAGACACACATGCTCACAAGACATGCATACTCTCACAGACACATGTTCACACGCTCTCGGAGACACACTTGGTCACAGACACGATCACGTGCTCTCACACTTGTACACGCATTCACACACCCACGCTCCCTCACACCCATGCACACGGCACACTCTCACACATACACACTCGCTCCTACACTCGTTCCCTCTCGTCCGCACGAGCAGGTGGTGGAGCTGAAGGAGACTTGCGACATCTGGGCCCTGATCTCCTTCACTAAGCGGGGAGCTGTCTCAGCGTTGGTTTGGTTGGCATTTCCTTGCTCCCTGGGGTCCTCCCACACCCAGGAAGTTGTGTCTTGGTCAAGTGCAAAGAGTGTGGCCAGTTTGCCATAAGCTGGCCTGGGGCCCCAGGACAGAGATCCTGCTGCCCCACGCACCCCTCTCCTCCCTGGACCCCACGCCTTCAGGGGCGTGTGCAGCCTCCAGAGCCAGGGCACTTACTTCTCCAGGGGCCTCGGCCCTCTGCCCCCCCCAAATCATGAAGGATTCCCCATGGTCCTCTAAGACGGTGTCCAGTCCGGCTGGGCCTGGCAAGATGGGGTGCAATGGACGGCCTGTCTCTGCGAGGCTCCAGGCCAACCAAAGAGCAAGGCCACCTCTGCACAAGTTTACAAGTTAACAGTGAGGAGATGGAATGATGTTTCCTTTTTCTCTGCTCAGGAAGGCTCATAAAGACCCCCAGACCAGCGCTGAGACCTGTGTGACCAGCTTAAGCCAGGCTCCCTTCTTATATTTCTCCAATGACTTGTTGAATAGAGGCAGGAAGTCCAGCATCTCCTCTGGAGACTTCCTCTGTGGAACATTCCAGAACCCTCGACAGTCCACGGCTCTGGCCCCATCAGCCCGACTGGTACTTGTTCTCCAGCCACAGAGGTGGGGACTCGGCCAGGCTACAGCAGAGCCCCTGCTTGGGCCACTGAAAGGGCACAGCTGAGTTCAGACAGAGACCCCAAGATGGCTGTTGTTCCCCCAGCACCCATGTCAGGGCGACAGGCCAGCCCCAGCCAACCCTCTCACACAGACTCCTGAGCTCCAACCCGAACCTAGGTCACCAGATGAGCGCCTCCTTCCTTCCCTCTCCGTGGCTTCCTCTCCAGAGCTTTGGGTGTCCTTTCCTGCCTGTCAGAAGCCGTAAAGACCCTGCCCTCAAAGGGCAGGGTCCACACTGCTTCCCACACCCCCGGCTCCCAGGCCTCTGTGTATCCGCCCATCTCCTCCCAGGTCCCCAGGCCTGCTCAGGCCACAGTCCTGGGACACTCAGCCGGGTCACACTCCCACCTCCTGCCTCACACTATATTGGGATCTTTTCAAGACTTTGCCAAAATCAGAGTTTGCCAAAAATTCTCTAGGCTGGACTATTCTTGGTTCTTTTAAAATAAGCAACAAGGTAGAAGTTTCAAAGACCCGTCAGAGGGGTTTTCTACAACTCGTTTTATCCTCTACCAAAGCAGTATCAAGCAGCATTCAGAATGAATAGATTCAGGTACAAGCCGTGGTTGAGCCCTCTGCTGGGGAGTGAGGACCTGCTCCTTCTCTTCTTCTCCTTCCTCCCCCTTCTTTCTTTCCTCCAACCGTCTGAGCAGTTCTGGATCCCCTGCTTTGGGGAATCGGAGGGGGAGCAGCACAAAGAAGTTTGCCCCAAACAGGGCAACGGCTTTGGGGGCGGGCGTTCTGTCCTCCGCAGTTTCGGCCGCTGGGCAGCCGTGATGAGCAGCGAGGAGAGCCAATCACAGCTTTCCTCGCTGCATTTCAAAGGCAGAGTTCTCTGTTCCCTATGGCAACGTGTAACAACAAGCTGACACCATTTCTGGACAAAGAAATTTCTCGCAGGAATTTATGTAGCATTACGTGTTCTGTTTGCTGCATTTCTGGGAGAAGTGCACACAGATATTAGAGTGACTCAAATACAATGGCTCAGAAGCCATTCCTGTCTGTCTTCCAGAGAGGAGGAGAAGGTATCCACTGTTTAGTGTAAGGGGTCTTCAGGCCTACGAGAGAGGTTTCATCAGATCTCTCCCCGAGTGCGATGATCAGACACGCAAGTGACACCTCCCCACTCTGAGACCATCAGCTCCCGTGGTTCTGTCTTGGGCTGAAAAGTGCTAGCAACTTCTCCCACTGAAACGTATGAAATACCACCTCAGGTGGGCCTTGGCACCTGGCAGAATCAAAAAGAGTTCCACCAATTGTTCAGACAGGTGGCTTCCAAACTTTTTGAATACACTTTGCGTTACAAACCCCTTGTGTATAACACATGTGCGTTTATACACACACATATGTAACAATGCTTAATCTCAGACATGGGATGTACTCTGTTATTTTCTATTCCATTCCATTTATTTTTTAATGCTGCTTGTGACTCTCTTAACTCACTGTTGGTTCATGACCTGAAGTTTGAGAACACTATCATAAACTAAAACAGCTGCTGAAGATGGTGGAAGTGGCCCGGCGTTTGGGGGTGGTCATCGTGGGAAAGCACCCCTCTCCCTCCTGCTCCATCATGAGTGTGCACTGCGGTGCTGGGCTGCAAAGCCAAGGACTCCAGCCCCCCTCCGCTGCCCAGCCCAGTCCTTCAAGTAGACCCTGGCTAACAGCAGAGGTGCCCCTTCTCCGGACAGGGATGGCCAAAAACAAATGCAGAGGAAATGGGGCCTGGAGAGGCCCAGGAGGCCTAAGGGTGGGTATGCAAACACAGCCACGGGTTTCGTGCAAGTGATGAGAGAAGGGAAGGCAAGGTGGGAGATTTGTATAACTGGCCACAGAAAGTTTTAATTTTCTCTCATTTCTGTGGGCCTCTTGGGAAGATGAAGGTACCCTCATTTTAGGGAAACCTGGTTTGGGATTTGTGTGCACGCTCCCACACACACACACACACACACACGCGCGCGCGCACACACACACCCCACCAGCAGCTCTGGCACTTCCCCAGTCCTTCAGGAGTACATGAGCCCCAGGTAAAGGCCAGCTTCCCACAGGCAGCCTTGACTAGAACCCCACACCCACACTTCGCTTCCGAAAAATAAATTCAACTCCACCAAGAAAGGGGGACACTTTGCTGCAGGCCTCAGGGGAGATGGGGAGAGGGTTGGCAGCAAGCTCTCACAGCAAACTCATGAAACCCGTGAGAAGCTGAGCGCCTGCCTTACAATCCCATTCAGAGGCTCCACCTGCCTTTGCGGTCACCGTCCCTCTCCCCCAGGTGGGCTCCTCATAGCCTCTTTGTCCCCCCACAACTCAGCTCCGGCCTTAGCTGGCAGACCCTGCTCGGCACACAAAAGCCAGTGGCTGATGGAGCAGTGCCCTCGGGGGACCCAGCTCCTCCCACCCCGGCAGCACCCAAAGTGAGCTCTGCTCCTCCCAGCACATTAGAAATGAGGGAGAAGGTTATCGGGTCCAAATCAAGTCTTGGATTAACAAGACCAGCTGTTTGAAAAGTACAAGGGTTCTAAATCGTCCAAGTTGCAATATGCCATCTCACTACGAACACACGCGACTGTGGTGCCCTTCCTTCTCTCTCCAGGCTGGTGAGGACAAGCCTGAAATATCACATGATGCTGGATCAAAACAGCTTACTCCACCTTCCCCTGGTCCCTCAGTTCATTTGGTCAAAACCTGCTTGCTGAGCACCACCCCTGCCCAGCTCTCTGCTAGCATGAAACCAACGAACCGCTTGTCCTTTGGGAGTTTACCTTCTAGCAGGTGTAGACCAAATAAACAAATCACAAGCGAATCTATAACAAGAGCTGCGACCAAAGCTAGAGAAGAGGAGGGGAAGGAGGGAGGCCTGGAGCAAGTGGCCGAGGGCTGACGGATCAGGTGGCATCTGAGCGTAGGCCCGAAGGGGGAGAGGAGGGTGGCATGCGGACATCTGTGGGCAAAGCATCCGGGCAGCGGGAACAGCATCGGTAGACACCCTGAGGTCAGTGAGCATTGGGGAGGCCGGTGTGGCTACAGCCAGTGAGCAGGGGAGAGTCACAGAGGCTGGAGGTGACGTGGGGCTTTGGGGAGGGGTGGAGACGCAGGGCCTTGTGGGTCATCACCAGGACTTTGATTTTGCTCCGAGGTAGGGGCCCTTGTAAAGTTGATTGATAGCTTGCGTTCTGCCCAAACTAACCCTGCGTTTGATCATACTTCATTGTCCTTCAGCCAATAAACATGTGCTGGGCACTGGGCAAATCCAAAGGGCGGGGCGTGACTTTGCCGCGTGGTGGACGCGATCACAGCCAAGGACGCCCGGCTCTGGCAAATGGGCACACACACAGGTGTGAGCCAGCAACCAGAAACACAAACCTCCTGGGCGCCGGGGTGGGCATGTGGTGTGAGCCCTCGGGCCCAGTGACCCACATCCGGGACTCTTCCAAAGGAATAAGACCAAACGCCAGGAAACCACTAGGTACCTCCCACCTTGAAAGCCAGAGAAAGGGAGTGGGTATCACCCCTTGTCTGGTGGCCATCAGGGTGGTGTTCTAAACCCAGCCAACGCTCAGAGTGCCGCGTTTGCTATCGGATGGGGGCGAGAACCCAGAGCACACTGCCTGTAGGCCAAGCACCACTGTCCCGTAGGCCAGGGCTCTGGCCACAGCACTGCTGTCCCCACAGAGCGGCCTTTGCGGAGCTGCTCTCAGTGGCCGAGGCCCTAGGAGGAACCGAGGGGCCGTGGTTGTCACCTCAGACCCCATGGCTGCCCCTTGCTCACCTGTTCCACCCACACTGGTCTCCAGGGAGCCTCCGTGGACCCAGGCTGACTCACCCTCAGGGCCTTTGCCCACGCTGTTCCCTCAGCCCAGAATGCTCTTCCCCCAGCTACTTACATGATTTACTCTCTCTTCCTTTGGCTCATAGACAGTTGAGGGGATTCCAGATCAAAGATTCGTTCCCAGGACTCACCACAGTGCACCTCCAAATGGGCCCCTGGCCTGACACGATGCCAGGGACAAGCTCCCCAAAATACCCCAGGGATGAGTTCCCTTGGAAAGGTGAACAGGAGGAATTCACTCGAGCAGGAGAATTCTAGAGCAGGAATCAAAAAAGCAGAACTCAGCTCATGACTAACGAGCTGTATGATCTTAGGAAGGCACTTTACCTCCCTGGCCCCGGGTTTCCCCTTTTGCAGAACGGAAATATGACTGCCTGCCCTACCCCAAGGGGGCTTTGAGAAGGCGGCTGAGGCCAGTGGGGACCATGCAGCCAGTGTGTCCCTGAGAGGTGTCATGATACCCAGAAGGCAGGCACAGGGCTGTGTTTCTGATGCTGTTGCCTTCATTACATAAAAAGGATTCACCCAGATCTCCAGGGAGGGAGGGATTGTTTTAATTTCAGGTGTCCGTGATCAAATACCATGAGTAACCGTCACATCTGCCCCACTGTTTTTCAGGGACGGTTACCTAATGCTTTCTCATCACACTGTCGGGGATGTTAAATTGATGACAAACTTGCTTATCAATTCCCTGAAAAGTGTTTTCTGAGGGATTGGTCCTCAGACCTACGCTGTGGATACGACGAGCTGTCAGAATTGTGCCAGCCCCTTCACCTGGGATGTGGTGTTTTCCAAACTGCAGTTTGTAATCTACGAATTGGTTGAAAACTCAGTTCAGTGGGTATGACCGGCATCTTTTTAAAAAATGAAATGAAATAAAATAAAATAGGAAATAGCAAAATGCTTCTTACTTACTAGGTCGGTGTCGTTTTGTGAAACTTTTGTTTTAGTTCTGCATGGGTACACACAGCTAAGTTTGTCTGTCCTGAGGTAAAATGCATTTCTCGTTGTAGGTTCTGGTGCAGACGTTCGAAAAGCCACTATGCTAATGGAAACATGAATCAAGTGTATGTAGTTTAAAAGTTATTTTCCTCACGTGTGCTGACACATCTGTCTCGTGTGCCCTGCCCGTTGGAATTTCCACCCACTCTGGGGTGAAATACTCAAAATTAGTAGCATCTGGGTTAATGAGGTTTGTTATATTCAAAAACTAAACGATGGTGCGGTTCACCTTGCATGCATCCTTCTGAAGAGTCCTGAGCGGAGGACCCTGGGCCCGCTTCTCTGTCCACTCCACTGCCAGAGGCTTTGGTCCACTTGGCCAGTTCCCTCACTCTCTCCTTGGTGGAAAGCCCTGGGCAGCCCTTAAAACATGTGGCTAAGTGAATCAAGGCAGGAAGGAAGGGAGGGAGGCAGGGAGGAATGAGTGGACCATCTGCCCCAGGCCAAATCTTTCCCGTCCACTTCATGTACCTCCAGTTTTGCTTCATCAGTAAGCGGCCCCCCACTCGGGACTCTGGCCTGCGGGTGGGTTCGGGGCTGGGGCCACCTCCAAGCCTCCGCACAGGAGAGGTTTACCGTGCGGTCGTCTGTCTAGAAGAGCGTGCGAGGGCTTATCTTGAATCCTCATTGCCAGCGCAAGCGCAAGTCCTCTGTTTAACGTGTGGATTTGGGGCAGATCTGGGGTTGTTGAAGGTTGGGGGTCTTTGGCCACCCCTTGGGCTCACCACTGAGGGCGGATTCAGAGGAAACCGGGGCCTGGCATGCGCCCGCCCCAGGCCGATCAGGAACCCGCTCTAGAACCCTGCGGATTTCCCGTCTGGGGGAGCTCCACCCAAGCAGCTCTTTGTTCTTTCTTCCCAGGTTGTGTGTGGGGCAGCCCAGTTGTACTTGCGTCTTGTGATTCACCTCAAACATGTGATTAGAAAGCCAGATGCAACCGAACTTGGGAGCAGTTTAAGGCCTCGAGCATAAGCTGAGGCCGCTGGGGGGTGAGCCGGTGTGAAGGGATACAGTCCAGCCCATCCGTCCACAGTGGGGATGGAGTTTCCAATCTGGAGGCCAGAAGGGATCTAATTAGCCCTGCAATGGCCGTACCTCCTCTGTCCTGGGTGACAGGATAAAACAGCAGATTAACAAACTCAGGCTGTCCTTACCGCTCTGGCTAATCTATTGCTCTAAGACGTTCATTTCCTTGGATGATTTGCAACGTAGGTGATTTTTCAAACTACCAAGTTTGCATTTCCCTCTACTGTTTTTCAACATGGACCCAAATAAGCTCATTTCACAGCGGGGAGGCTAACACTGCTACGTGCTGATACCTAAAATGACAGCCTTGGGGCTTCCTTAAGTAAATAATTACTTTCTTTGTAATTAGCAGGCTACCTCAACACCCTGCTTCATCAGTCTAACAAAAGCTTGCTAAACACCAGCTCTGTGGTACTTCCTAAAGCTGGGGAGGCAGAGCCGTTAGGAGCCGTGAGGACATGACTAAAGGGACAGGACTGGTGCAGGTGTCCACCTGGGCTCTCTCCTGACCCTCTGGCCCAGGGCCCGGGTGTCTTGGGCCCATCCCTGCACCTCTTAGGTGGTGTTCTGGGGGCTAATAAGAGCCAGCAGCCAGTTTACGTCAGTGGGCCAGAGCTCAGGTGAGACCTCCCCGTGAAGTTGCCCCGCGGAGGTGAGGCCCGCGGGGGTAGGGGACACTCAGGCGCTTGGACCGTGAGGCAGGGCGGCTGCCCCAATGGCTGTGTTGACAGGAAAGGGCCTTTCCTCCCTTGCTGTTTCTTTTTGAGTATGAGGCAAACTAAAAAATTTCCCCACAGATGGTTAAGGAACCAAAATCGGACGCTCTAGCTTTGGTTTGGGGATTTTATTCTTCTGACGGAACACTTCATTCTGCAACTCCAAATGCAGAAACTGCGCAGCCAGGGCCCCCCAATCAAGGCTTTTCTGGGCAGCGGCTTCCAGGTCGCTCCCCGGAAACGGTACCGTGGACCCTGGGCTTCCCTTTGACCCTGTCCTCTCCGGGAAACAATTTGAATAGGCCTGCGTCTGTCTGAAGTCACCTGGGTCGTTAGGAAACGGGACTCGGGTAAATGTGGCGTCTCTTGATTCCCCAAAGAAAACAAAAAGTTAGAAAAGGATTAAGGAAAAGTCCCCCAGTTGGTCCAGAGCCTTGATTCCACTTCTTCTCCCACCATTTTTAAGGATAAATAAGATGGACTTTGCCCCAGGATCAGTAAAAATTAACATCCACTTACGTATCTCTGAAATAGTCATTCGTTCATCCACTTAAAATGTTTACTGGACACTTGAGGAATGGCATCTACCCCGAGTCTGTTCCACTTGTAAACCCCCAAAGGCTGCCCAGCCCTGCGGGGGGGATCGCAGCACCCCACTCTGTGAGCCCAACTCATGCTGCTAGTAACTGCCTTTGAAGGCATCTCCCCGAACCCCTCTTTAACCTCGCTCTGTGCGAGCTTCGAGCTTCATGACCCCTGGAATGGACTTGGAAACGAGGCAGCCATGAACTCGCTGAATGTGATTTCAGAATCGTGTATTGTGAGGTTTTTGCCCCTGGACAAGGGTCCAGCTGTCACCATATTGTTAGAAGACCTGAAACCCTAATAATGCAGTAGAATCTCTGACATTTGCCCAGAAAACAAGACATCCTAAACGTACACCTCCTAATACCTTTTGTAATTAGGCCAAATCCAGTAGCATCGTTCAGCTACACACATAGAAGTTGGGATCTTTCAAAAATGCTGGGATTGGGCTTCCCTGGTGGCGCAGTGGTTGAGAGTCCGCCTGCCGATGCAGGGGACACGGGTTCGTGCCCCGGTCCAGGAAGATCCCACATGCCGCGGAGCGGCTGGGCCCGTGAGCCATGGCCGCTGAGCCTGTGCGTCCGGAGCCTGTGCTCCGCAACGGGAGAGGCCACAGCAGTGAGACGCCCGCGTACCGCAAAAAAAAAAAAAGATTCAAAAATGCTGGGATTTCCTCCAAGCCATTCCCTGCCACTCACAACCCCTCACCACACCTTCCTATCGTCCGCCTGCCCCTCACCATCCCCACAACCCTCCCCTGCTCTTCCCCCCACCCCATCCCTCCCACGCCTGCCACTCACCATTCCTCCCCCATCACTCCTCCGCCAGCCACTCTCCCTGTACCATTCCTCTATCCACCACCTCCAGCCTCCTGGGTGATGAAGGGTGTCACTCATCCCCCAGACCCAGCTGCTAAGCACAGGCTAATGAGTGGGCAGGCTTTGTGGCTGGGAACCGATGTCAACGCCTCTAAACCGCATCCTAACCCTGAAGGCTCTGACCCCAGGAACCAGCTCTTGCCTGGCCCTTCCCCGCTCTCCCAGTCCTTGAAAACTCTAGGTCCTCTTGTCTTGCAGAGTTGCACTCCCAGGATTACGGATCTGCTCCAACAGGCTGGAGGGGCACACAGCAGGCGGAGAGCATGCCCAGACAAATTTCGGGTCCTTTGGAAATGGGCGTGCTTCCAGAGTTTCCAACAGAGAAGACCTTTAACCGACCCCAGCACCGTCCCTTCCGCTGGGCAACCGCAGAGGCACCTACTGTTCTGGAAATTTCTCTCCTGCATCCTCTAGTGGAAAGGAGGTTAGAGGGGCAGAATGGCTTGCTGGAGACATGGAAGATCTGTCTGGCTAAAGACATGAGGGCCCTGAGGTGTAGGAAGTTTCACGAACATTCATGGACACTACTGTGAGCTAAGCAGTTTGAGAGGCTCTGGGGGTGGAAAGACAAATGAGACTAAAAGGCCACACACACACACACACACACACACACACACACACACACACGGTGACCTGTGCAGGAGTGAGAATGGAGGACCAGCAGTTTGGACACAGTAGCCCAAGTCCCGGGGAAACCCCATCTTATCTGTGTTCCTCATGATAATAGGAAGATGGTCACGGTCTAAGAAGATCAGTGCACAAAAAGTTAGATAAAAACTTAGGGGCTTAGACAACAGCAATCATTTTATTATCTCTCACTGCTTCTGTGGGTAGGAATTTGGGAAAGGTTTAGCTGGGTAGGGTCTCTGTCGGGCTCAGTCAGATGATGGCAAAGCGTGAACAGTGCGGGGCTGGCCGGGCATCACTCCAGGCGGGGCGCCTGGGCTCCCTCACGACTCGGCAGCCTCAGGGTCGACGGGCAGGCTGAGGGCTTCAAGAGCAGGCTTCCAGTCAGCACGGCAGGACCTGTATCGCCTTTGATAACCTTCCACTAGAAGTCACGTAGTGTCCCTTTCGCCATTCCCTGGTGGTTACAAGCTAGTCACCAGCCCACCCAGATTCAAGGGGAGGGGACATAGACCCCACCTCTCAACAGGAAGAGTGTCCAGGGCACACTGTGGAGAAACATGGACCCATTGGCTGCAAGCCCCGCCCCCCAGGCAGAGCGGAAGAATATAAACTGGGGTGCGTGGCTCTCATGAGCTGAGGCCATTCTCTGGAGGAGAAGCAGCTTCGTTCGTGGCCAGCACGCACAGCAGCTGGGGAATGGATACACCAGCCCTGTAAAGGTGGTCTGGGGGGACTCTGTGGTCGATTGCAGAACAGGCACAAATCCCACCTATCCCTGCATCCATGCCCTTTTGCACTTGACTTGGTTCTTTTTCCATCAAGAGGGGTCTATTCCCCACTCAGGTCTGGGCTTGGCATGTGACTTTCTTTGGCCAATGGGACATGAGCAAACATGATGCAAGCAGAGGTTTGAAAAGTGCTCGTGTATTGGTTTATGCTCTCCTGTGGCACTTGCAACCCTGAGACTGTGGGAACAAAAGCAAGCTAACTCCCAAAGGACCACATGGAAGGGAACCAAGGCATTCTGACCAATAGCTTTCACCTGCCTTCGCCTGCCAGAAATGCGTGTCAGGCTGTCCTGAATCATCCAACCTCAGCTGAGCCACATAAGTGAGCCCAGGCAAGACCAGTAGAACCACCCGGCTGAGCCCAGCCCAAATTGCCAACACACGTCATCAAAGGCCAATAAGGGCTTGTTATTTTAAGTCACTAAGTTTCTGGGTTGTTTGTTATACATCAAAGCTAACTAATACAGGCACCAATAGTGTCCACTACAACAAGAAAATTTTTTAAAGAAAAAGAAACATAAGGAACAGAGACTTCCCTGGCGGTCTAGTGGTTCAGACTCTGTGCTTCCATTGCTGGGGGCATGGGTTTGATCCCCGGCTGGGGAACTAATATCCCACATGCTGCATGGCACACCAAAACATTTTAAAAATTAAAAAAAAAAAAAAAAGAAACATAGTGTCCACTACAGAAATCTAGCTGCCCTAAAGGCATGCTAACCCCCTATAACTGCAGGGATGGAGAAAAAGAGGGATTTTCTCCTAGGTCTCGTCCTTGGCCTTCTGACCCTCTGACCCTCCAGCATGTGACTCACACTGACCTGCAGAGATGTCAACCAGGACTGTTCCCCGAAGAGTCAGAGCCCCCCACTCCATAAATGAGGCCTGTGGCCCAGTTAGAGACTCCGGAGCTCCTGAGGGTCCTGGAAGCAAATAGGAACCAGCCCTTGAGGAATTCCCAGAGCAATGCCTCCAAGCCCATGCTTTTTGCCTTTAGGTCTCTGACCTCTGGGGCCCCAAACTTCAGATTTGGGTAAAAGTCAGGGTCACTGGGTCACAGCTTCAAATTAGATCCAGGGAGCTCTGCCAGCAGGTTTGGAAAATGCCAAGCTGCCCCTTGTAAAATATGTTTTGGGTTTCTTGGATAAAGATCTCAATATTAAACATTAAGATTTTGCTATGATTAAATTCTCACTGGGCACAAGGAAAGAGCTGTAACTACATTTCAGTGTAGCACTGGACGGGATTTTGTGATTTTCCATTAATTTTTTTAAATGTCAAGGGTATCTGTCTTTTTTGTTGTCGGTCAGAAGGTGCTTTACTGAAGGGCGGGGGCTCCGACATCTCGCGGCAGCTACAACTGGATCTCGCGGAACGCCCGCTTCTCCACCAGCTCCACTTTGTACTTGCGCTTGAACTTGGCTCGCTCCCGAGGCTCCATCATGTTTCTCCTCTGGAAGCTCTTGAACCGGTCGCGGAGGATGTTGCCCTCAAGGCTGCGAGACACGGACAGGGAGGCCTCAGCGGGTGCCCGGCAGAAAGGGGGTATCTATCTTTCTTCGAGGACTCAGCCTACGGCAAAGTTCAGGTTTAAAAAGACCCAGGGATGGACTTATGAGACCAAGAAGGAGAGGCAAAAATCTAGACTTCAAAAATTATGGAACTGCTAAGTTTTCAGTTAATTCAAAAATCACCTCAGTGGAAAATTTTGTAAGCTTTCCATGCATAATCAAGGAGATCTGGTTTGGAATTGCAACTGAAATGAACCCTTGTAAGCGCTTGCTTTCTGAATAAAATGACCAACCTCAGATCAAAGGCTCTGGTGAGTGATCAGATCTCATTACAGAGAACCCAAACAAAGGACCAGCTTACGCTGTAACAAGTAGGCAGGTCAAACCCTCCCCCTCCCCTTCCCAGCCCTGTCTGCCTCTCTCCCCGGCCCTGTCTCTCAGCCAGAAAAGCAGGCAGAAGGTGCAGTCTCCAATTTTATGGAGCAATGAGATTTGCAGTAAATATTTATCAGCTGTTCGGTAAATACAATTAAATTTCTGGCAGAGCTTTGCACGGCTATTTTATTAGAATTAGCTAAGGCTTACTTGCAAGTCTAAGTGGACACCACAGAGTGAAGCAGTGTAGACATTCAAGTGCAGATGAAAAACGGGTGCTGATCACAGCAGGAGGGCAGTGTCTTCCCACCTCTGGGAGAAAAGGGCCTGGTCAGGGAGCCAAAGCCACAGCAGATGCCCACACACAGTGCCTTCTATGCCCTCTGTGGGTGGGCACCGTCATCTCTCCCCAGCACGGTGGCAGGGAGGAAGTGGGCCTGCAGGTACCCTCCCAGGGCAGGGCTGGGAGCACCTACTCCAGGACCCTTGTCGCCGTGATCTATCCAAGGTCCCAGAGCCTCTAGACAGCACAGCCAGAACCACGACCTCCTACCCCCCACTCCAGGGCTCAGAACACCCTGACCCCCCACCCCCGGTTAACCCTTGCTTTCACCTCGTAAAAAGGACATTCGCCCAGCGATGCCGCTCCTGGGTATCTACTCTAGAGGAATGAAAACTTCCGTCCGTGCAAAAGCCTGTATATGACTGCTCCCTGCGGTATTAGTCACAGCAGCCAGTAGCTGGAGGCAGCCCAGCACCCAGCAGCTGAGGGCGGGATAAACACAGTGTGGTGTGCCCGCACCACGGGGTGTTGTTTGGCAGTAAAAGGAGCAAAGCGCTGACGCTTGCTACACATGGATGGACCTCGAAATCACGATGTTAAGTGGAAGATGCCAGACACAAAGGTCTACGTACTGTAGGATTCCAGCATATAAAATGTCCAGAATCAGCAAATCTACGAGACGGAAAGTAAACCAGTGGTTGCCTGGGGCGGGCGGGCGGGAACCAGGGGGTGACCACTGAGGGTTGAGTGGTTTCTTTTGGTTGTAGTGAACTTGTTCTAAAATTGATTGTGGTGATAGTTGCACAACCTTGTGAATATACCAACAACCACTGAATCGTACACTCCAAAAGAGCAGATTATATGGTATGCAAATTACATTCAATTTTTTAAAAAGGCTTTCGCTGGCCGGGTGTGGGTGACAGTAGGAGCTCTGGGTCCGATCCCAGCTCCCCCAACTTACCAGATGTGGAGCTTCGGGTGACTGGCCTCGGCCTCTGCCCTCCCGTCTCGCCAGCTCCGGAGCTGCCGTGGGGATTAAGTGAGCGACTCTGGGAGCTGCGTTTGGGTCGCACACAGCTTCTAGGCGAGGGGGCCTCAGGCAACATGCAGTGGAGGTCCTTCCAGTTTCCAGAAAGTTCTAGAAAGAGCCTTCTCCTCCCACAGGGACCTCAGACTGACCCAGACCCAGGCAGAGCACAGCGTCACCTGAGGGTTTTGCCACAAGTACAACTGGCTTTTATGACAGCCTTCGGCAGAACAAGCATGGGGACCTGAGTAACACACAGAGGGGGCCGTCCGTGCTGACAGAGCCCACTTCTGTTCTGGGTACCAGGCCCTGCCGCGTGTGCCTCAGATGTAAACTCTGATTGGCTAAGCCAATGGTTCTCCTAGCCAATGACTGGCTTAGCATAGGGCATGTGACCCAATCCTAGCCAATGAGATGTGGGGGGCTGGCTTCTGAGGGATGCTGGGAAAGGTTTCTTGGCTGATAGAAGACAGAGAGCAAAGATGACTTTTTTCCTTCTGTTGTTTGGGTCTGCACGTGACACCCAGAATCGTGTCAGCTGCATCGCAACCATCTGGGGACTCACCTGAGCACGGCAGGGCAAAAGGGTCAGAGAATGGCCCTTCAAGATGCCACTGAGGGGTGAACTGCTCAGCCCAGAGCTGCCCTTCCTGGGAAAGGACACACGGCTTTCCTTATCATTTAATCCAGTTGGATCTGTTACTTGCAGTAAAGTGTCCTAGCTGACAGTGGATGAGGTGCAGAGGATCCCGGTCTGTAATGATGAGGGGGGTTTCGCCGATATACGGTGCCTGATGTCAGCAGAGGGATGGCAGGCAGGCATGTTTTCCAAATAGTTTCTAACTAAGCCACTGAGTTGTTTTCTCCTGGAGACACATGCTTTTCTTTCCAGGGCGTGGCTGCAGAGAGTATATGTCTTCTCCTTCTGTGATTACTACCTGTGCTGGGCTCTAGGACTAGTTGCTAGAAAAGAAAAAAGACGCCTTGCTTACGTGGGAACTTTGCCATATTCCCTTGAAGTTTTCTTTGCGGACCTGATCCTCGACACTGAACAAGAGAGCACGTCGATCCAGATCCAGGGACACTGTGACCTTGGACTCTTCTCAGAGGCACCCGAGAGGTCTCCCTGGCTGGTCCCTCAGGGAGGAGCTGCCGGGGAGAAGGCTCCCATGAGGCCTTCGAGAGATGTTTGCTCTGGCCTGCAGCTCAGGGTGGTCCCGTTTAGGAGACTGTGGTCTTGCGGACCCTGGTCTGTCCTGGCAGTCAGGAGGCTGGGGCCAGTCCTACCTCTGCCTCAGCGTTTCCTTGTTTACGCAGAGGCCCAGAGGATTTCCAGCTCCCTCCTGTCACAGAGGTGCTGTGATTCCACGATGGCAGCGGCAGGTAAGGAACAAAGGGCCACTTCTCCTTCTTTTGGAGAAGAATCCATTCATTCATTCCTTCCTTTATTCTATGACATTAGTTGGGTTTCTTAGGCTCCACAAAGGCAGCAGTGGTTAAACTGCTTCTCAGGACCAGCTGGGGCCATCCAGACTGAGGGGGCCGTGAACCGGAGATGGGCTGGGGCAGAGGGACACCGGGGTGTCGTGCATTCAGGACACAGAGGAGCAGCAGGAACCCCCTGGGGTCGTCGCTAGCTGTGCTGGGAAGGTGGGGAGCAGGTCTGAATCCTGTCTGTGGGCTCCAGGCAAAGATGGCTGAGAGAGGAGTGACAGGATGCTCACATCCCTTTTAGGAAGGGAACCCTGGGCACAATGTGGACCGAGACAGCCACGGGCAGAGTGGCTGGCTGCTGTGACCGACCGGGCCTGGGGACAGCAGTGCTGAGGGTCTGCAGCCGGCAGGTGGGAGGCTGGGATTGATCTGAGGTGGGCTAGTCTCTGTCATCAACAGGATTCGGTGACCAGCTGGCCATTGGAGGGAGAAGTCGCGGTGGATGCCGAGTCTCCAAGGGCTCCAGCCCAGGCGCCTGGGGCGGGAGGGCGGGGAGGGTGGGGCTGGAGAGGAAGCGCTGTCACAGGCTTGGACGTGTGCAGTTTGAGGCGCCTGTCCCAAGTCCCGGGAGACCTGCAGGAGCTGCGGGGATGCAGGGGTGGTGGAGCTCAGGGCTGGGAGCCTTTGAAGTGTGGACAGGGGACCCAAAGAGAAGGAAATGCACCCACAGGGCCCTGGCCAGGCATTCCTTCTCAGCAGGAAGCAGCGTTGTGGCCAGAGGCCTGGTGAGTCCTCGGGGCCCTGAGCCTCCGTCAGTTTCCATGAGCCTGAACACCTCAGAGGAGGGAGGAGAGAATCAGGGGAGCAGAAATAGGTCCCAGGGATGCACACAGCCAGTGGACACGCATCCTTTCACTTGGGGCAGTAAAAATAACTCAGGCTCAGTGTCTCCCCTGGGTGCTGAAACTCCCCAGTTTCAGAGTGGGGTAACTTCAGCAAGAGTGAGGTGAAGCCAGCTCGCTGGGCGAGCGTCCAGGTGCCCTCAGGCGGCCTCCGGGATTCTGGCAGCTGGTTCCACCCTGGCCTCAGTCTTCCCATTATCGACTGCTATTGTCAGAACTGCTCCCTCCCATGATGTCACCCAGGGAGCAGCCCTCACCTTTGACCTTGAGGCCCCAGGTGGGAAGATGAGCCTCGGCCACTTTCAAGCCCCCGCTTTCCTCTCACTCCTGCCTCCAACACCCGGCCTCCTCTCCAAGCTGCCAGCAGAGATTTATAAAGATTTAATAGCTGAGGGGTGTAACGAGAGCTTAGATTATTAAGATCTCTTTTCTCTTTGAAAATATCTCATGAAGTATCTCTTAATTAAAACTAAATTCCACCTATCAAAATAAATGAAAAGGCGTGTTTGGCTCTGAGGTGTCCTCGAGTGACTTCTCGGGCCACCAGCCCTCTTCTGTGCACTCTGTCCCCAGAGGAATTGGCTTAAAGTCCTGGGCTTTGTAAATCCATTGTCCCCTTCTCTCAGGCCAGTGCTGTTCACGATGACACTGGCCAAGTTACTGACCTTCCCCACATACCACCGTCCTGAATATACACAGACAGGCCCAAAAAAATCATGCCGACCTCAGAGGTTGACACCAATTGTCCAGTCCTAAAATAAGGATTTATACATATTCTGAGAATGCGATTCTGTCTGTACTTAGGAGGTGGAATTCAGCCTCGCTGGTTGACGGTGAGCTCATCACCTCAAAAGCCAAGAGCTTGGAGAACCCAGACCCTAACCCCTGGGGCAAGCAACGCCCGGGCGAGTCCCGTTCTGGTAAAGCAGGGGCAGCCGCTTCTGTGCGCAGCCTGCCGGCCTGGGACCCTCCCAGCACCCCGACGGCTGCGCAACTCAGTCCTTCCGAGAATCCGCCGCCCGCGTGTCACTCTGCCGCAGAACACGCAGAGTGGGTCCAAACGCCTGAGGAGGTAACTGAAGAGTGCCGGGGGGCTGTGTCTGCCAGCCGGAGGAGGGACGTCTGAGGGTGAATAAGACAAGGTCGCTACCCTTAAAGGGCTTCACTTTAGTGGGGAAACAGCCAACGTCCACAGTGTGGTCAGTACAGGTGGGGACCCGGTGCTGGGGGCCTGGGGCCATCACAGGGGCTTCCCAGTGGGGGGATGCCTGAGTGCAATCAGCCGGCCGGGGATGTCCAGGCAGAGGGGAGGGCGTGGCAGGAGCAAAGGGCTGGAGGGGGTGCTGGTGAATGTCAGCGAGCAAAGGCGTGGAAGCTGGGGTTGATCCTGGGGGCCCGGGGGAGCCACAGAAGCGGAGGCACCTGGGCAGACGGACACTGCTGTGCATCCTGGAGAAGGTCCCTTGGGGGCCGGTATGGAGAACGCACTGGTGGGAAGGGAGCGGAGGGCGGGAGCAGCTGTGGGGGAGGCGTCTGAGGACCCGCCCTGGGGAGACCGCACATGATGGCAAGCAGAAGGCTCGGGCCTGGGGAGGTGATGGAGGGAAAATAGACTGGGCCGATGGACGAGGGGCTGGCGAGCCAGGTGGTGCTCAGGGCTGGGGCCTGCTGAGATGGGGGCCCAGGAGAGGTCGAGGACTGTGGGAGAAGGGCCAGGCGGGGGCAGGTGCTGGGAAACAGCAGAAGAGCGAGTTTCCAGGACAGCGTGCTTAGTCATTCAACCGCTTCCCTCTCAGGGCCTCCAGGGGTCAGGCTGTGTGCAGGGGGGTCCACGTGGGCCATCAGCACCCACGTGTCCCTGTAGCGCATCCAGACAGGAGACCTTCACTAAAGTATCCCACGAGCGAACATAAAACCACGAATGGGACAGGGTCAGGGCCCTCCAGGGAAGTCCAGGGGCCTGGCAGGGCTTTGCTGAGGTGAGCCGTGGCTGAGCCAGGAGGACGGGGCGTCCTGGAGGGGGGACGGCGCCCGAAGACTGTGGGGAGGAACCTGGAGGTTATCCAAGGGTAATGGGGAGCCCCAGAAGGCACCCCATCAGGGCGCCGACGGGATCCGAAGTTTGCACTGTGAAGAGAGCACCTACGTTAGATGCTTCTGACAGGCTGTGCACCACACGACGTCAGACATCTAAGAAGGTACTGTTCTCAATGCAGACATCTCAGCCCTGGGTACAGCAAAGGGACGCGTTCTAACTAAGCAAAATTACGGCCACTTCCCATTAGATGGAGTGAAGGGTCTAGAGGAAGGGGGGCCCCTTTCCAAGTCATGCGTAGGGGTCACTGGGGGGCAGCACAACCACAGCCACGCTTGCCAAATGGGAGAGTCCAGAAGACCTTGGACAGAACCAGTTCTCTGGAGTGCGGGGGCCAGAACCCGCAGGGCAGGCAGCCAGCTCCCGGGAAGTGGGGAGGCGGGGCCGGGCTGGAGGACCCAGGACAGGCAGGGGCCTCGGCAGCAGGGGGGTCTGTCTGGGGCGCGGAGGCCGTGGGCCTGGGCCTGGGCTGGCAGGGAGAACACGGAGAAGACGGCTCCGCCGAGAGCGAGGGGTCCAAGGGGGTGAACGTCTGGGTGTGGGACTGGGTGTCGGCTCCAGAAGGTCCCCAGGTGGCCTTGACCTCCAGCCCACACGTGACCCGGGAGGCAGGCCACAGGGACGGCCCTCAGCCCCAGGGAACAGCTGAGGGCCCACCAAACTCTCAGTTATGAGAGCGTTCCAGTGGCGTGAAGCAGGCAGGCCAGTTTCTCTGGGAAATAATCTAGAGCACTGACTGTGGGGGAGCGGGCACACCTCGCTTTATCGCCCTTTGCAGACACTGCGCTTTCTTTACAAGTTGAAGGTTTGTGGCGACCCTGCGTCCGTCAAGTCTACAGGCACCACTTTTCCAACAGCATTTGCTCACTTCACGTCTGCGTCACATTTTGCTAATCCTCACAACAGATCACACTTTTTCATTATTGTCATGGTGACCTGTGATCAGCGATCTCTGATGTGACTGCCATGACTCCCTAAAGGCTCAGATGATGGCTAGCGTTTTTTTAGCAATAAAGTATTTTTAAATTAAGGTATGTACTTCTTTTACACAAAGGCTATTTATTGCACAGTATTAATAGACTGTAGTATAGGGTAAACATAACTTTTAGATGCACTGGGGAACCAAGAAATTCACGCGACTCACTTTATTGCGGTATTTGCGTCACGGTGGCAGTCTGGAACGGAACCCGCAGTATCTCTGAGGTCTGCCTGTATAATTTTTGTCTATGAGTCTCGATAAAGTTATCTTCATTTTGAATTGGGAGAAAAACCATGAACACTCATTTTTCCTGTGTTGTCTCTGGGTGAAAAGAACGCTCCCTGAGCCCTGGGTGTGCACTGGGTGCTCACCCCTGCCCCCAACCCCTGCGACCCCTTGGGGCACCCCAACTCCCCTCCCACCTCAGCCTGTACCCCACCCTCCAGACCTGTCCCCAACCTCTGGACAAGGAAGGCGTGGCCCTCGGTTGTGGCCCCAGCCTCGGCCCAGCTGGCCCTTCCCGATTCAGACCCTTGTAGGGATAGAGGGGGGGAGGTAGTGAGGGGACACAGGAGCCCCTGACTGTGGGTCATAAGAGAAGCCATAGAGTGCATCTGAAAAGGAAGAGCGTCTGTCCACTCGACACTGCTAATAATAATAGTGATGATGATGATGGTGGTAGCCCCTCCCCCAGCTCACTCTGCCCAGCTCTCTGAGTGCACCTCATAGTCATCTCACTTGATCCTCACTACTGCCCCGTGGGAGGTTCCACCATCTCTGTTTTCGAGATGAGAACAGTGAGGCCCAGAGAGGGGAAGTAACCCACCCAGGGTCACACAGCCCCTGAGTGGTGGAGCTGAGATCTGAGCGCAGCTGCGGGAGCCTGGGCCTCCCGCTCTCACATCACAGCAGCTCCACCAGTGAGCCCAGTTCTAGGACAGGCTCACGACTTAGCAAGTACACATGGTGCCAAAGCAGGTACTTTCAGACGGGCTTGTCTGCATTCTCGGCCCCTGACAACCCTGTGACGGCTCCTGGGGCCTCAGGGACGGCACTTAAGAGCCCCACCATGAGCCCCGGACTCCTCTCCTCCATCCAGGCCCTGATGGAGCTGCACTGGGATGTCTGTCCTCCTCCACGGAGGTCGCCCTGTGACCACTTCCTTGTTCCTGATCACGGGAGACCTGGTCTCGGGGTCTCTGAGCCCTGGGCAGGTGGCTCCCTGCAGAGTCCGTTCTGTGGGGTCCTGGACCGAATTGCCGCGGCTGAAAAGCAAAGGGTTTCGTGGATCGTTAAGTCTCTGGGCGTTTTGCAGGAGCAGACGTCTTTGTCAGCATCGTCACCTTCTTCTCCAGGCCGCATGGCTGAAGCTTGCACCTGGCCAGGCCCCAAGGCCCAGACCTGATGTGCTCTCTGGGTGGCCCTGTCCTGAACCCCAATTTCTGCGCAGCCGTGCTGAACAGTGCTGGACGAGGCCGGGTCCTGTGTCAGGCCCGCCCCAGCTGAGCAGTCTTTCTGGCCCCAGGGATCACGGGTTTCTCTGAAGCCAGGAAGGCCGCCCAG
This sequence comes from Globicephala melas, assembly GCF_963455315.2. Classification (NCBI taxonomy): domain Eukaryota; kingdom Metazoa; phylum Chordata; class Mammalia; order Artiodactyla; family Delphinidae; genus Globicephala; species Globicephala melas. The sequence goes on along the minus strand of NC_083315.2, from coordinate 174,944,842 downwards.
CCCCTCCCAGCGGAAAGTGCTAGAGTGTTATCATCAGCCCTGGGGGCAACCCCCCCCCACCTGGCTCAGGAGCCCCTGGATAAGTACCAGCTTCCCCTCCTCTGATCGGCCATCCCAAGGTGTGTGATACATGATTTCTTAGCGTCCCCAGCAGACTGAGCCCGGGAGCCTGCACGGGTGACCAGCTCCATCACTCTGCCTGCGCTGGCCGCGTCCAGGCTCCTCCTTGCCTCCCGGGATCTGCTCAGATGAACTGCTTGGACCCAAGTTCTTATTCACTCTCTGCTTTCCGGGCACTTGACGGGCCGTGGGACCTCTCAGAGCCCCAACTTCCTCACCCGCAGGGGGGCATAAGAGACCTCGTGGCCACCTCAGGAGGTTTGGGAACTGACCCCAGCGTGGCCTGGGCTGTGACCGCAGGGCTCCGGGCCCTGCAGACTCCAGGGAGGGGGACTTCCCTGGACGCAGGCCCGTCGTGTCTGCTTACGCTGGGCACGGTGCGGGGGGGCCGTGGCAACGGTGGCAGCTCGGGGACGCGGGCAGCTGGCGCACAGGGCCCTGCTTTGCTCACGGCGACTCCGGGTTAGGAAGGCCTGTGGCACCTGCAGCCCCGCGGTGCGGCCTGGTCCAGACGTCGGCTCGGCCCTGCCGCCCAGCTCTGGGGAGAAGTCGCTGACCTGGAGAGCGGAGGGATGCAGGCCCGAGTCTGCAAGGACGAGAGTTCTGCGGGAAATCTCACAGGCTTTCCTCCAGGCCCTGCAGGGACCTGCAGTCCTGGCCATGTTGCCAGGGAGGGGAGGTCTCTGGGGCCCAGAGAGGCTGGGGCACAGTGCTGTACAGCGGCCTTGGAGCCGAAGGCACTAAAAATAGCTGGGGCCTTGCCCCTGAACCCACTCCACCTGGCCGCGCGGCAGTGGGGGGTTGGGAACAGGCCCCCAGCACGGCGGGCCTGGGGAGCCTCCACCTCACGGGGGGCTCACCCTCTAGCTGCAGCCCGGCGGTGGGAACCTAGGTCCTGGAGCTGAGCTGCAGGGGAAACGAGGGAGGGGGGATCCGCCACCCTCAGGGACCCTTGTCCGGCAGGGCCTGGGAAGCAGGGACAGGCCACCCCAGCTTGAGGGCCAACCACAGTCCCTGCAGCCCCAAGGCAACGCCCTGGACTTCAGAGCCAGAGCTGGGGTCCTGGTCCCTGTGTGACCGTGGTGTCCCTTAACTCTTGGGGTACAGTGTCCTCTCCTGCACTCAGGGACCGTTGAGTCTGCCCTCACAGGGGGACGGGAATGGGGGGGCACAGGGAGCGGGCAGCTCAGGGGGGCCAGGGAGGACCCAGTCCCCTGTGGGCTACATTTCCGGGGCCAGGGTGGGGAAGGTGGACGTGAGCTGGGCCAGCGGATGGGCGAGCTGGGCACGAGCATCTCAGTCCCCCGCACAAAGGGGACAGAGGCCGGGCCCCCAGCCCTGGGCCGCCAGGCCCACCCTGCGTTCCCGCACGGCTGATAAGAATCAGCTGCCGCCGGATGGCATTTCAATCCAAAATTTCTAAGAAGCAACGTGTTCTTCAGGCTAACACGGTTCGGTCACCAAAATACAGCAGCCGGGGCGCCAGACGTCCGGGGCAGAAGGCTGGCCTACAGTCTCTGCTGCCCAGCTCATGTCTTCAAAATATCGCATCTCGTGGACTATTCCTGGCGTGGCCAGAGGGTACAGGGTGTGCGGTCGGCTTCCTTTTTGTTAGTAAGTGTGAGCAGCCGGCTCCCAGGCTGGGCTCAGGGCGCTGAGCACCGGGCACCTGGCAGCAGGGTGCAGGTGCTGTCCCCGTGCCCCCTCGAGAAGCCGGTGACTAGCAAGGCTAATCTGGTGCTGGAGAGAGTGACCACAGCCCAACCCTGTCCCTGACCAGACTGCTGCTCTCCTTCCAGGGTGGAGAATCCACTGAGCACCCACCACGGGCACCCCCCTCGTCAGGTCCCCTGCCGGGGCCGCAGCATGCCACCTGCCACACAGGAAGCTCCCTGCCCGGCACAGCTGCCTGCAGGTGGGAGCACAGGCCCCAGGCTGCAGCCAGCAGGGGTGGGCACCTGGCTGGGAGTGGAGGGATGGACAGGCTGGAGGGGAGGGCAGGGGAGGGGGCGGGAGAGCCAGCATTCCCCTGCCCACGGAGCCTCCCTGAAGGCCCTATCCCCTCACTGATGGCATTCTGCCAGCTGGGCAGGACAGGGGATAGAGCTGGCTCACCTTGGTCCTGGGCAGACGGTCGCCCCGCAGCCCCAAGCCAGCCAAGCAAACAGCCCCGCCCACCTTCCCTGCCCGGGCGAAGGCCTTCTGAGCAGACCGGGGCGGCTCTGCCCTCCAGGCACGGCATGTCTGCTTGGCTGTTGTCACGAAGCATCAGTCTGGGGTAAAGGGCCCAGGGATGGCAGGCGCCCCTTCTCTCGGGGCTCTTGGTGCAAGACTGCTGTCACCGCTCACCTCCTCGCCTGGTGCACAGGACGCCCTAAGAGACAGTGGCCCTGCCTTGCTGGTGACTGAGCACGCTCCCTGCAGTGGTCCAGCCAGCCTGCTGGGACGGCTGCCCTCTCCCCGCCTCCTGCCCGGCTCGGTCCCCGGCTACCCAGCTCTGCGGCACCTCAGACCCATCCGAAGAGCCTGCTCCCGCCTCGGGTCATCCTCCCTTTGTGGGAAACACAATCTTCCCTCGCTCCCGGGGCGGGTTTACTCCCCACTGGCTCTCCCAGGGAGGCTGCTTCCCAGGACAGGTCCCAGTGGTGGGACAGCGTGAGGAGCAGCGCCCGCGTGCTGTGCACCCTCTTCCGCTGAAGCCTCCCCTGCCCCGGGGACCAGGCCCCACTAGTGAGTCACTGCCTGCAGGCCCAGGATCTAGGCTCCAAATGCTGAGGGTCCAAGCGGGATGGAGGGTCCTCGGGGTCACCAAGGACACGGCGGCCCACCGGAGGGAGGTACAGGGCAGGAGGGGCCGCTTGGGTTTCACCAGTGGCTCTTCTCCTCGGCTTCCGGGGCTGCCACCTGCACCTGATGTCCCTCGAGAGCGGACTGAGGGCCAGGACAGGGATCTGCCCCCAGAATTCTCCTGAAATCCCTGTGCCCGGCCCCGAGAGCCACCACAATGGCTTCTTGGGGACTTTGTACCCCAAGCCTGCTAGGGAGTCCTGGGAATGGCAATGTCCCCAAAGGCACTGTGCCCCCTTCCCACTCCCTCTACATGCACGCAGGCCCTGGATACCTCCAAGGTTGCTTCTGGAAGTCCCTGGAGCCCAGGGCCTCAATGAGTTCACCCTCCAGCCAGGCAGCTCCCTGGAAGGCCGTGTTCACTGTGTGGGCCTCGCTTCACCTCCCCAGGGAACAGGCTGGGGCAGGCATCTCTGCTGAAACCATGCTTGACTGAGGGGCCTGAGCTGCCCCTCCGCTGCCTGGGCCAACAGGGAGGGCCCTTCCACAGCTGGCCTCCCCACCCGTGGAGGAGAAGCCTGACGGCCCCTCATCCTGGCAACTCTTTTCCCCAGACCGGGAGTCCCAGCTGGGCCTGCGGTGGCCCAGGTTGCTCTGGCCACGTGGACGGGACCTGAGTGCCGGGGCCACGCCTGCCGCTACCGTCCAAGCCCTTGGCCAGGCCATCGCTCCTCCGTCCCACAGACGCCCTCTGCTCCAACCCGGGCCCGCCTTGGAGACCCAGCAGGCTTCTGCCCCATCCACGCTGCATCTACCCTGCCCCACGGCAGTGACGGTTCCAGGGATGGGGGACCTCAGAGGCCCGGAGAGGCACCCGTCCTGATGGGTGTTGGCAGGGAGGGAGGCCTGGTGGGAAAGCCTCCAGATCACAGGCCCTGGAGTGACCCGGGGCTGGGCTGAAATCCTGCCGCGGCACTTCCTGCTGCAGGATTCTCCAAACCCCCGTCTCATCAACAAATGGGAGAAATGACCACTGCTGGGAGGAGGAAGCCACGTGAGATGACTTACCAGTCACCGCGCAGGCTCAGAGGATGGGCTCAGGAGATGGACCGGACGCGGGTGGCAGGAAGAGCCGGGGCCGTGCAGTTGAGGTGTCAGGGCCCAGGTGGCCGTGGCTCCAGCTCCAGTGTCCAGCCTCAGTGGCAGCGGTGGGTGCAGCCTGCGGCGTCTGTGGCCAGGAGCCAAGGCAGCGGGGTTCTCGTGGAAGTGCGTCTAGGTTGCAATGTGGGGGGCTGTTCCCAGCAGCGGGGCCTCCGGACCTGCTTCTCATCCCTCCTCAGAGGTTCTGTGGGCTTCCCCATCTTCTTTCCGGAGTCCTACATCATTTAGTTATCTAGCTGTCCCATCAGTATCGTGAGAGGTGGGCTAAAATCTCCAACTGCAGTTACGGATCTGTGTCCTCCCTCTAGCTGTCAGACTGCGTCATGCGTTTCGAAGCTGTTATTAGGTGCATACCCACTTATAACTTTATGTCTTCCTGATGAACTGACCCTTTTATCATTATGAATTGTCCCTCTTTGCCCCTAATAATATGCTTTGCCTTAAAGTTTATTTTGTGTGATATTAATATAATCTCTCCAGCTTTCCTAGGCTGTCTGCAAGGAATACCCACGTAACTGTGCTTCTCAGATATTGGAATTTTTACAAATTGAAGGTTTGTGGCAACCCAGTGTTGTCACATGATGGTTAGCATTCTTTTGGCAATAAGGCATTTTAAAATTAAGGTTATGTGCATTGTTTTCTAGACAATGCTATTGCACACGTAATAGACTGTAGTATAATGTGAATATAACTTTTATATGCACTGGAAAACCAAAGAAGTCCTGTGACTTGCTTTATTGCAATCTTAGTTTTATTGCAGTTGGTCTGGAACTGAACCTGCAGTATCTCCGAGGTTGGTCTGTATCTCTTTTGCCACACTTTTACTTACAAACTATCTGTGCCTTTGTGTATAAAGTGTGTCTCTTGTAGATGGCATAGAGTTGGATCTTGCTTTTTCATCTAGTACGATAACATTTACCTTGTAATTGGAGTTTTTATTCCATCTACATAGAATTTCAGTTGCAATTAGGTTAGACTTAGATCTGCCATTTTGCTGTTTGTTTTGTCTCATCTCTTTTGGTTCCTCTTTCCCTGCCTTCTTTTGTGTTAATACAGTATTTCTTAGAATCCCATAATTTTCCCATTGGATTTCCAGCTATATGTCTTTGCATATATTATTTTTCAGTGGTTGCTCTAGAGATTAAAGTATGCATTTTAACGTATCCCAGTCTACATGGAATTAGTATTGGATTCCTTCAGGTAAAATACAGCCACGTACATCTCCATTCACTCTGCCATCTATGTTACATCTTTGTTATAAACACAATACAGTGTTAGTACTTTTGCTTTACATAGTAATGTTTTTTAAAGGAATTAAGAAAGCAGAAGTAATACAGCGTGCGAGTTAGTTTATTGCCTCTCAGCTCCAAATCTACCCTTCTTTGTCCTGCTTTGTGGAACTGGAGCTGGACCATGGAAATATCTTTTGCCTGCTGGACGATGCTCCAGCGTTGTCAGTAGAGGGCACTAGAGGGCCACTGCAAGGCCATAGTCAAGCCACAGCTTCCCTTCCTGGTTCCCAGGTGCTTTTCATCCACCCGTGCGGCACAGCAGCCAGCAGCTGGCAGGAGGCCCGCCAGTGCTCACTCTCCAACGAGCTTCCTGGGTAACCAGTGGGTCACTTCCTACGAACCAGCTTCAGCCAGCACTGTCCTGTCCTGTCTCTTCACCACTGCTAGGCTGCATATTCCATGGGGGGGGTGGTCTGAATTTCACCTTCTCACTTTATCCCCCTGAGCACTAGACAAAGCATCTGTTTTCTGCATTTGGTATTCCTGTAATCCTTAAAGTTCTCTTTTACCCACTTTAGTAGTTAACCATCTCTTACCAATTTATAATTGTTAACATTTCCCTGTTCACATTATGAGTGGTTCCTGTCTTCTGGCTGGACATTGAGTGATACATCTAGTCTTTTACCCACATGTTTACCACTTCCACTGCCATCCATTCCTACCCATAGACCAGAGGTGTCATCTGAGTTCATTTCCCTTCACCCTAAACAACTTGCTTCAGCATTTCTCATGGTGCAGATCTGCTTGCGACACATTTTCTCAATTTTTGTTTACAGAAAATGTCCTTATGTTGCCTTCACTTAGAAGATTTTGCTGGATATAGAGTTCTTGTTTGATCATTTTTAACTTTGGCACTTTGAATGACATTCCAAATTTTTCTGACTTCTATTGTTTCTGTTGAGAAGTCAGCTGTCAGTCGTAGAATTGGTCCCCGTCCATATAACCTGTTGTTTTTCTCTCACTGCTTTCACGGCTTTCTCCTTATCTTCAGCTTTCAGCAGTTGGACTATAATGTTCTGGGGAGTGGTTTCCATTGTTTCTATCCTGCTTTAGGTTCACCAAGATTCTTGGATTTTTAATTTAATGTTTTCCACAAGATTGGAGTGGTTTTGGCTTTATTTCTTCAAAAATGTCACCTGTCCCTTTCTCCATTTCCTCTCCTGCTGAGACAATTACATATATGTCGGCTCCTTTACATTGTCCCCCATATCTGAGGCTCTGTTCATTTTTCTTCAATCTTTTTTCTCTCCATTTTTGGGGTTAATTCCTATTGATCTATCTTGAAATTCATTAATTCTTCTGCCATCTCTAATCTGCTATTCAAACCATCTAAAAAAACCCCACAAATTCTTCATTTTAGTTTTCATACTGTTCAGCTCTAGAAATTCATTTTTTAACAGTTTTTAACTTTTGAGTTTCCCTGTCTGTTCACTAATTAAGATAATTATACTTTAATTATCGATACATATTTATTTTAAAATTTATTTATTTATTTTTGGCTGCGTTGGGTCTGTGTTGCTGCGCGCGGGCTTTCTCTAGTTGCGGCGAGCGGGGGCTGCTCTTTGTTGTGGCGCGTGCGCTTCTCACTGCGGTGGCTCCTCTTGTTGCGGAGCATGGACTCTAGGTGCACGGGCTTCAGTAGTTGTGGCTCGCGGGCTCTATAGCACAGGCTCAACAGTTGTGGCGCACAGGCTTCATTTTTCCACCGCATGTGGGATCCTCCCAGACCAGGGCTCGAACCTGCATCCCTTGCACTGGCAGGAGGATTCTTAACCACTGCACCACCAGGGAAGTCCCTTGATACATATGTATAACAGGTGTTTTGATGTCTTTGCTAAATTGAACATCTGGATCCACGTGGAGTCAATTCCTATTGACTGTTTTTTCCTGACCATGAATCACATCTTCCCAATTCTTTGCACGTCCTAATTTTTGGTTGAAAATTGGATATTTCAGACAACATATTGTAGTGTCTCTGGATTCTGCTGTGTTCTTACGATGATTGTTTTGTTGTTGTTATTGTTTTAGAGGGAAGTTAACTTGCCTGTATTCAAACTACGAATTCTGTCTCCCCCGGCTGGGTGCAGCAGCTGCTATCTTTAGCTTGTAGCCCCAGCCTTTGTTCCTCTGTTCCGCTGGGGATATTCCCCTCTGCCTGCATAGTTTGGCAGTCAGTCAGGGATCTCAGTAATCTTTATACTCAGCAGCTCATCCTCTCCGTGGTGTCCTTGTTCCTGAGAATTCCCTCCTAAATTCACAGCTTCTCCACTGTCATCAAGTTATATCCTCTGATACCTCAAGCCAGTAAGGCTACAGCTGTCCATCACCCATGCTGTACACAGTTGGGGAATGCACTCAGATAAAAAGCAGTGAATTCATAAATCTCACCATGCAGCTGCCTCTCCAGAGTAGATCCCTGTCTGTTCTTCGCTGAGTCTGTAGCACATGCATAGATCTGTGGTCAGGCAGGGATTTGAGCAAAAGGTTGACTCAGATTTTGAGTGTCATCCCTTCTGTGGTTCTCTCACTTCCAGAGGTTTGCCCAGGTTTTTTTTTTTTTTTTTAATTTATTTATTTTTGGCTGTGTTGGGTCTTTGGGGCTGCACACGGGCTTTCTCTAGTTGCAGAGTGGGGACTACTCTTCGTTGCGGTGTGTGGGCTTCTCATTGTGGAGCACGGGCTCTAGGTGCACGGGCTCAGTAGTTGTGGCTCACGGGCTTAGCCGCTCTGTGGCGTGTGCGATCTTCCTGGACCAGGGATTGAAGCTGTGTCGCCTGCACTGGCAGGCGGATTCTTAACTACTGCGCCACCAGGGAAGTCCCTGCCCGGGTTTTTTTTCAGCTCTGAACTCTGTTTTCTGCTATTTCAAGATGATAGGGATGTGGTGCCCTGCTGCTCTTTTCCTCCACTATGGCAAAGGGCATCATTGGGCAGCATCATCAGGGGAAAAACACAAACTCCCAATTCTTATCCCTTGTAGTTGCAGTTTTTCAAGAACACTCTTCTAGTTTCTCTCTGCTTGGGGGTGCTTTCCAGTTCTTTTAAATAGTTGGGATGCATTTGTTTCAGTATTTTGCTCAAATTTTATCATTGTTGTCTGCCGATGGGGTGGCCTGACCACTTTATTCCACCATCAGTACTGGAAGTGTTCATTTAATACCTCCAGTGGTAAAATACATATGACATAAAATTTACCATCTTAACCACTTTGAAGTGTACAGTTCAGTGGTATTAAGTATATTCACATTAACCATCACCAACAACCATCTCCAGAACTCTTTTCATCTTGCAAAACGGAAACATTGTACCCATGAAACAATAACTACCCCTCCCCCAGCCCCTGGCAGCCACCGTTCTACCTTCTGTCTCTGAATTTGCCTACTCTCGACACCTCATATAAGCGGAATCCTACAGTATTTGTCACTTTGTGGCTTATTTCACTTAGCATAGTGTCCTTGCTATAGACTGTCACTTTGTGGCTTATTTCACTTAGCATAGCGTCCTTGCTATAGACTGTAAACTCATATTTTGAGACTTAACCCCCGCCCCCAGTGTGATGGTATTTGGAGGTGGGGCCTTTGGGAGGTAATTAGGTCGTGAGGGTAGAACCCTCATGAATGAGATTAGTGCTCTTATAAAAGACATTTCAGGACTTCCCTGGTGACGCAGTGGTTAAGAATCTGCCTGCCAATGCAGGGGACACGGGTTTGAGCCGTGGTCCAAGAAGATCCCATATGCCACGGAGCAACTAAGCCCGTGAGCCACAACTACTGAGCCTGCGAGTCACAACTACTGAGCCCACGTGCCACAGCTACTGAAGCCCGTGCGCCTAGAGCCCGTGCTCTGCAACAAGAGAAGCCACCGCTGTAAGAAGCCCGCGCACCACAAGGAAGAGTAGCCCTCGCTTACCGCAACTAGAGAAAGCCTGCGTGCAGCAACGAAGATCCGATGCAGCCAAAAATAAATAAATTTATTTAAAAAAAAAAAAAGACATTTCAGAGAGGTCCCTTGCCCCTTTTGTGAGGACACAGCAAAGTCAGCCATCTGGAAACCAGGAAACAGGCCTTCATCAAACACCAAACCTGTTGATGCCTGGATGTTGGACTTCTCAGCTTCCAGAGACGTGAGAAATAAATTTCTTCTGTTTATAAGCTACCCAGTTTATGGTATTTTGCTATAGCAGCCTGAATGGACTAAGACAGCCCTCAAGATACAACCATGCTGTAGTATATATCAGATTCCCTTTCTTTTGAGACTGAATAATATTCATTATACACATATGCCACGTTTTGTTTATCCATTCATCTGTCGGTGGACACTTGGGTTGTTTCCACCTTTTGGCTACTGTGAATAATGCTATTATAAACATGGGTGTACAAATATTTCTTCAAGACCTTGCTTTCAATTCTTTTGATATACACCCAGAAGTAGAATTACTGGGTCATACGATAATTCTATTTTTAACTTTTTGAGGAAACTAATGCCTTTCTAAGAAGTCCCTTCTTTTGCTTACATTGGCCAGTTTGTTTCTGTCACTAGCAAACTGAGTCCTGCCGATGTGCATCCTCACCCCCAGATTGTAGCGTGCTCACTAGAACGGCAAGTCAGAGGACTGCGGACTGCCAGCCTCCCTGGAAAACAGAGCCAGAGGAAAAAGCTCTTTAACAGCAAGTGCAATGCAAGGAAGAAGTGAGGAGTAAAGGAAGCAGCAAGAGCAAATAAGAGAGGGTGCATTACTGAACCAGCTATAGCTTCCGGACAAACCGATTTGTTCAATCTCATGGTAAACTTTCAGAGAGGCTGTATGAAGCTACTACAACTCTGCAGAGTCCAGGGTGTGAGAGAGAAGAATTAATAGGCTGAGTCCCACCTCCTATGGCTGGAGTCCATGGAGGGCATCAACACCTGTTGCAGTGCCATGTGGCACATTTGTGGGTACTGAGAAGATCCTGCTGTGTCTTGTACTTCAGCAGAGGCAGGGAAGTCCCAGGCCTGGAGACAAGGGGTACAGGGTCTGGGTGTGAGGTGAAGCACTGATGGAGTGTGCCTTGAGCAGCAGTAGTTCAGGAGCAGTTGCTGCTGCAGCACACCTGGATCCATGATCATGGTAACAATCAAGCCAATGCAAGGATGCAAGGACCAGAAAGCAGGGCATGTGGGCAGGTCTAGGGTGACGTGTGAAGTGAATGTAGTATGGGGGTGGAGGAAATGGGGAGATGGTGAAAGGGTACAAATATTCAGTTATAAGATTAATCAACTCTGAGGATCTAATGTACAGCATGGTGACTGTACTATAACAATTCTGTATTGCATACTTGAAATTTGTTGAGAGTAGATCTTAAATGTTCTCACCACACATCTTAACAATATTAAGCCTTCCAATCCATGAACATGGGATATCTTTCCATTTATTTGTCTTCTTTAATTTCTTGCAGCACTCTTCTGTAGTTGCTGGTGTACAAACCTATTCCTTCCTTGGTTAAGTTTATTTCTAAGTATTTTATTCTTTTTGATGCCAATGTTAATGGAATTGTTTTCTTAATTTCAACTTTTCAGATTGTTCATTGTTAGTATATAAAAATTAAACTGATTTTTGTGTGCTGACTTTGTATCCTGCTACTTTACTGAACTTACTAGCTTTAAGTCTCTTTGTGGAATCTTTAGGATTTTCTATATATAAGATCATATCATCCATGAACAGAGATAATTTTACTTCTTCCTTTCCAATCTGGATACCTTTTCTTTCTTTTTCTTGCCTAATTGCTCTGGCTAGGGCATCCAGTACTACACTGATAGAAGTAGTGAAAGCAGGCATCCTTGCCTTCTTCCTGATCTTACAGGAAAGGCTTTAATTCTTTCACCATTGACTATGATGTTCACTGTGGGTTTTTCATATATGGTTTTTATTATGTTCATTTAGATTCCTTCTATTCCTAGTTTGTTGAGTGTTTTATCATGAAAGGATGTTGAACTTTGTCAAATGCATCTTCTGCATCAGTGAAGATGATCATGTGGTTTTTTCCTTCATTCTGTTAATGTGATATGTTGATTGATTTTTATATGTTGAACCACCCTTGCACTTCAGGAATTAATTCTCCTTGGTCATGTGTAAAATCCTTTTATTATGCTGCTGAATTGTTTGCTAATATTTTGTTGAGGATTTTTGCATTAACGCTCATAAAAGATATTGGTTCATAGTTTTCTTTTCTCATAGTGTCTTTCTCTAGCTTTGGTATCAGGGTTACCATGGTCTCATAAAGTGAATCAGGAAGTGTTCCCTCCTCAATTTTTTTGGAAAAGTTTGAGAAATATTGATGTTAACTCTTTAAATGTTTGATAGAATTCACTAGAGAAGCCATCAGGTCCAGGATTTTTCTTTGTTGGAAGATTTTTTTTATTACTGACTCAATCTCCTTACTAGTTACAGTTCTAGTTAGATTTTCTATTTCTTCATGATTTAGTCTTGGTAGGTTTTATGGCTGTAGCAATTTGTCCATTTCATCCAAATTGTTGGTGTACAATTATTCATAGTCCTCTCACAATCCTTTTTATTTCTGAAGAGTCAGTAGTAATGACCCTACTTTCATTTCTAACTTTAGCAATTTGGGTCTCCTTTTCCTCTTAGTTCATCTAACTAAAGGCTCGTCAACTCTGTTGACCTTTCTGACAAACCAACTTTTGGGTCATTGATTTTCCATTCTCTATTTCATTTACCTCTGCTCTCATCTTTACTATTTCCTTCTTTCTGCTACCTTTAGGTTTGGTTTGTTCTTTTTCTAGTTCCTTAATTTGTAAAGTTCACTTGTTGATTTGAGATCTTTGTTTTTTAAAGTAAGCATTTATTGCTATAAATTTTCCCCACTGCACTGTTTTTGAGGCAATGCCTAATTTTTTTTTTTTTTTCCGGTACACGGGCTTCTCACTGTTGTGGCCTCTCCCGTTGCAGAGCACAGGCTCCGGACGCACAGGCCCAGTGGCCATGGCTCACGGGCCCAGCCGCTCCGCGGCATGTGGGATCTTCCCGGACCGGGGCACGAACCTGTGTCCCCTGCATCGGCAGGCAGACTCTCAACCACTGCACCACCAGGGAAGCCCGCAATGCCTAATTTTGGTATGTTGTGTTTGTACTTTCATTCACCTCTAAGTATTTTCTAATTTCCTTTGCGATTTCTTCTTTGAGCCATTGGTTAAGAATGTGTTAACTTCCACAAATTTGTGAATTTTCCAGTTTTCCTTGTGTTATTGATTCCCACCTTTATCCTGTTGTGGTTGGAGAAGATACTTTTTATGATAGCTATCTTCTTAAATCTACCAAGACTTAATTTATGGCCTAACATATAGTCTATCCTGGAAAATGCCCCATGTGCACTTGAGAAGAATGTGTATGCTGTTATTGGGTAGAGTGTTCTGAATATGTCTGACAGACATAGTTTATTGTGTTGTTCAAGTCCTCTATATTTTTATCTTTTGCATGGTTGATCTATCCATTAAGATTGGGGAATGAAGTCTCCAACTATTATCACAGAACTATCTATTTTTGCTTCATATATATTAATGGTCTGTTGTCAGGTGTATAAATGCTTATAATTGTTTTATCTTCTTGCTGTATTTGAATGTTTTGTTACTGTATGTCCTTTTTTGTCTTTCGCAACTTTTTTTAAAGTCTATCTTATCTGATATTAGTATAGCCACCGCTGCTCTCCTTTGACTACTATTTGCATGAAATGTTTCCATCCTTTCACTTCCAACCTGTTTATGTCCTTGGATCTAAAGTGATTCTCTTGTAGACAGCACATAGTTGGACCATTTTTTTAAAAAGAAATTCATTCTGCCAATCTCTGTCTTTTGATTGTAGAGTTTCATCCTTTTACGCTTAAATACTGATAAGGAGGGGCTTATTTATGTCGTCTTTCTATCTGTTTTCTATATTCCTTATTGGTATCGTCATCTCTCATTTCCCACATTACTGTCTTCTTCTGTGTTTAGTTGATTTTTCATAGTGAAATGCATCCCCTTCTTGTTTCCTTTAGCATATATTCTACCACTATTTTCTTTGTGGTTACCATGGGGATTACATTTAACATTCTAAAGTTGTATCACTAATTTGAATTTACACCAGTCTAACTTCAATAACATACAAAAACTCTGCTCCTTTACAGCTCCATCTCCATATCTTATAGTTCTTGATGTCACAAAATTACAACTTTATATGTTTTGTGTCCAGAAGCTTAAACTAACAATGGTTTTTCTGTTAATGCATTAGTCTTTGAAATTATGTAGAAAACAAAATATGTAGTTATCAATCAAGGCCAAATTATTATTATCTTTTAGATTACAACTGACACTTGAACGACAGGTCAAAAGTCCGTGTATAACTTTACAGTTTACATCCAACGTTCTGCATCTGCAGATTGTGTAGTACTGTAGTACATATTTATTGAACAGAATTTGCATATCAGTGGACCCACACAGTTCAAAAACCAAGTCGCTGGAGGGTCAACTGTAATTTGCTTTAAATATACTACCCTCAGAAAATAAAAGTGGAGTTATAAACCATTGTTACAATAATAGTAGCTTTTATAGTTGCCCCACGTTTACCTTTACTGAGGTCTTTATTTCTCCATACGACTTCAGGTGACTGTCTGATGTCCTTCCAAATCACTCTGCAGGACTCTCTTGAGCATTTCTTGCAGAATGGGTCTGGTGGTAACAAACTCCCTCAGCTTTTGTTTATCGTCTCTTAACTTCTCCCTCACTTCTGAAGGGCAGTTTTGCCAGATATGGGATTCTTTTTTAAAAAATTTACTTATTTTATGTATTTATTTTTGGCTGTGCTGGCTCTTCATAGCTGCGCGTTCTTTCTCTAGTTTCAGCAAGCAAGGGCTACTCTTCATTGCAGTGCGCGGTCTTCTCATTACAGTGGCTTTTCTTGTTGCAGAGCATGGGCTCTAGGTGCGCAGGCTTCAGTAGTTGTGGCACGTAGGCTCTAGAGCACAGGCTATGTAGTTGTGGCGCACGGGCTTAGGTGCTCCACGGCATGTGGGATCTTCCTGAACCAGGGCACGAACCTGTGTCCCCTGCACTGGCAGGTGGATTCTTAACCACTGCGCCACCAGGGAGGCCCCAGATATGGGATTCTTGATTGTGGGGTTTTTTTTTAGCTTATCAACCCACTGCCTTCTGGATGCCAATGTTTCTGATGAGAAGTCTGCTCATTATCTTATTGAGGACCCCTTACATGTGCTGAGTTGCTTCTCTCTTGCTGCTTTCCAGATTTTCTTAGGCTTTTGATGGTTTCATTATCACGTGTCTTTGTGTGGGTCTCTGAGTTCATCTTACATGGAGTTTGTTGAGCTTCTTGGATGTTTATGTCTTTCGTAAAACTTGGGAAGTTTTTGGCCATTATTTCTTCACATATTCTCTCTGCCCCTTTCTCTCTTTTCCGTCTGGGGGTCTCACAATGTGTACATTGATCTGCTTGATGGGCCCACTGGTCCCTTGGGCTCTGTTCACTTTTCATCAATCTCTTTTCTTTCTGTTCCTCAGACTCGATAATTTCAAGCATTCTGCCTTCAAGATTTGAGCATTCTTCTGCCTGCTCAAATCTGCTGTTGAATCTCTTTGGTGAATTATTCATTTCCATCATTACTGTTTTCAACTTTAACATTGTTTCGAGTTTCCTGTTAGGTTTTCTAGCTCTATATTGCTATTTCCACTTGATTCACATGTCGTTTTCTTGACTTTTCCCTCATCTTCCTTTAGTTCTTTGAGCATCTTTTTAACAGTTGTTTTTAAACTTTGTCTAGTAGGTCTGCCATCTGGTCTTTCTCAGGGAAAGTTTCTGTTGGTTTTTTTTCCCTTTGAATAGGCCATTTCTTTGTATGCCTTGTGATTTTTGTTGTTGTTGAAACAACCATTTGAGTCTAATAATGTGGTAATTCTGAAAATCAGATTCCCCCCCTTCCCCAGCGTTTGCTGTTTGGTTGTTACAGGCTATCTGTGTGTGAAGGATCAGCGTGCGGTGTAAATTTAAGGTTTTCTCAGACATTTTCTGAGTCTGTGCCTCTTCCCCTGGCTAATTTTCTCTGCAGTTGCTCTTGAATGCCTTTGTCTTCAATGTCTGGCTCCCAAAAGGGGAAAAGGAAAATGAGGGGGTGGGGAGGGTGGATCAAAAAAAAAAAATCGTTGGCCCTTTAAATCCCCCAGTGTTGCTTCCGTTGAGGGGAAAGGGCTTGCAATGATGGTGGGGGTGTGCGATCATGACTGTGTGCCTCTGTCTGCACCTCCACGATCAGAAGCAGTAACCAGGGTTCAGAACACAGATCCCAGTATTCAGAAAATAGGATCCTTGCTCCCACAAGCTGTGCGCAAGCTGCTCTAGGAACAGGCATCTGGCCGCCTGCCATCGGACTTGGTAACTGCTATTATGTTATCAGCTGAAATTGATGGAGAGTACAGTTGGCCCTTGAACAACATGGATTTCACTGCACGAGTCACTTATATCCAGATCTTTTTCAATAAATATGTACTACATTACTACACGATCTGCAGTTGGTTGAATCCGCAGATGCAGAACCGTGGATATGGAGGGCCAACTGTCAAGTTACACATGAATTTCCGACTTCACGGGAGGTTGGTGCCCCTAACCCCCATGTTGTTCAAGGGTCACCTGCAATGACAACTTATTGTCCAAGACTTGCCCTGGAAGTTGCAAGGCTTCAACAGACTCCAGAATGCTGAAGGATGAAGAAGCTCACTTGAGATCACAGTGACTCAGGGACAGAATCCAAGCCCCTGATTCCTAGCTAGGCATGACTTGGCTTCACAGAGCTGGGAAATGCTCCAGCCAAACGTAGGCTGGAGCAGGAAGGCAAGGAGAAAGTGGGTTGAGGGAATGAGGAGAGGGAAAAGTAGGGAAAGCATTTCAATTCTGAATCTCCATCAAGAAAAAAGCAGTCAGCCAACAGGACCCAGAGTAAACTAGCTTAGAAGGCTGTTTAGAGCAGGTGCCAAGAAAGCCCCAGCAGCAACCCCCCCAGAACGTTCTGTGCCCAATCCATCCTGTGCTGAAGCCCTGGGGCCTGTCTCAGGGATCTCAGGGGAACAGGGGCTGCAAGTGCTTCTCTGCAGTGAGTGTCCCACGGGGACCACATACCACCAGCCCCCCTGAGCCAGAAAAGGTGGCCTCCCAGGCAGGCAGGGAGCCTGCAGCTTCCTCCAAGCAGGGACACGCAGCCTTGCCTCTGAGAGCCGTGGACACAAGCAGACACCAGGCACCAGAGCCCGAGCGCTGCAGCCTGAGTCTTCACGAGTCCCCCTGGTCGCACTCCTCTCCAGGTGTCTGTTATCGGCTCCTGCGTGGAAAATCACTCCAAACCTCAGTGCTGGCAACACAGACATCCTTTTCTTTGCTCACAATCCCGTGGGTCAGCAATGTGAACTGGGTCCATCCGAGTAGTTCTCCTGCTGTCCTCTGGGCGGCCCCACCAGGGGTATATGGCTTCACGCACAGGTCTGGTGATCTGTGCTGGCTGTCACCTGGACCACCCGTCTCCAGAAGCTGGTCCCAAGCTTCTCCATCAGGTGGCAGAGTTCTCAGCAACCAGAGAAAGCCAGCCCAGATGCTCATGCCACGCTTGCTAAGGTTCCACAGGGCAAAGCAAGTCCATGAGCAAGCCCAGAGTCAGGGCGAGTGATAGCACGTGGCAGGCACGCCCGGAGGTGTCCCTCACTGGGCCGCTCCTCTAACAGCCTTTCCTACCAGACGTGTGAGAGAGAGGAGGTCAGCAGGGCCAGCTCTGCGGTCAGGGCCAGATGGGAGCAGAATTATGTCCTGGCCCTGCTGTGAAGGCACAGAGGCCGGATGGAGGCTCGGGCCTCACGGTGCTGATGGACAGGATTCGCTGGGCACCGCCAAGTACTGGGCTCAGTGTCCCGGAGCAGCAGAGGAGCTGGAGACTACCCTCTGGGGAGGAAGGGGCCCGTGGGACTGACGTCAGTGGCTGGGTGGCATTTCAACACAGGCCCGAAAAGGGACATGGTGGGAAAACTCCAGAGTCCTCTCTGGACAGCTCGGCGCCGGGGGTGGAGAGGTCGGGGACGTGGGGGAGGAGTGACCGGGCCTTAGCTGATGAGGAGGGCTGATGCCAGGTCAAGCCAGCCTGGGGCACCATCCAGGTTTCCGGGCAGGTGTTCTGCCACCGGCAGGGCAACTGAACGCCATCTGTCGTGACGGGTGCAGTGAGGAAACCGAGGCCTGTACGAGGGACTGCGCAGGCCCTGGAGACGTGAGTTCCCTTGCAGGAAGAGGGCAGCTCCCAGCCGGTGCTTGGTGGAGGCTGCAGGCAGGGAAGGACACCCCAGCAGGGGCCCCAGGGCCTGGATCCGAGACGGGGACCTGGGCCATGCTTGCTGCAGCTGGCGATGGGGAGCTCGGGAGGGGCCCGGCCGTGGGCCACAGCCAAACCGAAGAGGCCCCACCTCGTCCTCCCCACGGCCGCTCAGCCACTTGACAGCAGCCACGGCAGGAGGCCCGGAGAGGAGCTGTCTCAAGGCCAGCTGACCGGGGCCTCCAGCCCAACCCACCACCCACCACCCGACTGACCTTCAACGAGTCACTTCGGCGCTCCGGCCTCAGCTGCCTCGGACGAGTGGGGGACCCCCTATTTCACAGAGCAGGATTCCCAAGCCTCAGAGCAGTAACGGCAAGGGACTGTCAGTGTTAGTCGTCTACAAGAGTGGGAATAGGAAGAAAACGGCTTCTTGGATTTTTCTAATTTTGAACAGACTAATCACGGGTACTGCCTGTGTCCGGCATTATAAATGACTACACAAACACTGAGGGGCCTGGTCAGTAAATTCCTTCCGGATAGAGTGTGCCGCAAAGACCACTGCAGTATCATTGGTCTGGGGGTGAGACTGGAGGCGGGGATTCTGCAAGAGAAGTGAGGATTCTGCTTGAAGGCCCACGAGCTGTGAACAGCGTGGCTCTTCCCCTGCCCACGGGAGATGCGGCGACACACACTCTGATCTTTGTCGAAGGAAAGGATGAGCCACTTGTCGAGCATCTCTTCACACAGCACCTGGGCTGGACGGAGGCATTTCCAGGCACTACCTCCGTTCAGCTAAATTGCTACCATCCTTGCTTTACAGATGAGGAAGCAGGCCAAGGGGGGCTAAGGGAGCGACCAAGATCCTAGCAGCTTTCATCACCGAGCGAGGCCCGAGTCTGTGTCCCGGGGCTTAAGCGGGGAGGCCGCACAGTGGAGCGGAGCCTCCGGCACATCCAGCCCTGACTCAGGCACTTTCTCCTTTCACACTTGGGTAAGACGTTCTTCTCTTAGTCTTGGTTTCCTCTTCTATTAAAACTGGATGACAGTCCCTACTCGTAAGGCTGCTATGAGCATTACATCAAATAAGGTCTGTTTGGTCCTTAGGGGCCAAGGCAGTCTTCAACAAATTAAGCAATTAATACTAAAACCCACAAATAATTTGCTATACACAATTATCCGGAGTATAAGGCTTAATTGTTGAGCTTCCCTGGTGGCGCAGTGGTTGAGAGTCTGCCTGCCAATGCAGGGGACACGGGTTCGAGCCCTGGTCTGGGAGGATCCCACATGCCGCGGAGCAACTGGGCCCATGAGCCACAACTACTGGGCCTGCGCATCTGGAGCCTGGCTCCGCAACGAGAGGCCGCAACAGTGAGAGGCCCGCGCACCGCGATGAAGAGCGGCCCCCGCTCGCCGCAACTGGAGAAAAGCCCTCGCACAGAAACGAAGACCCAACACAGCCAAAAATAAATAAATAAATAAACAAACTTTAAAAAAGACTTAATTGTTGGGCTTCCCTGGTGGCACAGGGGTAAAGAATCCACCTGCCAATGCAGGGGACACAGGTTCAAGCCCTGGTCCGGGAAGATCCCACATGCTGCAGAGCAACTAAGCCCATGTGCCGCAACTACCGAGCCTGTGCCCGAGAGCCTGTGAGCCACAACTACTGAGCCCACGTGCCACAACTACTGCAGCCCGCGCGCCTAGAGCCCGTGCTCTGCAACAAGAGAAGCCACTGCAATGAGAAGCCCGCTCGCCACAACTAGAGAAAGACTGTGCGCAGCAATGACAACCCAACGCAGCCAAAAAAGAAAAAAAAAAAAAAAAGACTTAATTGTTGCTGAATTTACTTTTCAATCAATTAAGTGCCATGGGCCACCATATGCAAAATAACTTCGTTACACAAAGAGTCTTTGAAGGAGGACTAGGCGGCCCGCCAGCAAAGCTTTTCCTCAGGTCGAGTGCCGGCCACAGGTCCAGGGACACCAGTGACAGCCCTGACCTGAGGCCGGGGGTTCCTAACATACACCCCAGCTGGAGAGTCACCTGGGCGTGTTCAGCCCGCCTCCTGTCCTTGGACTCCCACCCAAACCCTCTGTCCCTGACTGCGAACAGGGGCGGCCTAGAGAAGGGAGCCTTTGGAGCAGCCCGCCTGCAGTGCCTCCCGGGGAACTTGGCTCCTCTAAGTTTCTGAGCAGCCGTGAACATTCACCAGGCCTTGGCCATGGGTGGGAAACCAGGTTGACGCAAGGATCGCCATGGAACCACATGAAATTCCAACACCCTCCGGTGGACGGTGAGGGAAAAACAGAGCCTCAACTTGACTGAAGGGGGCCTGGCCCGTCCCACGTAAACCACAGGGTCTGCTGCGGTACCTGGACCAGCTGTCGCTCCCTCTTCAACTGTCACCTCCTCGGGGACACCTTCTCCAAGAGCGCCCCAGGCAAGATGATCCCTGCCCCCAGATCACTCAGAGCTGAGAAGCACTGCCCAGCACAGGGCGTCCGAGCTGCAAGGTGTCTGCGCAGCGCCTCTAGGCCAGGACCCTGAACGTCTGTCTGCTCACTCCTCAGTCACCCAGCTCACATGATGGGACAGGGGCTTGTGAGGAGCGGGCAGAAATGGAGGACCAGAAAACCAGAATCCGCAGAGCGCTCTTCAACCTCGTTTCAAACGTACAAGCACCAGATCTTGAATTTGAATTCATTTTCCCCCCAGTACTTAGGCAAGAAAAAATAGCAAATAGTTCAAGAAATAAGCCAAGAGCCCAGAAAACCCCAGACCTCAGCGCTTCCATCTCTGGATGCCCAGGGACTGGCAGCTGCACATCCCTCCCACACCCCCTCCCCCAGGCGTCCATCATAAGCCATCATGGGGCCTTTCATCCTTAAGCACAAGGGCCAGCAGGCATTCACTTCTCTTCCTCAACGCACCAGACCTCCCCATTTCTTTATTCTATGTGGCTATTATCGTCAGTCGTGGGGACCGAGATGACTATGACAGTCCTGATCTCGTAAAAAGCTTATAAAACACCTCAGATCAAAACGTTTAGTTATCACAGTACTGCGAAGGGCACAGGGCAACAAGTTGCCTCATTCACGGCGGATGAAGGGAGAGATTGGTACAACCCCTCTGGAAGACAGAGAACAGTATGTGTCGAGTGTAAAAGCGAACAGACTTTTGGACCCAAATTCTAATCCTCTGTATTTATTCTACAGTTACACTTGCATGGAGGCAAAATGATACAGTCTGCTCGTATTACAAATGGTACTCCAGTGACTATCGATCGAGGGTGGTTTAAGTAAACTGTATCTAGTCATAACTAGATACCATGGAACCAATGCAAAGGAATGAAGCAACTTCGTATCCATGTCCTGATGCGGAAACACTAAGATACTGGCAGGTGAAGTAAGAAAACGAGGTAAGAATGGTAAGGTAAGAAGGGCATACGTAGTACAGTCAGCCCCGTACCTGTAGACTTGGAACACAAGGATACAGGGGGCTGACTGCTCCATTTCATACAAGTGACTTGAGCATCCTTGGATTCTGGTATCTGCAGGGGTCCTAGAACCAACCCCCCACAGATACCGAGGGGCGAGGGGTGGCTGTATATTATTTGTATGGAAAAATGAGTATCTGCACACGTGCAAGTGAGCGTGCACGCTTGTACATGTATTGACCCTCTCTCGAAGGACGCGCCAGAGCAGCAACTGCCTGTGGAGGGAGCCGGGTGGCTGGAGGACACGGATGGGGAACTTAGGTCTCTCACTGTTTGCCTTTTATACCAAGTACACTGGTTACCTATTTAAAAGGATAGAAAACTTAAATCGTTTCTTTATAGTATAGTATGAAGAGGGAAGTGCACAGAGGTGTAGGTGGCAGAAGCCTTGAGACCCATTCCCTCTGCTGAAGGTGGAGGCGTGAGGTCAGGACTTCAGAGAAGCAGCTGTGGCTGAGCCGCAGGGGGTAGGGCCACGTGGAAGGGGGAAGGCGTAGCGGCCGAGAAAAGCCCGGAGAACGGCCCTGCAGTAGGAATGTCATATGGCTTAAGACAGAATGAAGGGTTGTGTGTTTTTGTAGAAGGCAAATGGAGCGTTTTAAGCAGGAAAGGGCCCGAATTACGGTGGGGAGGTGAGGGGTGGGTGAGAGAAGGAAAATGGAAGGTCGGGGACAAGATGAATTCGGAGCTCGCGCATCAGCCCAGGAGACTGGGAGGGGCCTGAGCGGTCACTGGACGTCGTAATGGAGAAGGAGGCTCGAGGGGGCTCTCAGAGGCAGGGGACACCCGTGTTTCTAGTTTGATGAGCTAAGGTATAGCAGTGCCACACAGCAGGGAAGAGAACTCAGAAACAGGAGTGGGGGAGGGAACTTAGTCTCAGACCTGTCATCTAGAGGTACTGACGGACACAGGAGTGAGCTCCGAGGGGCGGGGGCTCACAGTGTGACAGCTATCAGGCCACAGGTGAAGCAGAGGCCCCAGTGGGGGATGTGATGGTCCGGGGAGGGAGAGCTGAAAGAGGGGCAAGGCCAGGGGTTGCTTTAAGGCCTGCAACTGCAGGAAAGCAGACTTGGCACGCTGCCCTGGGAGACGGACTCCATCCAGCCCGGGGCCAAAGAGTAACTCAGGATCTCCCGTGAGCTTGTCTAGACTCTAATGATGCCCCAAGCACGAAGCAGCTGCAAGAGAGGAACAAGCACGGTCTTCAATCTGCCAAGAAGGAAAGGAATTCGATCACCTGGAATGCTTCATGCATCTCTCACTTCCAAGAGTGAGCACCTAGCATGGCCCTGGGAACACGGGAGCACGGAGAACAGGAAGTGCAGCATTTTCAGTACGTGCACTCGCCGGGTGGAGGCAGAGGGCGGCGCCAGGGAAGATCCGGAGTCCCCACCCGGGGCTGCCGCCCCTCTCCTGCCGCATAGGCTGGGATGTGCGCCTGTGCTCAGGCTCGGGATGATGAGAGATGTGGCACAGCAGGCGACCTGGATGCACCTGTACGTGGGAGTCCTTTCCTTCCTACTCGCCGGAAGGGGGCCTGGACCCCCGCTCCTCATGCACCCTCGATTCAGGACCCATGAGCCGACTCCCGCCGGTCCTATGCTCCGCTCATACATGTGGGGCGGTCCACACTGCTCTCTGGGAGCCTTCCCCACAGCTCCTCCGTAACCCCTCATTTTACCCTGAGCTCACTGTTCTTCTAAGTCAAGAAAGACCAAGCCCACACAGCCCCCAAACCCGGGGCGCATCCTAGCGGACGTCCAGTAGCAGACGACGGCCACCTCCCGAGCCCCGCCCCTCCTCCTGGGCCCCTTCGGCTTCCCTTCTTCCTCCATCTCCTGGAGCAAAGCCCAGGGTTCTGGCCTTGGCACTTGCTCCCCCTTGTTCCGTACCAGGAGTCACCTCCACAAGGCACATTCTGAGGTCTCTGAGCCTTTGACCTCTTCTCCCAGGGGCCACCCTCAGGTCCCACCCTCCCTTCCACGCAGACCCTCCGGCAGCACTGGACACACTCTCCTGGGACACTGAGCGCCATGACCAAGTCTGCGAGGCGAGGGACTCCGAGAAGCGCCCCGTAAAGCCCGCCTATGCTACGTGAAGTCACACACACGCAGAGGCCGGATCTACGTATTTTAAATGCTGTATTGGGCAAGGCTGGACCTGGAAGTCAGGTTTTTACATGGTAGTTATCTAACCAAATCCTACATTTCAGCTAAAAAAGGCCCCAGAGATGTCCAACGGATGCCGAAGGCGTTCTTCCCGTTACTCAGAGAGGTGCTGAGATTTGGGCCGTGTCCACTGGGCTGACCAGAGGCAACAAAGGTGGTGGTCTCGCCTCTTCTCTGCCAGTCCCGAGGCTGTGCTGAGGCCAGCATCCACGTGCCCAAGCCTGGTCGGCCAGAAAAGAGAAAAATCACTAACGGGGAAAAAAATTCCTCTCATCCAACCTATAAATTTCAGCCCTCAACTATCACAAACGTTACAAACTTATGTACCTTGATTTGATCCCAACCATAAGCTTATTATAAAATAAAAATGGAGTTCAGGTAGAGATAAAGGCTAAAAACAAAAGCACCCCTGGTTGTGTGCTCCCACAGGGCACAGCTCTGGGGAATTTACACTTTCAGAAATCCCAAGGCCCAGTGCAAAAAGGCAGGGAAAAACCCACTTCGTATGAGGGTGGGGTATTGCTTTGATGGAGGGTGGAGGGTCAGAAAATTCTTTTGTTTCCTATTTTATTACATCAATGGCTTGAAAATTTTTATTTAACTTCAGCAAATATTGGAAATAGAAAAATGAATTCTGCAGAATTTCACAAATAAAATTTTCAATCTCTACTAACAAATGTTATCATTTGATGGCTAAGCAATTATAATGCTATGAACATTCACCACAATGAATGTGCTGAAATAGAAAACAGGCAAAAAGAGACATTAAAATATTACTTACAACAGCATTATTACAACATATTTTCTTTAAAATTCCAACATGGATTTTTATCACTTCAAAAGATATACAGCATTTCCATTATATTTGCAAACTTAACCTTATACATCTTTTAAAATCTTGAAAAATTCTTAAGCAGTCTAAAAAGCACTTAGCAAAGTTGGTAAGTCTACATAATGGACTACTATCCGCTCCAGTATCAACGTGAGCTGAGGAGAGGGCTGTAAACACTCAGTACCACACAGCATGCATAGGCTATACTGACCTTCCTTCTGCTGCACTGCGACGTTACTGCGCTTGTGCTTTACTGTAAGTAGGGAAAGCTGCAGAGATCCAGGGAGTGGCAGAAAGAGTATTTGTTTTTGAGCATTGCACAAGATCACTAGATTCAAATTAGCTAATCACCTTGAGTCAACTTGAGGCCAAGTTTCACTTGGTATTAAAAGCTTGAATCCTGGGTCACTTGATTTAGATCAGGCTAGACAAGAGAAATGAGGCTCTCGTGTGGGCTGGCTCCATCCGTCCTTTGCTCATATAAGAAGGGATCCAGTTAGTGTAATGCACTATTTGGCTTATTTTTGGTCTGTAATTATACCAATAGTACATCTGATATTCAGAAGGACAAAAATAGGGCATAGTTGAAATTTAAAGTGACAACGAGCACACTTAGAGTGGTGTGTGATGGTTGAGAGAACTTTATACGCACAGAAAACTACTGCTTAATTAGTCCACCACAGTAAGCTTTTAAAACTCAACTATTTTTTCTTTTTCATCTTTTGATTAGAGGTTTATGACTATCAAAAGCCACCTTGAGGACCTGGTGTCTGGTAGGCACGAATGTACCAAGACGACACGGGGGAAGCGGGGCGCGGAGGGGGTCACACTAACCTCAGGCTCCTGCTGACACCAGCACCGACCTGCACCACTGCTCACCTGATCAGCACAACTGAGGCAGGGCTGCTTCCTGGTTAAAAGACCTATATTACAGAATCCATCACTGCTTATGACCAGTCAACACAATATTCAAGTAACAAGGTGTTTAAATGAATACGTGAAAAAAAATTTTACCTAACACTTTACACATCTACATAAAATTAAATAAAACAAACTTTTAATGCATATGCAATACAACTTATATCTTTTAGGATTTCTAAACTAAAAGTTAAACTATCATTTGCTTCAATGGTACTACATTTTGCACAATAACTTATACTTAGGAGAAATTTTCCACAAAAAATATATATAATTATGACATTCACATTGATAATTTTTAAGAAGACAAAGCTTAAGTGAACATTGCATCCAAAGCAGTTGTTTGGATGTCCCCCTTACACATCCAAACACAGCCTGCTGATGCACCGAAGTCTTGATATGTTAAAAAGGGTCTTCCCGTAAAATAAGACCAAATCACTTGGCTTCTAAAGCTAAGTGATTTCTTGCATTTACAACATCATTGCAAAGACAGTGTAATGAAACGGTTTAAAACACAGTGCTCTCTTACGCATGAGACTACAATGAAGGCCGTTGGGCAAAGACAACTGCCTGTTTTCCTTCTGGCAAGTGAAAGCGACATGCCCCTCCCCCTCGGAGAGAAAGCCGCAATTCAGCTGCTGTGAGAGCAAGTACTCCAGCACGTGACTCTCCGGGACTGGGGCCCACTTGGTGCCAGGAACCAGGTAAGGGGATGTCTGAGCACAGACAGGGGCCTGGCATTGCTGGGATGCCTGCCGCGCCACACAGGACCCAGCACCAAACCTTCAAGCACTGCCAAAGGGGATTGATTCTTAAGGAAAATAGCCTGGGGTGAAGAGAGGAACAGCAGCTCTACTGGCAGGGAAACCACTGCAGCAAATCGCCTACTGCTTCCGTTAAGAGGAAGGAGGTCTCGAGAAGAAGCAAGGAGAAGCGAAATCTTCTTTCAGGCCTAGTGTCCCCTTTAAGCGACGTGCAAAACTTATGCCGCCTCTTACCCACGTTTTTCCTGCCATTTTCCAATTACACAGCAGGCTCATGATAAAAACAGAATGAGCCCTACGCTGTGACTAGTGTTACCGTGCCGGCCCGTGTAGGTGGGCGCGGCGAGCTGTGACGCCCCTAGCCCCTCTCACGCTCTTCTTCACCAGCTCCTGATCAACAGACACCTCTCGCAGGGACAAGAGTCGAAAACCGGCAAAGTCCCATTTCACTCCCCTTTCGAATGACCTTTCTCCAGATTTCAAAAAAAGAAGTACAATTCCAAACAATCTAGGTTCCTTGCTGACCTCTTCCTAAAGAGAAAACCAGCTGACTTTAAAAAAAAAAAAAAAAAAAAAAGTCAAGGTGCTTGGGAGGCAAAACACATCAAATTTTAATTGCATATTTCAAATTCTTAAGAATTCTGTTTATGCCTTAAAGCATCTGCAATTTTTTTTTCTTTTTGGTATTGAAAGCACGAAAAATATTTAAATGATGCAAAAACCAACAACAAAAAAGCTCCTTCAACACATTTAGTGCAGGCTGAACCAACCGTGGGATGGGGAATGGGTCACATTAGAGCACACCTCGCAGTCTACCCTCAACCCCTCAAGAGCCCACGGTCTGGCAAGAGAATAAAAGTGATTATGGAAGTTTTAAACATTTATTAAACATTTGTAATTGTTCCCAGTCCAACCAAAGGCATTACATA
Source organism: Globicephala melas (assembly GCF_963455315.2). Classification (NCBI taxonomy): domain Eukaryota; kingdom Metazoa; phylum Chordata; class Mammalia; order Artiodactyla; family Delphinidae; genus Globicephala; species Globicephala melas. Next base: position 174,918,043 of record NC_083315.2, on the reverse strand, counting down.
CCACTTCGCAGACTGTTTCTTTCCATCTTGGTCTCACTAGAGCCAATAACTGATCACGTCTCTGTCCTGTACTATCGATATAATATTGAGAGAAGATGGTGCTCATGTGGTCACATCAGTACATGACGGACACAGAGGCTATGTGGAGTGACATGTGAAAGGCCAGGCATACCGACAGGACGGGGAACAAACAGCATGTAGCTTTTACAAAACCATCACCAGCTACTCCAATACCCTTTATTATTGCCCTAACCTGACATTTAAAATCTGCACACTGTCAAGAACCTGCAGCAAGTTCTGCCCTGTCTCCTAATCCCAGTGATGTCATCTTTGGCAAGCAATAGACTTTAAAGAAGAAATAAGACACCGAGACAGAAAAAGGGTTGAAAACATGGTTGCCAAAAGGAGAAGGCACCAATTCCAATGTACAAGCACCAGGTACAGTGGTATAGACCAAATCTCTTGGAGTCGGGCGGTGGTGCGGGTGGGGGGTCAGGAACAGACAGGGTGGCGCCCATCCTGGGGTGACGACCTGCAAGCTGACGGCACGAAGTGTTGCGTCCACGTTCCCTCTGAGCTAGTGTCCAAGGACAGGTGCTGTGAATCAGCTTCCTACCTCGCGGGAAGGGAGAAGGGAGAGACTGCAGCCAACTAGATTTATAAACCATAATTATACCGACATTTAGGGAAATATGAGTTGCGTCAGGCTGTTTGGCACGATAAGGGTTATAATGCAGTCTGCCAATATATCGTGATTTCCAAAGAAGCATGATATCACTTAGGCGGATGCCGCAGAAAAGAACAAGGGAAACTTCCTAGAAGGCCAATGGGGTCACAGTTACTCTGAAAATTACATTATGCACAAAGTAGAGCTTGCAGGCCATGCAGGAACAGAGTCACGCCTTCCAAGTCGACTACCTGTTCTGAAGCCGCCGACGGGGAATAGCTGCTGTTGGTGGGCCGGGGCTCCGACTGAGGCGGTGGTCCCCAGGGTCGCAGGAGGCGGGCAGGCCACGGGACCCCCCCTCACTTAGGCAGAGCGAGAGACGCAAAGAGCTCTCCGGGAAGTGGCGCCAACACGGAGGAACGAGCAGAGAATTAAGGCAGATGTAGCACAGGACTGGAAGTGTATGCCTTTTTGGTAATAGCTGCTTGTCCACAGAGATGTGATGCAGATGGCTAGGTGATGTCTTGTGATACCTGAATCCTGGATAACACAGTCGTCCATACCAAGTGCTCAAAGCCACCAGAGTTTCTCATGAGGCAGATGCGTATCTGACGTCAAGAACAGAAGCAGCCTGAGAAGAGGAGAAAAAGCAGAATCAAAGACAGGTAAACAATATAGGGGGCTTCCCTGGTGGCGCAGTGGTTAAGAATCCGCCTGCCAATGCAGGGGACATGGGTTCGATCCCTGGTCTGGGAGGATCCCACGTGCCGCGGAGCAACTAAGCCCGTGAGCCACAACTACCAAGCCCGTGCGCGCGCCTAGAGCCCGTTCTCTGCAACAAGAGAAGCCACCGCAATGAAAAGCCTGTGCACCGCAAAGAAGAGTAGCCCCCGCTGGCTGCAGCTAGAGAAAGACCATGCACAGCAACAAAGACCCAACGCAGCCAAAAATAAAATAAATAAATTTACTTTAAAAAAAGACAGGTAAACAATATAAACTGCTAACTCCGGTCTGGTACAGCCCAACCCACCCCGCCCCGCAAACACAGGGCCCCGAGGTAATGCCTGTGCTGAGGCCAGGCGGGCGGACGGAGGGCGAGAGTGTGGCCCCTGCGGCCACGTGTCTTGGGTTCAAATCCTGGCTCTGTCCTTTCTAGCTGTGTGTCCTTGGACGAGGTATCATTTCTCTTTGAGCTTCAGTTTCCTCATCGGCAGAATATACATAATAACGATGTCTACTTCACAGGATTAAATAAGAATCCCTGCAAAGGGCATATCGGTACAGTGCCTGGCAAACAGCAACACTCAGGTGTCCTAGAACCCGCCGCAGGGTACACCATGGTGCCTGCCCCGTTCAGCAAACAGCCACCAGAACACGCTGGGGTACAGACGATACCAAAGATCACGGGATCTCCTTAGAAGCTTCAAAGGCATTTCTTAACTCTCTACTCTCATTTTTTAAGACTGACTTCCAGACCCAAGCCTAAAAGTCGTAGAGCTCACTGCTACCCCCGTGTTGTCTTACTTCTAAGGAAACAGCTGAGATAAGAGTCCAGAATCTGAAAGCAGCTGCGCCTTCAGGTGAAATCCCAATTTATGAGAACGGCCATTAGTCAAATCAGATTTCTCCTCACTAGTAACACACTCAATCACTCTATAATTTTAAGCGAGAATGTGTATCTCCAATTCAGTCACTTTTAGCATCCCTCTGTGCTTTTCTGACACCTCCCCATACTCTATCCTTGGCCACCCCAGAGAACTCTGAGTCTCAAAAGCTCAACCCTCTTGGGCTGCTCTCCCTCCTTAGCTCTGAAGGAAGAGACCCGCAGCTGACAGACCGCTATGTTTCCAGAACTTCTCAAATCTGATGGCCTCCTCCCTGTCTGTACTGCATAAATACATAAAACCCGAGGGCAGGCAGGACACCAGCAGACATCTTTCTCAGCAGCTGGATTCCAAAGGATAAACAAGAATGGGAAATTACAAGGACACTAAGTTCTGAGCACTGATTAGACAGACAATTAACCAGTTCCCTTAGGCCCTTGGTGGACACAGAGAAGCAGCTGGTCCTTACAGATTAATTTCCTTCTGCAAACTAACATATGGAGAACAGAAAACCAGGGTAGTGAAGCAGGAGGGCTGGTACCATAAGAAACATAAAAAGAAAGGGAGGGACTTCCCTGGTGGGTCAGTGGTTGAGAATCCGCCTGCCTGTGCAGGGAACATGGGTTTGATCCCTGGTCCAGGAAGATCTCACATGCTGCAGAGCAACGAAGCCCGTGCGCAACAACTACTGAGTCTGTGCTCTGGAGCCCGCGAGCCACAACTACTGAGCCTGCGTGCCTAGAGCCCGTGCTCCGCAGCAAGAGAAGCTGCTGCACTGAGAGGCCCACGCACCACAGGAAGAGGGGCCCCTGCTCGCCGCAACTAGAAAAAGCCCGCACGCAGCGACGAAGACCCAACGCAGCCAAAAATAAAAATAAAATAAAATAAATGTATAAAATAACAAAATAAATAAAAAGAAAGGGATAAAGAAAAGGAAATATAGGCATGCACATGCGTGCACGTCTGTGTGTGTGTGTGTGTGTGTGTGTGTGTGTGTGTTGGAGAGAGAGAGAGAGAGAGAGTGAGTTAGTTTTAAATGACTAAAGAAGTGAAAAAATTTTAAAGGAGCTATAAAGATTATATATTCGGGTTGAGTTAGATAATCCCATTCCTTCTGAAGAGAAGGCTGGGTAAACAGACACAGGGAACATCAGCCATCAGAGAGAGAGAAGACGTGCTGCTGGGCGGGGGAGGCCATCTATGGCCGAGCCAGGCAGACAGGCTGAGGGGACTCTGATGTGCCATCAGCACCGCAAGCGGACCATGAAGGATGGAACTTCTGGACCAACAAGAAACGAGGAAAATGTAGCTGACTTAACCTAAGCCAGTCAGTCAAAGAGCCAGGCCTAAGAAAATCATGACCCTGGGTCCTAAATCTACTATCTCATTTTTTATGCTAACCCTGCTGAAGCTGGCTTTGATTAAATTTGAGAGGCAGGTAATCTGAGTTTCCTATTATTTCTGCTTCCTGGGACTTAAGTCAGAAAACATACTGCGAAGAAAGCTTTCGCTCTCGCAAATTCTGACGTTCTTTCCCCAGTAATCCTCATCTTTTCAGCGCTTCCTAAACTGAGTCCAGGACTTCAGGGAAATTAATTTGTTGCTAAAGGGGAAAGCAGCGCACAGACAAAACCACTGCCGGCAGAGAAAGACACCTTTGCTGTGCTCATGCGCTCCCCTGCTCCTGGGCAGGCCGCGCCTGGGTGTGACTCAGGGACCCCACTCACGTTGTCAGTACTATAGGTTTTGTACACTTAACTACAAAGATTCTCTGGTAGAAGGCTCTCACGAGTCTAACTTTAACAGAACTAGTGTTTATCTCCTGACAGGCCTGCAAAAGCCACTCGCTGGGTGTCCTCTTCACACGGCTCTCCCCCGGGGGGAAAAGGGCAGCACGGGCAATACAAAAGAGGTAACGCCACATCACCCCTGCCTCATTTGGGGAAGACGCTGATGAGAAAGTGATAAGCAAATTAACCCTTAAATTGCCATGTCAGTGAGCAAATGCAAATGTTAAAGGCAGCAGCAATGAACTCTTGGCCCCCAGCCCTGCCTCAGCATCCGTGGGTGGGGGGAGGGGGGAGGTAAACGTGCAGAGGGAGGGGCAGCCTCCACAATCTCCCCCATCCCGACCTCCGATGAAACCTGTGCCACCACCTAGGAGACGACCAGGATGGCAGCCTCCATGCAACCCGGGACCTACAAGTGTCCCCATCAGTACTCCAGCAGGTCAGCCCCAAAGAGCAGCACGGCAAGCGGATGTGGAAGCAGACAGACCAGGAACCTGCAGACTCCCCGGTGCGCCCGTAAGCCTCACAGGAGATGACAGCACATTTCACACGACTGAGCTTTACTGATACTCAAGGCACTTCTAACTTACGGTTTTAGGGCAAAGCTGTCATTGTATTTAAGGAAATATTGGTAATGTGGAATACTCTGTGGCCGGAGGAAACCAGGATGGAATTAAGAATTTGTCCAGAAATTAAAATGTGAATAATATACGTAGTGACCAAAAAGTGACTGAAGTCAACACATGTATTATGGTATTTACAGGTAAAAATCAAGTTACTGACATAGCTGCAACCTGAAAGTATTTCTGCAGCTGGAAAAGGTCATCAATGAAGACACTAACTGGAGAACTGAGTATGCATCTGGCAGAGATCAACTGTTTCAGACTTACCTCGTCTTCCTCTTCAGGCATCTTGACAGAATTATCCGGGGACGTTACAGGTTTCTGGTTACTGGGACCATTGGTTTCTTCCTTCCCGTGTTCTGCCTCCCATTCTTGTAAAACTTCATCTATGTTGAAGCGGCGTCGATAATTTACAAAGAAGTTTTTCACTTGTACCACTGATTTGTTCCCGATCACATCTGAGATTGCCTGAAAATCTCGGCCGTATTTCCTGATGGCTAAGGATGTAAGAAAGCATTTTTTTCAACACGACAAAAATAATAAAACACACACACACACAATTGAGACTTACCCCTTATCCAGATAAGGAAACATAGAGGCTTTCAACAGCAGGTACTACCTTAGCGCACTAATGGAAAAGAGTAGTATAGAGTCCAGTGTGGATGACTGGCAGAGACACTCCGTGTGACCCTGTCACGCAGGGTCTGTACCTCCCTGACGTATGTCGCATGGTAACTGAAGTCACCCAGCAATTACTCTATGCCATGGACATCCTACACTGGCCTCTTCAGGGTCCCCAGGACTAGAACACCTCCAACCATACAACCCCAACACGCGAGTTGTACTTCCTGACTACTCAGAACCCAACGAGGAGCTGCTAAAGTGAAATACACCTTTAAACACGGAGGCTTCCAGATTAATTTTTACATCTTGTGAGACATGGGAAAGGAAAAAAGTAAAGCCCAAAGAGAATGCAGTAATTTAGCTAAAATGATGCCCACTAGAAGGACGTAATCCTCCAAGAATTTGTTTCAACATGAATGATGTGCTGGGAGCAGGATGGGGTATAATTTTTTCCTGAAAGCGACTGCTGTTCCTAAACCTTTATTTTATAAGAACTTCCTCCTACCTTGTACGGCGAGAAGCTGCTCCTCTGTGGTCCAACGTGCGTTACATTTCTGAATGACCTGGGTATTCAAATGAGTCCTATTAGCATACTACCTTTAGAGATGAGTATGTCCTTATGAGGATTAATGAATCTTTTTCTCATATCATAATTTTAACACCAACTAGGTTTATAAAGTTATATCTACACCTTTCCTTCTAAGAGATGTGTACTGGAGACACAGACAGGAAATTCTTAAACACATAAACTCAAGCGTGACTTCAAAGATGATGTTAACATAATCCTACCTCTGGAAGTCGATATGGTTCTATTCCACCATCAAGTTTTTCTTTTAGAGCACTGTTCGTCTGTTTAATATTCTGAATCTAAGGGAAAGAAGATTTTCATTTTTAAAATGAAACACTTTTATAAAGGTATGAAAAGAAGAGAGAACTGAGAAAGCTAAAAGAAACAAAAAACCAAGAGGAAAGAAGTTCCTACCCTGTAAGGTAGCCCAAATTTGAGGTCCCTATGGTATCCTTTGAGAGCAGCTCACTAAGTTCTTTAATTGACTTGCTTAGGGCACCGGACAAGAGACAACCAAGACGGAAGGGTTGGTGGTAAAAAGGCGTCTGCGCACACGATCCTAAGGCACCAGCTCGGCACAGGCGACCGGGGCCACAGAATGCACGACTGCAGCCTGACACAGAAGACAATGCCTGGGCTCCCACCGCACAGAGCTGAGCTGAAGAAAGAGCGCAGGCAGAGTGAAGGCAGGACAGTCTCACAGCCCCGAGCCCCGCACGGACGCTACAAAGGGCAGAAGCCCCACCTGCAGGCTTCTTTAACGGGGAGGAGAAAAGAAAGCAGTATGTCAGTTTTCCACAAGGCTAATTCTGAGCAACAGTAACTTCATTTTCTCACAAATTACCTTTCCCACATTCTTGCTTTGATTCAGTGGACCTTTCACTGTCCTTGCCTAATCAAAAGAAAGACACAAACAATAAATACAAACCACTCAATCACTCCACAGCTGCTCTTTAATTCTGCACTCGCTCCTGAGCAAGCTGGGTCACAGGAGGGGGCCCTTCTCTCAACTCTAAGCAGAGGGGCGTTTCTGTGCCTAGCACTAGGGGAACTCTGGCCCTATCATTTTTCATTCTTGAATAATCACTTGAGCAAATAAGAAAGCAAGCAGAGGAACATGTTCATTTTCCCAAGTAAAACATCAAAAATATTCATGAGCAGAAGGTGCCCTTGAAAGCAGAAATCCTATTAAGGCAAAGGAAGAAAAGCAGAAATTTTAGAGACGGGAGGGGTGGGAGACGAGTGGAGATGGGGGTAAATCTCTCTCCTCTTCAAAAAGACCTTCTTATACTTATACAATTTTCTAAAACCCCACTTCTGATGACTTACATGTCATAGATTTCCAGTTTCACAGATCCTTTCCTCCTTTGTTTTACTTCTTCTAAAAGGTTTAAGGGGTCGGGGGGGGGGTGGTACAGGAAAATTTTCTACGCTATGGGACCAGTGGGCAAGTAAATAAGACCAGCACTTCTAAGGACCAGAAATTGACCCTGTCTGCCCTTACCAAGGGCCTCAAAGTCTGCCAGAAATACAGTCTACTCCAAATCTTTTGTAACGATGCCACATCAGAACATAAAAACAACTGAAAAGAAAAATACTGGAAACATGCACAAAATTCACTCTACAGTAAAACCAAAAACCAGGACCTTGCTTTACTGAAATTTGTTTTAGTTTATTTTGAAAAGGTACAGATCAGAAGAAAATACTTGAAATTTACTCACAGTAAGTAATTCCAAGCTCTCAGACCAGCATAAGCTGACAGAACTCTCTCTGATAATGAAAATATTCTGAACTTGGGCTGCCTGACAGGGCGGCCACCTGCCACACGCTGCTAATAAGCACCTGAAAAGTGGCTTATCCAACCGAGGAGTCACATTTTTAATTTTTCCAATTTTAATTAATCCGAACTAAAATCTAAAGACCACACGTGGCTACCACACTGAACAGCACAATCTTAGACTCTTCTCAGAGCTCACGGTTACCAAGAACCCACAAAATACCCACAAAATACTGCAAGGCACTCGGATTATGCTCCCTGAATTCCGAAAACTAGGCCTAGAAACTTCTGACAGGGAATGAGCAAATTCTCAAAAGTCAGGGGTCTAGACATAACTGAGCTTCATAATTAGTATTCATGGTAAACCTTGTTTCATTTATAGCAGGGGTTGGGAAACGATGACCTACATACCAAATCCAGCCTACTGGCTATTTTTATAAATAAAGTTTTATTAGAACACACACACAAAAAAGTCAGGGGTATGTCCACTAGAACACATATTCAATTTCATGTCCCCCCCCAACCCATCCCCTCCCCCTTGGCATTCCAGTTACTCTCTTCCTTCTAGCTAGTTTTATATATATATATATATATATGTATGTTACAAAGCTGGGCGTGTGTGTGTGTGTGCGCGTGTGTGTATCGCATTGTGATTAAGTGATTAAGTAACAGGCATTTTCCAACCTGTTCAACACATACATTTTCCCTCTAAAATCAATGGATAAAGCAGCATTGAGATTGAATGAGGGGCTACAAGGTAAAACACCCACAGATCCTGAACTAAAAGTTAGCTCTATATTTTCATTTACCTACGTGTCTGCTCCTAATCATTTTACAAATTAGCAAATGTCCAATGTTTACTCATCAGAATAAGAATAGGGATTAGTTGCCAGCACCATGCCAGTCGGAAAGAAGCCAGAGTGGCGACAAGCTGGGTAAGAAACAGATACAAAAAGTAACCAGCATTTAAAGAAAAAACAAAAACAGCAGTTGACTTGGCCTGGTGCCTTACCTAGAGCTCCTGGCTGAACACAACTTTCTTTTTCCTATTTTATTGGGTATTTAGTGATTCTTCTCTAAGGTCAGACCATTTCATTCTCTCCACCCGGAAAGACCTGATGCAACCAGCAGTGTCTGCTGGCTAACCTGACGGCCGTTCCCAGCCCCCTTCTCACTTGTATCTTTGACAGCGGCTGACGATTTCCTCAGCGCTAGGAGGAGCCGGGCTGCAAAGCCCTGCCACACAAAGTCCAGGAGGTTCTGGGAAAGCAAAAGCTTTTCCTCCACCCCCTCTTCTTACTGCCCTGAATGCAGACACGAAGGTGACAAAATGGCTTCTGCAGTGTCCAGCGTGAGGCAACAAGCAAGATGAAAAGCCTAAAAGCTAAGAATGGTGGAGCAGGAGAATCTGAAAGAATCTGTGTCCCCGAGAGCATCACTGAACAGAGGAACTAACGCCAGCAATCACTGATGTTGGAATTTCTTGTTATTTGTTAAAAATAAACCCTTCGCTGTCTGAGCTGCTGTTAGTCAGGTTTCCTGTCCTCATCGGATGACGGTTTCCCTGGCAAGCAACCAGACATGGGGGCATCCAGAATAGCATGCCCACTGTGTGACTGACCGCCATGTGCATCTGAAGGGCAGCTGGCAGAAGCCCTAAAGGCCGTGGAAAGTAAACAGCTGACCTCACCTCTTAGTAAGTCGGCCTCTGAGCCTTCTCTCCAACAATGTCAGCTCTGAGCAGCTACCTTCAAATAAAAAATTCCTGCTCTTGGCCCTGGCTCTGAAAACCAAAGCCTCTTTATCTATCATACTACAAAGTCAGTAACACCTCTGTAGAAGAAAGGGTCTCTTTCCTTCTCTGACATATTGACACCGAACAGCAAGCGTCAGGAACTCACTCAGCAGAGGGGATTGAGGCCCCTCGGAGAGGACGGTGAAATGCACAGAGGAGCTCCCAGCCCCCGTCACAGAGCTCTCCCAGCGCAGACGCAGCTTACTACCACGCCCTCACACATCCTGTAAGATCAGGCAGGCAAGGATTAATCTCATTTGAAAAAAGAGGCCCAGGAAGATTAAGTGATTCTCCTAAGATTAGAATGCAGCTGTGGCAGCCGCAAGCCCGCAACTCCGAGGGGCGCGCCGGGTCCTGGTCTGTGCAGCCTCCTTCACCAGGGGACAGCCGGGGCCACAGACCCCACCCTTCTCTTCTCAGCCCTGCCAAGGCAGCCATCAAGATTGACAAATCCAAGGCAGCACGAACTAAAAGTGAGCCACCAGTCCATAATTCATCTTGCATTTGGGGTCGGGGGGAGGGGACTAACGGAAGGGCAGCACTGGGCTGCTCGGCTAACTTTTGGGTTTGACTTTTACACAAAATCAGACGAAAAGACAAGGAGGAGCCATTTCTCACATGAAGCACGAATGATCAGGAAAGGATGCGTTTTAAAAACAATATTCTTGGGGCTTCCCTGGTGGCGGAGTGGTTGAGGGTCCGCCTGCCGATGCAGGGGACGCGGGTTCGTGCCCCGGTCCGGGAAGATCCCACATGCCGCGGAGTGGCTGGGCCCGTGAGCCATGGCCGCTGAGCCTGTGCGTCTGGAGCCTGTGCTCCGCAACGGGAGAGGCCACAACAGTGAGAGGCCCGCGTACCGCAAAAAAACCCCAGAAAAACAAACAAAAAAACCAATATTCTTTACAAGAGCACCAGAAATGTACCAAACATGTAGGAATAACACTAATAAAGGAAATACAAGGCTTATTCATAGAGAATGACAAAATACTGGAAGAAACTAAACATCTAGAGAAGTGCAGGGATATACCATGTTCATGGATCATGAGATGTTAATTCTCTATATTGATCTATACATTCAACACAACCCCAATCAAAATTCTAGCAGAATTACCATTCTGGAAATTGAGAAGGTGATTCTAAACTTTATATGGAAATACAAGGGCCAGGAATAGCCATCTTGGAGGACTTCTCCTACCACACATATCCATTCATGATTATGTATTATTAAGACCATATAGTACCGGTGAAGAATGGACAAACAGAACTCCAAACCTGACCGATACACATAATGGACACCGGATTTAAGACAAAGGTCCCACAGCCTTACAACAGGGAAAGGGTAGTCTTTTTTAATGAATAGTACTGGGTAAACTAGATATCCATATGAAAAAAAAAAATTTGACCCTACATGTAACAACATACAAACAAAAACACTACCAGGTAGACTGAAGATCAAAATGTAAAAGGCGAAACACTTTTAAGACAGTGTGTAAGAGCATCTTCATGACCTCAGGAAAGGTTCTTAACAGAACTCAAAGAGCACTAACCATAAAAGACGAGAATGAGAAACTGGACTACCTTAAAACTAAGAATTTCTGTTCATTAAAAGACACCACTAAGAGGGCTTCCCTGGTGGTGCAGTGGTTAGGAATCCACCCGCCAATGCAGGGGACGAGGGTTCGAGCCCTGGTCCGGGAAGATCCCACATGCCGCGAAGCAGCTAAGCCCATGCGCCACAACCACTGAGCCTGCGCTCTAGAGCCACAACTACCGAGCCTGCGCGCCTACAGCCCGTGCTCTGCAACAAAGACAAGCCACTGCAATGAGAAGCCCGCGCACTGCAACAAAGAGTAGCCCCTGCTTGCCGCAACTAGAGAAAGCCCACGTGCAGCAACGAAGACCCAACACAGCCATAAATAAATAAATAAATGATAGATAGATAGATACCACTAAGAGAGTGAAAAAGAAGCCCTCAGAATGGGAAACATGAGACCATTCCCCCACCGCCCCCGTAACTCCACAATGAGGTCACACAGCATGGTGGAGGGGAGGGCGCTACTGGCATCCAGTGGGTCGAGGCCAGAGATGCTGCTAAACATCCTACAGGGAGCAGAACAACCCCCAGAACAAAGAAATTATCAGCCCCAAATGTCAACAGTGCTACAACTGTTGGAAATCCTGATGTGGTGCAACCAGAACTCACGTAAAGTGACGTGACCACTTTGGGAAACTGTCTGGCATTGTTTTTTAATGTCGGTCGTATGCACACTCGATAACCCAACAACTGCACTCTTAGGTGTTATCTCCAACAAAGATGCACCCACAACACACCCAGAGGCACAGAAAACAACGTTCCTATCAGTATCATGTGTAAGAGTCAAAAACGGGAAACAACCCAAATGTCCACTCAAAGTAAAATGGATCATCTGTTGGGTATTTATACAGCAATGAGAAAGAACAAGAAGTATGGCTGTTACCTGGATAGATCTCACATGCTGAGTAAGAGCCAGACACACACACACACACACACACACACACACACACACACACACACCCCTACTTTATCATTCTGTTTATATAAAATCAAAAACAAGATAAAAATAACATATGGTTTTAAGTCAGAACAGTGGCCACCCACCAGGAGAAGGTGGGTAATGAACGGGGGCATGAGTGAGGCTTCTGAGGCAACGACACATTTCTCAAGGGTAGATAAAGGGGCTGTGGAGGCGATGCTCCACGTCTTCATCCAGACAGAGGTTACTTGGGTGTGTTCATATTATGACAAGTCACTGAAATCTGTAACTATATCAATATCTGTATAAAATTTCAACTTCACGGTTAATTTAAGGGGAAAAAAATCAACGGGCCTAAGATCTTCTGTCCAATTCCTTAGAAACAAAATGCGCTTTTGAGATTTGGGGAAAGAGAACATCCAAGTGAGTGAGAAGTAAGAACATGTCTAAAGTGCAGTTAACTCTTCACCCAGGACTGGGCTCATGGGTACCTGTCGTTTGATTGACACCAGCTCCATGTCCAGTTGTCTCAGCACCGTGGTAGCAGCAGTGGCATTGGCAGAAACAGCCTCCACGTCTTCTTGAGAAAGAAACATTCCTTTCGGAGGTTTCCTTTTTGCTCTATTTTTAGCTTGTGTACTATGTTTTTCTTTTTTGATCTGAGGAACTGTCTCAGTAGGGGGCACCTGCATGATACACACATTTAATAAATGAGAAACTAAAAAAACTAAAATGCCAAATGAACAGTAATAAGCATATTTTCTTAACATGGCTCCAAACAATCTAAGACAAATACCACGCCATATCATAATTGCCATCTACAAGTTCTAATACACAGCTAACAGACAAAAACATTGGCTACTGAACTTTGGCTAAATAAACACTTCAAAGTGGACTCCATTTCCTTCCTATACAGATACATCCTTATTCTATAAACCTCTGACAAGAAGGACTCCCAGCTTCCTGCAGGAACACAGGAAGAAAAAATAACCTGTATTCCCTTCTGGTGAGCTTTGCATTTATGAATAAGGAGTTACTTTACCCCAACAGTCCCTAGCAACTGTAGATGGACATAAGGCCACAGAAAGAAAAAAGAAAAAAGAAAAAAAAATGATTCAGCACATGTATAAGGATCCACTTAAATTCTTTAAATCTTTATAGATGGTTATAAAAATAAAAACTTCAATATGAAACTTGTTTATACACCTTTTCGGTTTCTTTTTTTGGATGACACAACTTTTAGGGCAACTGTGTAACTTGCTTCAAAAACTATATGCTGTCATTTAAAAATGCATGACTGCTGCTTATTTTTTTAAATGCTTTCTCTAAAACCAAAACCTTTGGAAATGAAATGCACTAATATCTTGGCAAGGAAAGGATAACATCCTAGTGGCAACCATTGTAAGAACAAGAAGTTTTGGTTAACTGTTTATAATTTCATCTTGTCAGTGTATTAACATTGGCTGGTAAAGCTGAAAATACATTCAGCTTTTTGCTTCATATTTTAAAAGACTGAGATAAAAAGGCAATGCAAACCATGATGGTAGCAATAAGCTCTCGAACAAGTGGTAATAAACAACACACAAAAATGTAAGTAGACAATAAGCTATGTTCTGCAATAGCGCTATGCTATTCAGTAAAGATCACCTACTGACCATGTGTCTGTTTTTGTTTTTTTTTTTAACATCTTTATTGGAGTATAATTGCTTTACAATGGTGTGTTAGTTTCTGCTTTACAACAAAATGAATCAGTTATATATATACATATGTTCCCATATCTCTTCCCTCTTGCGTCTCCCTCCCTCCCACCATGTGTCTGTTTTAATAACATTTTCGTAAAGAAACTGAGATTTAACCATTTTTCTTTTTAAATTAGAAACTGCTATATAAATAACAATTACAGAAATTAATATAAAACCAAGCCTCTTTCATTTAAAATGTTCCACTGAAGAACCTAATAAATAACAATGCATCAAAACAAAGCTTACTAAAAATTGCAAGTACAATTTGATTTCCCAAAAAGCAATGTAATTTAGCTAATCCTTAAAATGATCTTGTTATTTGGGCACTCATATAAATCACTGGTAAGAGTGCTATCCAGAAAGAATTACCAGTTTCCTATTTGATAATATATACCATACCAAAAGAAGCCTTAAGAATATATCTAGAACACTTTGACTCAATAATTCAACTTCCAGAAATTAATTCTAATGGAAAAAATTAAGTGCACAAATATGTAGTCATGAGATCAGCATTTCAGCATTACTTACAGGGAAAAAGACTGTAAAAACCCGTATAAGATTAATTAACTCAGTTATAAAAGATCTGTAATGATGGAATAACATACAGCTATGCATACAAATATGTTTGACATAAAAATATGTTCAAGGTTCAGTATTGACGTTCCTCAAGAAACTAAAAATAGAGTTGCCATAAGATCCAGCAATCCCACTCCTGGGCATATATCTGGACAAAACTATAATTCGAAAAGACACAGGCAGCACCCCTATGTTCACAGCTGCACTATTTACAATAGCCAAGACATGGAAACAACTTGAATGTCCACTGACAGATGAATGGATAAAGAAGGTGTGGTACATGTATACAATGGAATATTACTCAGCCATAAAAAAGAATGAAATAATGCCATCTGCAGCTACATGGATGGACCTAGAGATTATCATACTAAGTGAAGTAAATCACAAAGAGAAAGACAAATACCACGTGATACCGCTTACATGTGGAATCTAAAATAGAACACAAATGAACTTATCTACAAAACAGAAACAGACTCAGACACAGAGATCAGACTTGTGGTTGCCAGGGGGAAGGGGGTTGGGGGAGGGATGGACTGGGAGTCTGGGATTAGCAGATGCAAACTATTATATACAGAATGGACAAACAACAAGGTCCTACTGTACAGCACAGGGAACTATATTCAATATCCTGTGATAAAGCATAATGGAAAAGAATATATACATAAAACTGAATCACTCTGCCATACACCAGAAACTAACACAACATTGTAAATCAACTATACTTCAATTTAAAAAAAGTGTTCAAGGCAGAGTAAATTGAAAAGGTTATAAAATTATATATTAAGATCCGATCTTATATTTTTTAAGCATACAGATTCAGAATTATGTATAGGCATATATATTTTACAGAGGAGGTCGTCTGGAGTCACCAAAATGTTAATAGTGATATGGGTGATGAAATGATAAATCATTTTCATTTTTCCCTTTTGTTTAGCTGTATTTCCTACATGTCTATAAAATCATATATTATTGGTATCATTTTAAAGTTTAGGTATGTCTAGACCCTTTCGTTTTTCTCATACTTTAGTACCTTTTGAGATAGAAAACCTTTTCAGATTTTACTGAAACTACAGACTCTGTCTTTAGAAAAACACTTATGTGAACACATGTAAAAGTCATGCCCATGCTGGGATTCCGTACTCCACCCTGAATGAGGGGCTGATGGGCACCAATGGGCTGAGGCCCTCTTTCCTCAGCTGTGGTGGTGGCACCCATCAGGGAACTGCTGCAGGCAGCTCTGTATCGTGGGGGTCCCCAACTAGGCCACAGAACTCTGGTCTACCCGGAGGGCCCTCGGGGACCCCACATACGCTTTATTCAATTTTTATGAATGGGCAAAATAATGCAAGACTCTAACCCCCATTTCAAAAGGCTAAGACCGTCCAGACACCCCACTGTTCTCAGTGGACAATTTACAATAAGTAAATGTTATAGATATACCCCCCCAAAGTCATGTATAATTGTAGGGATTCGTGGACCTCTTGGATCCAGAGACTATAAACCTTTGGCGTAATGATTTTTAAAACTTGAGAGATTAAAACTTCACCATGACCCAGAGGGTGCAGGCCCCGGGCAGATACAGAAGGAAGGCGGCCACCAGAGCCGAGGAGGGGCCGAGCTCGAGCCCGGTCCTAACAAGGCCCCTATGTAACCTGCTGAGCGAAGGGCCCAGGCAAGAAGGCAGTGAGAACTGTTACCCTACATAAAAACTTTCCTCGTTGATGCCATTTTTTCCGTTAAGCCTTCCTTTCTCGTATTTCTTAGCAAACAAAATTCTAAGTTCTACAAAGCAAAGTTAGTATTGTTTACAAAGCCACACCATGATGCCTTGTACACAGCACTTAATATATTAAGTAGAATGAGAAAAAGGAATGTTTTACTTATGAAACTAGTAATGAAATTTATTTGTCTTAACAGTACTGGGGGAAAAAAATACCTCCTTTTTGCTTTCCTTG
This sequence comes from Globicephala melas, assembly GCF_963455315.2. Lineage (NCBI taxonomy): Eukaryota > Metazoa > Chordata > Mammalia > Artiodactyla > Delphinidae > Globicephala > Globicephala melas. Next base: position 174,901,809 of record NC_083315.2, on the reverse strand, counting down.
TTTTGATCAATCTCAATGTCAATGGCATTATTTCCATTTGTTTCTTCCAGTTCATCCTCACTGGAAGACAAAAACAAGTTACTGAAAGATTATTTTGTACTAATTCTATTTAATACACAAATATAAGCACTATATTGATTTAATGACAGATGTAATACAAAATTAGTATATGTTTTCAGAATGCTGAGATAAATACATTTTTACAATTCAAATGAAATACCAATTCCATAGCTCTTTTAGTCTAAATGATTAAAAAAGCTATTAAATGGGTTTCTAACTCCCAAACCAGGCCTAAAACATTGTCGCTTTATTATTTGTAAAGTGTTTTCTCTCAACTAAAAATGTCAAATTTAAGACATTTACTTTAATTCTCCATAAGTAGCTAATGGAGGACCAGGACATGATCATTAGATATAACTGAGAAATTATTCAGGAATAAAGCCTATTGTATTGGGAATAAATTCACCAACAAGTAAAAATCCATGTTCGAGTCCCACCTGTCTACTCACAACTACACAAGTCTGAGAATGGGAGAGGCTTTTTGGTGGCTCGAATAACTGGTATTTTAAGTTAATTTTAAAAAGAACGCTCGCATTGATATGGTGCATGCTTTTGTTTATATCCTTCCATGCAGTATTTCTTACTTAAAAAGAAAAAAAAGGGCTTCCCTGGTGGTGCAGTGGTTGAGAGTCTGCCTCCTTTTGCTTAAAAAAAATGTGAAAGCGAAGGCTCACAGAAGCCAGGCAGCCTGCCCCAGTCTGCCTGCAGCTAAAGCCAGCTGAGCAGTGGTGGCAGCAGAACACTCAGGGTTTCAAATGTCAACACCCACTTTGTCTCAGGAACCCATCCCAGGTGACGCACCCACTGTGCTCTCCTTCTCCCCCAACCCACCCCCAAGGCCCACAGTGGTAAGAAGTTCTGGCTGAGGAAAGCATGTCTGAGAGGAGAAAGAGCCAGGGGTGGAGGGAATTTTCCCAGGCCCTTCCGTTCCTTTCACAGGGAGGTCCCGTTAGAAAGACAACAATCTCTCAGGTGCTTCTGCCATGGCCAGGGTGCCCCTCCTCTGTTTGCATCCCGACGGTGTGAAGGTGCACCGGGAAGGTAGGAGCACCCTTGTGCAGATGCAAAGTGAGAACAATGCCCTTATCGCTTCATCCTCAAGGATAACAAATCCCAATCTTTTTTTTTTAATTTAATTCTGATTTCAGCTTAGTAAACCGCACTTGTTTGTAGTAACAGACTTAGTTTATAAACAGTAAACTAGACCTAACATATAAAGGAAACAAGGGATTTTAATCAAAAATTGCTGTAACACTAAAAACAAATTCAGTAGAGTTTGCTACTTTTCTTTGGTCACAAAGAGTACTGATCCATAAATAGACCCACTAGTTAGGTATGTTGCAAACTAAGAAATATGCAGATGTGTCAAGGTCAACAATTTTATAGAATCTTATGGTTGGAAAGAGCTTCGCAGGTGTCTCCAAAAGTGATAATTCTCAATCTGTCCCCACAGGTTATTCTCTTTCATTTGAAATCATAAGATACTCTCCTAACACAGGGCCACAGAGATCATATAGTTTATACTTCTTCATTTTATTCTGTATTGTTAATTTATAAAAATAATATATTATAGAAAATATAATTTTTAAAAGCCACCTATGTTCCCACTACCATAAAACCCACTATGTTTGTGTGCTGCCTTCTAGACCTGAAGCATCTTCATTTTAGAGCTGAGGAAACAGAGGCCTGCAAAGGAGTGCATTGACCCAACCTGCCTGTGAGACCATCAGCAGACCCTTCAGTTGAGACCAGAACCCACTTCTGCGGGTGAGCAAAGGCCGCTTCCCTGACTCTGCTGTATGTAAGGCTGAGGGCGTGATGGTTAAGGTACGTCCTATGCACTAAGCTGTCCTTAAAACTAACCTCCTTATTGAGAAGTCATAGAGTGTCCCCTCTCACTCACTCACATACACAAAACGGTAAAAAAGGAAGAAGGAGATCTAAACTGTAGATTTTAACATGCCGAACATAAAGACGTCACCTGAACCCTGCAGAAGCACACCAAGTAAATTTCAACATAAGAAGAGATTCCTGTTTACCAAAAGAAGACACCCTTAAGGGGCACAAAGGAATGTGTTGGAAAGTTCACTCATTCAGAACAAAGTGTGCTGACTGCAGAGCGGTGAGAAAAGACACCTTCAGAAGGTAGCACTCATGCATTAACACAGCTCATGAGCATGGAGCTGAAGAATATTTGTGTATGTTCTGGTTCCACCAGGAAGGAACTGCGGGAAATCCGGTCCCTCTACCTTTCCTTTGTGTACCCACCAGCTCTTAGAAATGCCGGTGCAAAGATCTCCAAAGGGCTGAGACACCACCCCGCGTGCATACTGACCTTTCCTCCCGCTCCCGTTTCTGCTTCCGAGCGTGGCGATCCATCACGCTGGTTTTAGTCCTCGTCTTCTTCCAGGAGTAGTAAAATTTCACCAGGCTTGCTATAGATTTATCAGGAAGCTAAATATAAAAAACGAGTTGGCTTAGATTTAAAGCTAATCTTTAAAAATCAAATGTGTGTAGATATATTTCATAAGGATCACTCTCATGTATTCAGAAATGTCCTAAGTCACAGCCATTTTTCCCTGAATTCACAGAAGAACTCTCATCGATACATTTTCAAATTACTGAAGTTTGACTGTAAGTGAAACTTAGCCCATGAAAGACTGCAGTCAGCTTAAGATGAATCAGAGTTTTCACACGACTACAGCTTCTAACATAACTTCTAGGTTATTTTTTAAAAATTCATTTTAGCACTAATGTAACCGTCAGTAAGCTTTCACAGTAGGAGTCCACCAAATACCTTTCTAGAAGTGACAGGTCAGCAAAACTCCCCAGGGAGACAGGGGCCCCATGATGTTTGGCCTCATCCACCATCAGAGACCCTTTCTATCAGAACACTCTGGGGGGACTTCCCAGGTGGCACAGTGGTTAAGAATCCACCTGCCAATGCAGGGGACATGGGTTCAATCCCTGGTCCAGGAAGATCCCACATGCCACGGAGCAACTAAGCCCGCGCACCGCAACTACTGAGCCCACGCGCCGCAACTACTGAAGCCCGCGCACCTAGAGCCCGTGCTCTACAACAAGAGAAGCCACTGCAAAATGAGAAGCCCGCGCACTGCAACGAAGAGGAGCCCCTGCTCGCTGCAACTAGAGAGAAAGCCCGCGTGCAGCAATGAAGACCCAATGCAGCCAAAAAAAAAAAAAGGACACTCAGGGTCGTCCCGACAAGAGGGGTGGGGTGGGGTGGGCTGAGGTACAGCTGTCAAGCTGGGAGGTGCTAGGGAATAGCTCACTCTTGTAATGTGAAGCCGCTCACGCACCCAGCAGCTTGCAGTGAGCCGCTTTATTAAGAACGGGAACACTCATGCTGGAGGATGACAGCCCTACCCCTCAGGTACATTGCAGGGCGTGGGGGGGGGGGGGGGTTGGGGGGGGCACACAGCGAATGGTCTCACCTACTCACCATTTGTTGGATTCTATGAAAAGTTTTCCCGTGAAAACTAAAGGCTTGCTCAAATAAGACTTTATCTTCCACAGTCCACTCATCTGGGAAGGGGGTAAAGTTGGGCAAATCAGCCAATGATTTTTCAATATTATGCTTATGCCAAAAGAGCATCCCAAGAGCCTAGAAAAACAGTATCAGTGAAATTTTTAGACCAACAACATGACTGACATGGCTGAAACATTAAAGTGGAAATGAGGCTGGCACAAGAAGAGCAAGTATTTCTTCATACCCAGACAAATTCACAAATGGCGAACCCACATACACTGCTAAGTGGCAGACGCTGATCCGTGCCCTTCTGTACACTAACTCATTTGTCTCGAGCCCTATGAGATAAGTTCCATTATTCTCAATTCTCAAGTTGGAATATGGAGGCCCTGAGAAATTCAGTAACTTGCCAATGGTCACAGCTAGTAAACAGCAGAAGCAGTGGGACTCTGGAATCTGTGCTCGTACAGGGTCACACTCTAAAGCCACTGGATATGAAGGAGAAAGTAACTCAAAAAGCACACAATTGTTTGTTATTCTTTTGCCAAAAAATTTCAAATCTAAAGAGTTTTCTCCAGCTCAGAAAGGAAAAAAAATACAAATGGGTAAGGAACAAATTAGAAACAAGAGAATTCAGGAATACTTTCCAAAGAAAACTCCCTGTACGTCAATTTTAAAGTGGAAATGATCATACTTTTGAAGACCAAAATCCTTAAAAATTCATACAAGTGTAATCAGCAATCATCCAATAATAATTACACTTTCTAAATAGAAAAAAAAATCGATGATTTTCTGAGGAGCTTTGTGAAGTTCGTACGTAGGGTCTGGAGAGAGAAGCACACACTTCTTGCTTGAAAGATTCTGGAACTACTTTACTGTAATTGGTTTTCCTGACAGTTCTACCAGGGTAGAATGGCTAAACGTAAGGCCAGGGCTAAAAGAAAGGGTCCAAGTCTATAGAACCAGAATCAGTGGTATCCTCAGGCATTAGGGTAAATGAAAAATTTTGGTAATTTACAGGCTGTAAAATCTAGATCAGTACAAAGGAAAGCACTAATCCAATTTAATGGGATTACCTAAAAGAATCGTAATTAGAAATAAGGCTGAAATAAGATATCATCACACTTTGGGAGAAAAATTAATCTTGTGGATTTCTCATTAATTGGCTCCAAACAATTTTTTAAAAACCTTAGTCAAATTTTACAACCAGAAAGTGATTCAAAGCAATTAATATTAAAACAGGTTTGAGTAGGTTTGAGTGTGACACCATGAGTCAGGAAAAAAACCATCACACAACCACAAGAATGATAAACAAATCCCATATTCAAATACGAAAGCATTATGCCCAAGTATCCAGCACCTAAGAGCCACTGCTCCCCTAAACAGTGCAGACTGGCAGGAACACATACATGCTTTTCCAATCAAAGGGTCTTCTACCACTCATCTCAAGCAGTAAAAAAGGGGACTAGAGCCTTGTATAATACTGCTAGTGACTACAAAGAAAGGCTAATGAGCAAACAGTGCTACTGAACACAGAGAATAGAAAAAAATTAACAGGTCAACTATAAACCCCATTTGTAACAACAAAAGAAAACCATGCCATTACCTGTTCCATGTTGTACCCATGCTTCTCTTTGGCAATGGCAATGTATTCATCCACTGAAAAAGAAGACAAGAGGCCGGTAAACAAACTGAGGGACAGGGCGTAGTCTACGGGCACCAGAATTGACATTGACGTATATGTATTTCAGGCCGGCCATGCACAAGAATAAAAATAAAGACTAGACAGGAACAAAATAGAGCTGAATAATATGATCTCATTATGGGTCTTACATATATAAATCCCACAGAGAAATGGCTGAAAAAATACTCACAGTACTTATTTCTGGACGGTGAGATTATAATTCTGTTTTTGTTTTAAACAAGGTTCTACTTAAATTTTCTATGATAAATATTACTTTGGTACTTCGAAAAATAATTATTTAGAAATAAAAAGAAATATTAAATAGGGGTTTGCTTTTAAGTCTAAGCTGAGGTTGAAGAACAAGCAACCCACTTTTATGTTAAAAAAAATCTGAGATAAATTACATGCACCACCGCCTAGTATTTGCTCTCCAACTCCCAAACAAGGGGGCTAATGCCAGCTCTCAAGCACTAAGGAGACACCCAGGAAAACTAACAGCCTCAAGCCCCAGAGGCTGCCACCCCCAGTGACAAACCTCCCTCCTCTCCACGCTTTCTAGCCTTTCTTCCAGAAAAATACGAGACTACCAATCAACAGCACTTCTTTATTCATGCATGACTTTTCTTCATAAACTACAAAAATAATACAAGCTTGAAAATCAAATAGCACCGAATTGTATGAAACAAACACTAAATCCTACTAGCCCCTATTGCCCTTCCCTCAAAACTCACTCTCCAGGTGCAATGACCAGACTTAGAGTTGAGAAAATAAGGCTGAGTGTTACAGCAGACACCTAATAAAAGTCAGTGCTTCTAAGTTTCAGAATGCTATTCAATTCTATCACAACCATCCTTCCTAATTTTGGTATAACTGACAACTAACTAGGAAAAAGAAATCAATTTTGAAAAAGAATTCAAACTCATTAGCATATATCCTAATATAAGGGGAAAATTTTTTCCACTGACAAGAGTCAATTAAGACACTAATTTTCTATTTTCTTTTTTATATCTAAAATACTCACAAACTGACTGGTTACTCCACTTAGAAGAGAGTAAAATTCCAATTTACCTGAGAGTCAGTGAATGATAAAGGCCCTTGTTTGTTCCAAAAGTTGACACTGGTGATTTTTATTTATTTTTAAAATATTCATTCATTCATTCATTTTGTTGTGCCAGGTCTTAGGCACATGGGCTCCTTGGTTGCTGCCAGTGTGCTCCTTAGTTGTGGCATGCAAACTCTTAGTTGCGGCATGCATGTGGGATCTAGTTCCCTGACCAGGGAGTGAACCTGGACCCCCTGCATGAGGAGTGCAGAGTCTTAACCACTGCACCACCAGGGAAGTCCCGCAACTGCTGATTTTTAAAATGGGGGCGTAAATATTCTGAAGTGTGTCCCTTGTTTTACTTCACAATAGGGTAGATTATGCCAAATAAGAGAAAAATGCTCAAACGTTCAAAAAAAGAAAAAAGAAAAAAAGGGCTTCCCTGGTGGCACAGTGGTTGAGAGTCCGCCTGCCGATGCAGGGGACACGGGTTCGTGCCCCGGTCCAGGAAGATCCCACATGCCGCGGAGCGGCTGGGCCCGTGAGCCATGGCCGCTGAGCCTGCGCGTCCGGAGCCTGTGCTCGAGGCCACAACAGTGAGAGGCCTGCGTACAGCAAAAACAAACAAACAAACAAAAAAGTAAGGCTGCAGAGCGGGTGGCTGTGCACACCTGGCCGGAGATAACTCTTCTGAGAGGTGCCTAGATGCTGCCAGCGGCACCTAGAGCCCGGGGCTGGACCGCAGGTCAGAGGACAAAGACCAGGTAATGAGATGTGCTCAAGTCAAGAACACGTGAGAGAGGAAGAGAGAAAAACAATGTACAGTGAACTGAGGGTCAACCCTGGAGGTCTGCTTTAAGGGTTCCTTCTTTTAATGAATATTTAGTGAACAAACAATAAACGAACCTCAAACTCCTGCTATATAACCTCAACTCTGCGCGCATACAGGTTTCCAGACGCTGTTATTCACCGTAGCTGAGTAAGCAATGTGTGACGTGTGCCCACATTCAGTCATGTGATCACCGGTCAGTCAAATGATCTTCAAGCAAATAACGCACAGGCTGGACGCGATGCAGGAGGCCCTCGAGAGCCTGTCCTGCCCACAGCTCTCGCTCTCGGGGCAGAACCAGAATCTGCTACACCAGTAACAGGGTCCATTAAACCTGTCCCCATTGTCTCTTACCAGATTTACCTTAAAAATTACAAGGGAAACAAAAGCATTCTTTAGATGCTTTTTCTATTTTCATCTGTTCTTTTGTTTTAACACAAAAATTAGCTGGTCGTAGGGCCAGGAAAACAGACTAACACAGTGGATTCCAGCTGCTGCAGCTAAGGGTAAATGTAACATTTGCCACATTGTAAACTGCAAGGTGCTCTTATATGGTGGCTTTTCAAGTCACACATCTTTTAGGTTTTCTTGAAGACCACCCTGCGGACTCAAATCTAAAGCAAAGGAAGAACGCTGTCATAGCTACTTAAGTAAAGTCACCTGGTCTGTCTACCAGGCGCCTTGAAGGTGTGATGAAATAAGTTAATGTATGGGGAGCCTTACAACTTGTAAAAGAATTACCATCTGATACCCACTAGCAAAAATACAATTTTTCATTGCTCAATGTCCAATAAAGGTTAGACAAACATTTGCTGCATGAATGCTGGGGGACCTGTGATATGTACAACGTCAACATTTTCGGTTCTTTTTCTAGCAAGTTGAAAGGCAGCACGTATCATTAAAAAGCCTACAGATAACAAATGCTGGAGAGGGTGTTGAGAAAAGGGGACCCTCCTACACTGTTGGTGGGAATGTAAACTGGTGCAGCCACTGTGGAAAACAGCATGGAGGTTCCTTAAAAAACTAAAAATAGGGGCTTCCCTGGTGGCACAGTGGTTGAGAGTCCGCCTGCCGAGGCAGGGTACACGGGTTCGTGCCCCGGTCTGGGAAGATCCCACATGCCGCGGAGCGGCTGGGCCCGTGAGCCATGGCCACTGAGCCTGTGGGTCCGGAGCCTGTGCTCCGCAATGGGAGAGGCCACAGCGGTGAGAGGCCTGCATACCGCAAAAAACAAAACAAAAACAAAAACTAAAAATTGAGCTACCATATGATCCAGCAATCCCACTCCTGGGCATATATCTGAAAAAGATATATGCACCCCAATGTTCACAGCAGCACTATTTACAATAGCCAAGACATGGGAACAACCCAAGTGCTCATTAACAGATGACTGGCTTAAGAAGATGGGGTGTATTTATACAATGGAGTATTATTCAACCATGAAAAAGAATGAAATATTGCCATTTGCAGCAACATGGATGGACCTAGAGATTATCATACTAAGTGAAGTAAGTTGGACAGAGAAAGACCAATATCTGACATCACGCATCCATGGAATCTAAAAAATAATACAAATCAATTTATATACAAAACAGAAACAGACTCATACTTATGGTTATTACCGAAGTGGAAAGGGGGAGGGGTAGATAAATTAGGGGTATGGGATTAACAGATCCAAACTACTATACATAAAATAGGCAACAAAGATTTACTGTATAGCACAGGGAACTATAGTCAATATCTTGTATAACCTTGTAATGGAAAATAATCTAAAAATATATATATGTAAAAAACTGAATCACTTTGCTGTTCACCTGAAACTAACACAATACTGTAAATCAACTGTACCTCAATTTAAAAAGAAAGGAAGGGAGGGAGGGAGGGGGAGAGGGAGGGAGGGAGAGAGGGAGGGAGGGAGAGAGGGAGGGAGGGAGAGAGGGAGGGGGAGGGGAGGGGAGGGGGAGGGGAGGGGGAGGAAGAAAGAAAAGAAAGAAAGTTGGGAGGGAGGCAGGGAGGAGGAAAGGCAGCACAGGTCAGGTGTGGGGTAAGAAAGACTCAGGTCAGATCTTGGCTCTGTCTCTTGATAAAACGAGTTCACAGCTAGCGGTGCCTGGCGCATAGTAAGCCCCATATTTGAGACTGTGTTACCCTTAGCAACTTCCTAAACCTTCGTAGGAAGTTGCTCTCCCCGGAAAAGCTGGGTTATAGCACCTGACTGAAAACTACAGCACAGCAGGAACCCCTCCTCTCCCCTCCTCCTCACACAATGTTTCGGACTAGAGTTAATTCAGAATACAGCCATTGGCACAAACAATGCTGCGGACAGGGCTTGTCTCTCACTACCTTCCCACCCTGTATAGTCCCCAGCCCTCGTTCCCTTTCATCATCAGAGGGCATGGCCACCCATCAGTTTCTGGACTCCCGATGCTCTCCCCACCACCTGCCTGACACAGCCTGCCAGGAACTATGGGTAGGTCATGAAGAAAATGGAAAGTGTACATTTTTCAAAACCTCCTGTGCGCTTTCCTTAAGCAAAAGTGAGCTTTCAACCTAAGAAAACAAAAGCCACTCCCAACTGCCTTGTCTGTGGACAAAAGATGAAACAGGAAGGGAAGCAAGAGAAGTACAAGCTGCCTGAGACAAAGAAAGCCGGGGTCCGTGGGGTCATTTCCAACACTTTCTTTTATCTGGCAACAGTAATCTTGACTTTGCCTGTAGAAGACTGAAGGTTAACCAGAGTCCATCCCAATCTGGGGCGAGGAGCCACTGCGGGCAGAGTCACTGAATGAGCTGTGATCAGGACATCCCAAGGTCCCTGGCCCGGGCATCTGCACCCACCAGCCTTCCCCAGGGCACAGGCCAGAAGCATGTGTTTCTTGTGCAGCTTAGCTAACAGTCTAATCCGTCGTCAGCAGCAGAAGAATCAGACACAGAGTTAAGTGTACTCTGCTTTAAAAACAATTTAAAAAGAAATAATGCAATGTTTTTAAAAACTTGAAAACTCCTATAGGAACAACCAGGGAGAACTGTCTCATCTTAAATTATGATGGATAAAGACACCTGCACCACTCTGATCCTTTAAGAAGTACACGGACTATACAAACCACGGCTGTTTTTGACAAGACCTTACCATTATGGAAAGCATAGGTGAATGAATTATGTTTTCGGGGTAACATCACTTAAAGGTAGAAGGTGTGAGGGACTTCTCTGGTTGTGCAGTGGTTAGGAATCCGCCTGCCAATGCAGGGGACACGGGTTCGAGCCCTAGTCTGGAAAGATCCCACATGCTGCGGAGCAACTACGCCCACGAGCCACAACTACTGAGCCCGTGCCACACTACTGAAGCCTGTGCGCCTAGAGCCCGTGCTCCACAACGGGAGAAGCCACCGCAATGAGAAGCCCGCGCACCTCAATGAAGAGTAGCCCCCACTCGCCACAACTAGAGAGAGAACCCGTGGGCAGCAATGAAGACCCAATGAGGCCATAAATAAATAAATAAACAAGTAAACGTATTTATTTTTAAAAAGGTAGGATGTGTGAGATTCATCAAAAAAATGTACAAAATTCATACGGCTCAGTCAAACGTTTATTGAACTACCCTTACTATGCACTGAACGCTGCACTAAGTAGGCCAAAATACAAAAGAAAAATGATCTATTGCAGTAGCTTGAAACAACACACAGGTGGCAGAGGAGAACATAAATACACAAAATAACAGTAGATGCAGGATAATGTGAGAATGCAAAATACTCAGTAACTAGTGACGGCGATGATGATAACTCAAGGAAAGCTTCCTAAAGATTCAACAGCTATACTGACTGTAAGAGTCACTAACATTTGAGAATTTACTATGTTCGGGCCACTGCTCTAAGCTCTCTACCAGGATTATCTTTTTAATCCTCTCCGATAATTCTATTATCACTCCCATTGACAAACGAAGAAACTGAGGCGCAGAGCAGTTAGACCATTTGGGCAGGGTCACACAGCTGGTAAGTAGCAGTGCTAGGACTCATGTAAACCGAGTGTCTGGCCCCAGGACCCATGGCGTTAAAAACTCCGTTCACTATCCCATCTCTTGAGTAAGGGAGACCGGGGGTGGGGGGGGGTGGGGAAGGGCATGTCAGATAAGAACAGTCTCCACGGTAGAGAGAACTGAGCAAGGCACATCAACACCATCTATTCAGTTTGAATGAAGTTAAGAAAACAGAACTGTGGCTGATGAAGGAAGGGACAGAAACTGAGGGTAACAGGCAAATGGTTGCCTCCTGCGAGGCTTCATTGGTTTCTATATTCATGTTTTAACCCAATGACCTAAATGCTCCCAGTACCATTAGTAAGAATCTCAAATTCAATTGCAAAAAGGGGAAGAATGCAGATGAAAACTGCCCCCTTAACCTTAACTCACCCTTTCCTCCCCAGATACTGCAGCGATTTGGAATACCTTGTGATCTTGCATAGTCTATGCAGAGCAAGAGGCTGACACCATAAGGTGTGCTGAGGACAAAGCCACAGCCTTAATACAGCTTTTTAAAATTTTTACCATCATAACATTTACAGTAGCTTTAGGTGCTGCAAAGGAAATACGGTACCAATTTCTCTCTCGTAACTCAAAATGAGCATGCTAAGTTTTCTTCAAGAATATGGTAACAAATATCGTGGTACCTCTTTTTATTATTAAATAAGAAATGAATTATCACTGTAACTCGCTGAGAATCAAAATGAGCTTAAATCATTTAGGTAGAGCAACTGTGCCACCTGGTGGGCACAAACATTACTACAGCTAATATTTCAGTGATCCCTCTGAATATCTTGAGGTGGGGGATAGAGGGCTTAAGAAATAAGCCACAGAGTCTCAGCCAGAGCACAATGTAATGTAATGAACCAGTCCTTCCTAGTCAATGATGAAACACATCTTCTTCATGACAATGCTATTTCGTAATGTAGTTTTGTTAAAATCCCACTCTAGAGAAAAAGCTCCTCCCACCCTCCGGCACCCCAGTAAATACTACAAAATCCAGCCCAGTCTCATAGACAATCTGATCAAGTGGAAATAAGAAATATGAATACTAAGCCATACACGCTGAAATTCAGTTTCTGGCATCCGTTCCTACCTAATCCACCCAGGATCAACGTACACAACTCTGAAAAAGTCCTACCCCTGACTCTGTGCCACAGTTTCCTCATCACGTAAGAATGGATTGACCCTTATGTCTTCCAGGGCTAAGATTTTAAGAGTAATTTTTAAAACATCTAAATGTTAAATTTAAACGTTTTTTGTGTACTGCATTAAACATTTTTTCCAAGAAAAGGATAAGAGCATCCCTCCCCCTTTACTCTAGTATTCATACATTTGTGTATTCTCCAGAAAGGCATACGCAGAATCTCCCATATTTTAAAAACTGATCATCACTAGAATGAATGACATTTAGTTGTGACTAATCAAAACAATAACCACCTTTTTCCTTAAAAATGCCCAAAGTCTACGGTAAAGAGTAAGATCAACGCAGTGACACACTATCCTCTTGCATCTCTGTCACACCAAGTCAACTTACTTGATGACTGAGTCCCTCACAGCAGGCAGCCGTGCACTCAGAATAATCTTGTTTGCTGTCCTGTGCTTTGCTTTGCGTACATGAGCTGAAGGAAGGAACCATGCTCACAAGGTCTGCATCTCCCTCAACTGAGGCAACATTCCCTGACATTAAAAGAGGGGGGAAAAGGGCTTCCCTGGTGGCTCAGTGGTTGAGAGTCCGCCTGCCGATGCAGGGGACACGGGTTCGTGCCCCGGTACGGGAGGATCCCACATGCCGCGGAGCGGCTGGGCCCATGAGCCATGGCCGCTGAGCCTGCGCGTCCAGAGCCTGTGCTCCGCAACGGGAGAGGCCACAACAGTGAGAGGCCTGCGTACCGCAAAAAAAAAAAAAGGGGGGGGGGGAAGACTAACAGTTGTTTCACCTATAACCTCATAGTGGACTCTAGTGGAAAGAGCCCTAGACCATGAGTCAAAGTCCTTAGTTTCCATCAGGAACTTGCAGGCTAAGCCCATTTCATCACTTGTAAAATAATAAGTATTCTATAAATACTTTGTATAAAAATACACATATATAAATATATATACACATACAAATGCTTTGTATACTTTGTATAAAAATAAAAAATAGAAGAGTCGAAATATACAGATGAAAAGTATTAAAATTCCTTCATAAACATTTGTGAGATTCAACCAGAAGGAAGGGATGCAGCAGTTTACAACCACAGAATTAGTTTAGCAAGAGAACCTGCCCAGTCCTTGAACTCCGTCCATCAGAGCTGTGCTCCAATTCAACAGTTCCTAATCCTGTCTGCTAAGAATTATCTGACAAACGTCTTTAAAATACTGACTCTTGGGCTCCACCCTGTTTTGTAAATGTATGTGTACACGCATGTATGTGTGTTCATGTTTATGTCTGTATATATGTGTGTGTATGGATGTGTATGTATACTTTATGCATAGAGTTTTTAGTAAAGTATGATGTGTGTAGAGAGAAGCACTTATATAAGGGTACAGCAAGGTGAATTCTCAGAAAATGAATACACTTAGATCACGGAAAGAATCTAACACACTCTTGATGTTTTTGGTTTGTTTTTACAATGCTCCCAGGTGATTATGATGGGCCAGTTTTGAGAATCAATGAATTAGAGCATAAAGTTAACGTGTAAAGACCATTCCCTATTTTAATGTGATAAAAACCCTCTCAATGAACACAAAATTTTAAGGTTTTGGCATTTAAAAGAATACGACAATATCAGAACCACAGAACTGAGAAGAAATGTTCCTGCTATATAAAATAAGGTTTTTGAATTTGTGAGTTGTGAATTTCAATCACGCAAAAAAACCCCTCCTGCTTGTGGGGTTCTGAGCAGGGGAGGAAGGAGGTGGTCAGAAGAAGGGTTTGAAAGTCTGTAAATCCTAGTGACTCCCTATAACTTGTATACAAACCTCACTTCATAGGGACATTTGTCCTTTAACCCTGCCTCTTCCAAACTCTATATACAATGCTCCTCCCTCCAGTACAATCCATCTGTATACAAGACACTGGAAAGAGGGATCCTAAAAGAGACTCAAGTGGCCAAGGGAAACTCAGAGGGAGGCTAGGTTACAGGAAGGTGACAAAAGGCTCTGCCCATCACAAACTTTAGACAAGTCCCTTCTCTGTGGGCCTGGTTTCTTCAGCTCTAGTAACAAAAGCTAGACTGCACAGTGGGATAGTGAGATCACGGGGGGCATGTCTGTTGGGAGGCGGCAGGTATTCCCACGCCGATGCTTGAATCTCGTGGGGGAGGGGGAGCTTCTTCATCCACTAAAGAAATCTAAGCTTTCAAAGTAGGCTGCAGAAGAGTGATATTTTATAATAAACTAATCTGTTTTACATTTAATTATTCCCCACTGATTCTATACATCTTTTAGGCCTACTGTGTGCCCGGTACTGCTTATATATCCATGATTAAAAAGGAGAGTCTCTGCCTTCATAGAACTCACAGCCTGGCCAGAGAGAGAAATAATTCCACAAGTAATTAATTCCAATTGTCATAAGTGCCAGAGAAAAAGAACTATGAATGCACTTAACTGGGAAACGTGACCTGCAGAACCCAGGATGGCTTTCTTTTCTGCTGGAAAAGGACATTATAAATTCCTGCTTACTCATATGTTATTTATAGTAGGGGAAAAAACTGAAAAAATATAAATGTCCAAGAATAGGGACATGGTTAAGTAAATTAAGCTATTTGATGGGATATTATTCAGGACCAAACCTCAGTGTAACTTTTAATCACAGGAAAACTAAAATTGGAAAACTATTATATTAGTATGATCCATTTGTGCTTAAAATCAGAGTATATACACAAGCTCAGAGAAGAGACACGAAAGCAAAATTTTAGTAGTGGTTATAGCCAATGTAATGAGATGAAGAAATTACAGGCTACTTTTAATAATAAAAACAAGCTTGTACGTATACTCGTAATTACTTTTCTGAACCATTTGAGAGTGTCATATAATATATGCTGAGTATTACTCTTAAATACTCAGCATATATTTTCTAACAGTAGTGCTCTTATGTAATGACAGAACAGTAAATTTAACACTGAAACAATACTTTAATCTGTATTCCGATCTGGCCAACCAACCCAAAATGTGCTTTACATCTGCTAAAGAATTTTAAAGTAAATCCCAGTTATTTCATATATATATATATATATGTATATATCAGTATTCATCTTTTTAAAAATGTGGATATAGTTTTTGCAGAACCATAATGTCATTATCACACCTAACAAAAATAGCAAAATTCCCTGGTATGAGAAACAAAGCCATACTCACTGGATAGTCTAAAATGCAGAAGTCCAACAATAACAAACATGGGAGAGAACACTGAGCAAGTAAGTTGTGTGTTTCACTGGTAGCAGTATAAACCAGCTTGACCACTTTGGAAAATAATTTGGCATTGATCTAAATATCTATATTCCAAATAGATATCAGAAATCAGTCAAAGAATGTTCCCAGTAGTAATAGTTGGCAGTAATAAAAAACTGAGATGTCCATTGTGAACAGAAAGGATAAATAAATTACAACTTAACAAACCGAAAAATTTTAAGTTTAAAAGGATGAAGATAAGACACACTGATATGACTGAAGGGTAAGGGAGGACTAACGGAGGGCTCCCACTATCGTTTATAAATTCAGCTCTTTGTCTCTTCTAATAAGTTTTACACATTTTAGTTAACTCTAGAGCACTTAAAAGAATAAAAACGATTTTTAAAAAGCAGTTTCCACACCCTGAAAAACATCACAAACTTCAACCCCCGACAGCCATTTATTTATAAATGGCTGAAAACCAAGGCCAGTATTAGCTTACCTGACCCCTCCCTGACTCACTCCGGTCCCAGACCGAACAGGTGCGAATTCTAAGTGCACTCTTCCCTCTTGTCAACGCACTCATACCTTACCAGGGCAGTTTTCCAACAGACTGTAAGCTACCCGTGGGCAGACTTATCAGATCGTTCGTTCTTGTATTCCTCCAGGACCTGACACATAAACAATCACTCAAATATTTACTGAGTAAATAAATGGACACCACAAGGTGAGTGGCAAAGAAGAAAATGTTAGAGGGCTCCAAGTGACCCGCGTTACAGAACAAATAGCCAAAAGGCCTATTTTTGCAAACCTCCACACAAGGAGTGTCCACACCCCATCATCTTCTCATTGGACAAGTATTGATCCACCACATGCCAAGAGAGGACTGACAGAGAGCTGAACAAACATACCAAGTTCCTCTGCTCGTTCATTTTAGTACAGAGGAGGGACATAAAGTAAGTAATACTACGCCAGGTGATGACAAATGGAATGAAGGAAACGAAGATAAGGCAGTAGTGGTCTCTGTCTCTACTTTGTAGTGTAGTCAGGAAGGGCCCCCTCCTAGTGACCAGGAGAAACTGAGGGAGAGAACGCCATGCGGACATGTGGGAGAAGAGTGATCCAGACAAAGGGAACGGAAAAGGCTCTGGACAGCGTGCTCGGGATGAGTTCCAGAGGGCAGAAGTGGGGTCAGACTACCGAGAGCCTTGTGGCAACTGTCAGGTCTTTTGACTTCAATCTGCAGTGAGTTAGAAAGTCCTGAATATAGACTCCCAACATTTACTATATATTTCTATGAAAGTTTAGACATTCACTACATACCTGTGAAGATCTCACTCACCATATAATCTTGAAAATGTGTACTGAAGTCAAATGACTTAATGCAGAAACAACTTTTGCAAATACTGCAGGTCTAAGAAGGGTTCTCATTCCAAGAAAGCTAAAACTTATTTTAAAATCTCTAATTTGACTTGCCTTTTGACACAATTTTAAATTCTATATGTCTATCATGTTATATGTGTTATTTTTTTTCCTTTAAAGTTAATAGTTCGGCCAGCCTAAAAAAGAAAAAAGCCTTCCAGCTCGGTTGTCTTTGGCATAGCTAATGATTTCCATCTTTGTCTACTTTAACACTGAGACCAGTGCTTCGTACCATTGTTCCAGTTTCTCCTCATTTTTATAAAACAAAAACAAAGAGCAATCAATCACTTAAATAACTGCAAAAGTAATGATTATACATAACCTACACAATATGTAATGTATAAATGAGCAAAACCATCTGTTTTACTGATTCCCAATAGCCAAAAGCGACCTCGCTAACTTCTACGCCCAAGGCAACCGCAGCCGAGTCTAAGGTACCTGCTTCTTCAGGAAACTATCAACAGTGTGCAGGGCTGTGTACTGGCGTCCCCCTTCCAGTTCCAATTCACCTCTTTCAAGCCCTATCTTAAAAAGAATCAAACAATAAAAAAATCATCCTCAGATTACTCCCTTTCTTAACCTGTCCTCTCTTCTAAAACTCCCTTCTAAGAATTCTCCCAGGCCACAGTTTTGTATTACATTTGACCATACATGCTTTGATAAACTTTTTTGTTTTCCTAAAAACAGTAAAGTGAAACAGACTGGGAATAAGATCTGGCCTAACTCTCTATATATGTCAAAGAAGACAAGACTACCTACTAAAATAACCTTTTGAAATTTCTTGCAACTAACATGTCCACTTTGTTCTGCTAACTTTCAAGTGCTTCTCTTACACAAAGCCCAAACCTTGGGTGGGTCTATGTATAAGGGTAGGGACCAGAGGGGAATGTGAAGAGTACACTGCACTGCACCCAGGGCAGCAGGATCCCACTGAGAGAAGACTGCCCTAAAGCCATTAGGGGCAAGCAAGGTGGACATCTAGGGTGCAGACCAAGTGAGACGAGGAGGGAGGACAGCCTGGAATAGGGTGGGGAGGGTGTCCACAGGTGAGAGGAGAGGACGGCATCCAGGTAGGAGGGCAGCAGTACACATCTCAACGGGGACTTGGGGAGCAGACCATCCAGGAGATGATATCCTATCACAGAAACAGAGTGCCTAGTAGGTATGTCAATGAAAATGTGGGGAATAAACGGTGAAACAATGCAGATGACCTAGATGTAAGAAGTATCCCGCTTTAAAGGCATGTGAAGGCCACCTGGACCACGCAGCTAACCCACACTCCTCTCATCTCATTTCCTTTGAGCACTCCCAACATTGACGTTTTGACTTCCTAAATCTCCATCAAGCCTCCCTTTAACAGTGATGGCCCAGAGAGGCATCAACATCCCTCCCCTGCAAGTGCACCAGCAGGCACCGCCTCTAGCCCCAGCTCTCTTCTAAATCACAGGGCCGTCAAGAGCTCTCTAATGTGCACAATACTGCTTCTAGCTAAAAATCCCTCCAAAATCCTCATCCCTTTAAGAACTGGGCCTGTCTTTCCAGCTTCATTGCTTCTCACTTCCCCAGGGACGATGTGCGTCACAGCCCAGCAGGTCTCTAAATGCTGTGCAAACGCCAACGCTATCTCCTCCTCTTAGAGCGCATGTGTGCCCCTCATCCAGCCAGTGCACTTACTCCTTCCTCATCGTCCTACCCAAATGCCATCTGTTTCCATTGCTTGTTTCTACCTAGGAAAACAGAGTGCTTTCTGCTGGGTCCCAAAGGGCGCGCCCAAATACTAAGAGTACACAGGAGATGCCTGATGCTAAAATAATGTAAGAATCAGCTGCCCTCTCTTCCAATTAGTGAGCGTTTTTCAGTCTCTCTCACTGTGTGTCCAGCCTCCAGATTCCACCACATGATTTAACCTTCATTCACACCTTTGTCCCCTTAGTATCATGTCATCATTTAATCATGTAATTTTCCACAATAATTTTTATAATACTATCTAAATCCTATTGTTCTCATCTGTGCTACCTGGAATTATTTACATTTCCTCTACATGAAATATGTCTCTACAAGGCACATTTTTTCTGGGCATACTCCAAAGGTCGTATCTCTCCTTAAGGAAGTTTTACTTAGACACAGCCCAGAGCAACTTATGTAGTACCAGTAATGCTTTAAGTATTTTGGTTTATTAAATCAAACAGTACACCAAGGCCGATGTGTGTAATAAATGCAGTCTGGAGACCAGAGATCCAGCCCAAACTTGGCTGCTAACTAGCTGAGGGACCTTAAGCATTTGACCTAACTTCTCTAGACCTCAATTTTTCACAACTAAGAAGAAACAGTTGGACTAAAGGAAATACATATAAATTATCTGTTTACACGTTCACTTCCCCCTTCTTTCTCCATTAGAATATAAACTTCCTGAATCCCTCAGTCCTGGTACACTACCAGGCACACAAAACTGCTCAATAAAAATGTGAATGAGGGCTTCCCTGGTGGCGCAGTGGTTGAGAGTCCGCCTGCCGATGCAGGGGACACGGGTTCGTGCCCTGGTCTGGGAGGATCCCACATGCCGCGGAGTAGGTGGGCCTGTGAGCCATGGCCGCTGAGCCTGCGCGTCAGGAGCCTGTGCTCCGCAACGGGAGAGGCCACAGCAGTGAGAGGCCCGCGTACCGCAAAAAAAAAAAAAAAAAAAAAAATCTGAATGAAACCAATTCTCACTAAATAAACCCAAATTCAATATAACCCTAATTGAGATACTTTTGGAGGAAAATTTGTTTAAAAATAAATAAATAAATAAAAAGAAAAGACTAAATTATGGTGGACCCATACTTGGTAGTTTAAAACTAGGTAATTGTATTGTGTTGGCCAAAAAGTTTGTTTGGGGTTTTCCATAACATGGTACAGAAAAATCTGAATGATCTTTTTGGCCAATTCAATAAATGTATTCAAACAGAACAAAGTCCCACATGTGTTGTTAACAGCAAATTGCTAAACAGCTCATATATGTGATTTAAAAGTCATCTACTTATTAAGATACATAAAAATATTAGGAGAAGTATATATATTGTAAATAGTGACTATAAGAGGGCTTTTTTTAAAAGAAGGTTATTTATTTATTCATTCACTCATTCATCATTCAATCATTTATTTATTTATGGCTGCGTTGGGTCTTCATTGCTGTGAGCAGGCTTTCTCTAGTTGTGTCGAGCAGGGGCTACTCTTCGTTGAGTTGCGGAGCACGGGCTCTAGGCACGCGGGCTTCAGTAGTTGTGACACACGGGCTCAGTAGTTGTGGCTTGCGGGCTCAGTAGTTGTGGCTCACGGGCTTAGCTGCTCCGCGGCATGCGGGATCTTCCCGGACCAGGGCTCAAACCCATGTCCCCTGCGTTGGCAGGCGGATTCTTAACCACTGCACCACCAGGGAAGTCCCAAGAAGGCTTTCTTTAATTGTCTACATTATACATTCTATATTGTTTGAAATTTCTACAACAGTATTTATTTCTATAACCACAAAATAATTTTGTAAACTTGCAGTAACCCTAAGAGGCAGAACTCTAAACATTTACTTGAGAGGAAAGAAACCAACCCAGGAAAAGCCAGAGATCTACAGACATCCTTACACATCGGTACATCTACTAGAAGTCTACAGATGTCCCAAATCTCCTATTTCTACATCAAGTCAGAATCAATTGTTGGACAACCAAGACTTCCACATTCTTTCAAAATAAATTAGAAAGGCAAGTAGAAAATACTTCTTTTTTGTCTATGTACTGGGAGGGAGAGAAGCTGAGGGGGAAATGATAGATGGCAAAGAGAACAAATAATGTATACTTGTCCCCAGTGACACTATGGCCACATTTCAAGGCATAACTACGATTAGACTACTCGTCAAAGAATATGATTCCCAAAGCTCCACAAATGGAACCTAACTCACATCAACAACTGTGTTCACATCCTCACACTGGAGTAGTTAAGCAAACTCTCATCGATCCACAATTCCATTCCGAGGGATGTATCTTAAGAAAATACTAAAAACACAACAATAACAACAAAAGAGAACAAAGCTCTGATTCCGTTTTTCACCACCGCCTTCTTTTACAATAGCAACAATTAGAAACAACCTAAATTTTCAATAGAAGAATGCTTAAATACACTGATACATCCATTAAACATTATTTTAAATATTTACAAGGGGTTTAGCAAGGTAACGAATGCTTAGGTCATTGTTCAGGAAGACAATACACACTCACATACATAGAAATACCAACATCTCACTTATAAAAATATGCACAGAGGAAAAAAAGGGATTGGGAAAACATCCAAAATGTTTAACAGTTATCTCTGGGTAATGAAATAATGGATGAACTGTTTCTTCTTTATATTTTTCTGTGCCTTCTGAACTTTCAACAATATATAAATGTTACTTTTAGATTGGTTTTAAGAGTTTAAAGTTTTAATCAATACTGTCAGGACTTACATTAAAACTGCAAATTTATTTTAGGCAATACCATTGCTTAAAAATCTATTAACTTCTCATATTCTGTTCTTTTCTTGCAGGTCTAGGAAAATTAAGATAATATTAAAATTAAATTCTGACTCCCAAGACTCCAAAGGTAACACATTAACAGCAAGAGGTACTAATACAATCTTCACTGTAATGACAGCAGGAAGTGACCGAAATGAAGAGAGGACTGAGACCTGACGAACTCGACCTGAGGGACACGTTTAGAGCATAAGCCAGGGTGAAGAGTCAGCAAACCTGGATACTACTGGCTCCACCACTGACTCTTTGTGTTAGTTTCACAACCTCTTTGGATTGTGGAATGCCACCTGTAAAATGGGGACAAAAACGTCTTCTTGGTTTACAGTAGAGACTGAATGATATAGGAACATGGAAAGCATTTTAGTACAGTGCTCAACAAATGCTCACTATTTTTAATATTCAGTTCCAGGCACCATAATTGAAGATGGGCACCATGACCAAACGGAATCTATCCAGGAGTACAACAGAGACGAAAAAGACCCCCAAATCAGGCCATCTGAAAACACTTGAGGCAACCAGGCAGGTTTAACTTGAACTGGGACAGCAAAGAAGGTAGGAGAACTGAACACCTAAAAGACTCATAAGGAAGCAGACTTATTTAACAGAGTTCAGGAAAACAAAGCTTTAAAAATTACACAGATGCAGATTTTCAGCTGTTAGAAGGAACAACATGTTCAAAAATGGAATAGATTGCTTTTTTAAGTGCAAATCCTCAAAGGGAAAAAACAAACAGGAAATACTTAAAAGCTCTTCCCCGGCACAGTAAAGGCATCAGAATTGCCAATATACTTCCTTTTGCTATTCTGTTCTCCATTATAAACTCATCAAGCAGCAGGCTGGCAAAATTAAGATACTATGAAAATCAGATTAGACTGAGATTATTTTATTCTTGCTAAATTAAGCATTACTAAGAGTAGTTGAATTTCCTGTGTTCCATGGAAGGTACTGTATTTTTAAAAAGGGTCCTTCTTGGTCAAAATCAAATGTTTCTTGACCATCCGAGCTCTTTGCACCTTAATGCAAACATGAATGTTAAATATATAAGAGGAGGATATTTAATATGCATCATCTCTAACCCTTACTTGACAGTGGAAACCTGTTAACACCTACTTTAATACTGCAAAACACAATCTGGAAAATCCTGATCAAAGCCTGAGAGTTCCGGCCTTTATTCACAACTTATGTTTCCTGGCCAACATTTACCACTGAAGGTTTTCTAAGCCCTACCACATTTTAGAGCATTGATTCTTATCCTATTTTTGTCAAAGAGCCCTTTAAAAATCCAATTTTCTGCAGGAAAACGTACATGCACCAAAAAAAGTTTGCCTGTGATTCACGAGTTCACAAATGGCCGTAAATTCCATCCATGGACCACCCACCCCCACCACTGAAAAATTCTCGAAAGGGGGAATTTATTTTTTCTTCTCTCTTTAAAGTTATGAAGAAAACAAAAACTTTGAAAATGACAAAGACTTACGGCAATATATCAAATATAAAATTATTCTTGCACGGTATCACCTGAGCAGAGGGGACAAAAAACTGAAAAAGCAAACTCTGAAAATACAATTAATCTTTCTAATAACTCTAGGACCCCTACCGGCCCCCCAAAAAGAAAACCCAAAGTAGCTCAGAATATTCATTCTAACAAAAATGTAAACACAAAACAAAGAGCCAATTCAAAAGTTCTACTTCTAGCTAGGATGAAGTCTTACAGTATAAAAGCTTTTTCCAGTAACATACATTTGCCCTTTGTAATCCTTCCAATTAGAGATTTGTTAAACTCCTCATCTTTATATCAATAAATCTATAAATTCCCAGCTGAAGGAGTTATACACTACATTATAATTTTCTTTCCGCTCTGAACCCTTCCTCCTAGTTACTTCAGAATATTAGCTGGTACAGCATTTTGAATAAAAAGTAGATTATGAAACCACAGCTTAAGAATCTTTAAATCACTATGACAGGCCACAATAAAGAACACACTTTCAAATTCTTCAAAATTTTACTTTAAAAAGGTAAAATAAATGTAATATATAGGGAGATTTTTACCTACAAAGGTAACTTTAGAAGTTTGCAGTAAATAAGAAAGGTGGAAAATAAAAGTGCTCTAAAACTTACATTTTGCTTCTGATAGATTCTGATTAGGTGACCAGACCAGCATGCCAAGATTGTCTCGTTCTTGACTGCGTCTTGCTACTTTGGCTTGGTAGAAATAAAAAAAGAAAATTCTTATTATAATTTAACAGACATAAGAAGCGACAATTAATACCACCACTCTGCAGGGATCGAACCCACGTCCCCCACATTGGAAGGCGGATGCTTTACCACTGAACCACCAGGGAAGTCCCACAAATTAAGTTTTTCAACACATTAACATGGTATCTCTCTCCATTTATTGAGATTCTCTTTAACTTAGCACCATCAACACAATGTTGAATAGAAGTGGTGAGAGCAGATCCATTCCTGTATTGTTTTGAGTCAAACAAAAGATACTGTATAATTTCATCTGTAATTATGACTGTGTATATTTGTAAAAGAAAAAGGATAAAACCCCACAAACTATTCGTAATACATCTAAATTAATGTCTTTAATTATAATAAAATATTCATTTATGTATAAATTTTCAAAAAACCACACCACTCTGGTCTTCTTTAGACCTCGGAAGATGATGTTATCACCCCCCCTCGACTGGAGTCGGCCCCAGTGGAACCCGCACATTTAACACAGGGTGAGGGTGTGGGTGGGGAGGCTCTGAATTTGCTGAAATATTTCTACTTTTAAGTCTTTTTCTACCTAACTTTTTACTTATTTCACAAACAGGTCATATGAGGTAGGTATGATTACTATTCTCACTTGCTAGGTGAGGAAACTAAACAGGTCATTAGTAGCCACTAGGAGGCAGACCTGGACCGACGTTAGGCAGGGTGGTTACAGGGCCCGAGGGTTTAGGCACCATACACTCTGCTGCTCTGCTCCCAGATGGGGACACACAAAAAGGAAGCTGCATGTGGCAAGCTGCTCAAATATTCTTTTAAACTACGAATTCTTCATGTGTGCTTTGAATAACCTTACCCTTCACTACCATTAGTGACTGGGTATTTTAGTGACTTGACAGCAGGAATCCAAAGATTCTTTTAACAACTTTAATAAAGAGTACCATTAAAAAGATTTAACCTGAAAGGAAACATCTGAAGTGCATTCAAATTCTTAAAATTCTGTGATACAAAACAGTAGGTCAAAAGGTTGACAAGTGCCGGGTGTTGAGTTGACTACTACTGGATTAACCACAAACAAGTCACATATTACACAGAGCCAATTAAAACGTTATCTTCCAAAGGTACAACAGACCGAAGAGAGAGGCTCACTAACCAGCCTTTGGACTGCTTAGACCCAAACTCATTCATCCTAAAGGCATTCTCTTTCTTGACCTTTTTTTTTTCCTTTAAACAAACTCCTCTGACACACGATGAAAGTTATGGAATCTACTTCCAGAAAAAAAAATTCAACTAAACATAAACACACACACACACACACCCCCCAATATAAACATACTTTTATAAAATTCATAAAGCTTGGTTTAAGAATTCCTGCTTTTATGAAATTGCCAGACCTTTTATTTAATCTTACCTTTTATTTAATTTTGTATATCAGTGTGTTCTAGATTTTATAAAGAAAGAATTTCTACACTTTTGCTCAAATCTGTGGGGCAGCTACTTTAAAGAAAAATGATGGAATGGTGGGAGGGAAAGACCCAAAGTGCGAACACCATGAATTAGGCAAGACTGAAGGTGGAATTTACATGCTGGGTGGGAACAGGTGTAATACACAGGAGGGAGACAGGAATATGATGAAAAGATGGGAGTGACTACCTTTGAGTACACACCTTTTTATACGGTTCTGACTTTTAGAACAATGGTAATGCCACACATAGTCTAAAAGTAAAATCAAGTCAACAAATACGTGTGTGGGGAGGGACCGCACACGGAATACAGGCTTGCTGTATGTATTTCAAATAAAAATCAAAAGTCAAAACAGAAATAAAAGAATCTACATTGGGAAAGTAGAATTAAAACTGTCTTTACTCACAGATGACATGATCATCTGTGTAGAAAATCTACACTACCTACAAAAAGTTGCTAGAATAAATGAATTTCAGCACAGTTGCAGGAAACAAGATCAACAGTAAAAAATCAATTCAATTTCTATATATAAGCAATCAAAACTTAAAACAAAAGAATACCCCTATTTAGGGATAGATGTGATAAGACATATACACTGAAAAACTGTAAAGCATTTGAGAGAAACTAAAGATCTAAGTAAATGAAGAGATATACCACGTATATGGATCAAAAGACTTAAATATTATTAAGACAGCATTCTCTCCCCAAATTGCTCTACAGATTCAACATAATCCCAATCAAAACCCCAGTATACTTTTTTGTAGGAATTGACAAACATTCTAAAATTCATACAGGAATGCAAAGTACCTAAAATAGCCAAAACAACTTTGAAAAAAACCAAGTTGGAAAACATATACTGCCTGAATCGAAACTAATTGATTACAAAGATCCAGTAATCAAGACAGTGTGGGGCGTCCCTGGTGGCGCAGTGGTTGAGAGTCCGCCTGCTGATGCAGGGGACAGAGGTTCGTGCCCCGGTCCGGGAGGATCCCACATGCCGCAGAGCGGCTGGGCCCGTGAGCCATGGCCGCTGAGCCTGCGCGTCCGGAGCCTGTGCTCCGCAACGGGAGAGGCCACGGCAGTGAGAGGCCCGTGAACCGCAAAAAAAAAAAAAGACAGTGTGGTACTGGCACACAGAGAAAGAAATGGAATAGAATGGAGTTCAAAAACAGAACCTGGGACTTCCCTGGTGGCGCAGTGGTTGGGAGCCTGCCTGCCGAAGCAGGGGACACGGGTTCGAGCCCTGGTCCGGGAGGATCCCACATGCCGCGGAGCAACTAGGCCCGTGTGCCACAACTACTGAGCCTGCGCGTCTGGAGCCTGTGCTCCGCAACGAGAGAGGCCGCGATAGTGAGAGGCCCGCGCACCGCGATGAAGAGTGTCCCCCGCTCTCCGCAACTAGAGAAAGCCCTCGCACAGAAACGAAGACCCAACACAGCAAAAATAAATAAATTAATTAATTAAAAAAAAAAACAGAACCACACGTATAGGATCAACTGATTTTTCCACAAAAGTGCAAAGGTAAAATTCAGTGGAGATAATCTTTTCAACAAATGATGCCTGAACAAATGGATATTCATATTTTTTTTAATTAATGGAGATCTATATACCTCATACCACATACAAAAATTTATTCAAGGGCTTCCCTGGTGGCACAGTGGTTGAGAGTCCACCTGCCGATGCAGGGGACACGGGTTCATGCCCGGTCTGGGAAGATCCCACATGCCGCAGAGCGGCTAGGCCCGTCAGCCATGGCCGTTGAGCCTGTGCGTCTGGCGCGCGTGCTCCGCAATGGGAGAGGCCACAACAGTGAGAGGCCCACATACCGCAAAAAAAGAAAAATTTATTCAAGATTAATGACAGGACTAAATATAAAACCCCAAATTATGAAACTTGTAAAAGAAAACGTGAGAAAATTCTTTTTGATCTTAGGTTTAGAAAGATCTTATTAGATATAACACCAAAAGCACAATCCATAAAAGAAAAAACTTCATAAATTGGACTTCATCAAAGGTAAAAATTTCTTTTCAAGTAACACTACTGAAGAGATGAAAAGCTAAGCCAAAGACTGAGAGAAAATAATTATAAACCACAGATCTGATAAAGACTTGTATCCAGAATATATAAAGAACTCTCAGAACTCAACAATAAGAAACAACCCATTTGTTAACAAATGGGCAAAAGATTTGAATAAATACCAAAGATGGTATATGGATAGCAAATAAACACATGGAAAGATACTAAAAATCAACAGTCATTAGGGAAAGCCAAATTAAAACCACAAGAGATACCACCACGTACCTATTACAAAGTATAAAGTTAAAAAGACTGACAATACCCACAGTTTGGCGATAATGTGGAGAAACCAGAACTTTCTTAAGCTGCTGGTGGGAATGTAAAATTGCACTATCACTTTGGGGGGAAAGCCTGGCAATTTCCTAAAATTGTGGTATATCCATTTAATGGAACAAAACTCAACAATAAAAAGGAATGAACTATTCAGGCACACAATATGAATGGAGCTCAAAATAATTATGCTGAGTGAAAGAGTTACAGATACAGAAGGGGGAGGATAGAAAGAATTCTGAGGTGCTAGACAGAAATAGATGGTTACAGTAAGAGCTCATCATTTTCAGTATAAATAGAAATACAGATGTGTGTATACCTGTATACTTGCACACATAAATACATTTATTTATCCCAGCTTTGTCCACTGCAAGGGTCTAGATACAATGACAACCCAGCAAAAAATGAGCACATTTAGCTCCCAGACGTTGGTCTCTGAATGCCATTCTACAATAAAAGAAACTAGGTCTCCTTGGGAAAACGGTTGATTCCAGGGCTAGGACAGGAAAAGTGCAAGAGACCCTAGAATATTTTGTTATGCCAGGAGGTAGGAAAGTGTTCAAAGAACGATGGAATCTATCTCCCATTGGTCAGATCTGCGATAACTTGAGCAACAAAATAAATGACAGTAATAAAGTAATAATCCATAAAGCCATGAAGTAATAAAATAATAATCTGTGAGTCCATACTGACATAGACAAAAGGATAATGTAAAAGGGGAAGGCAAATGAGCCCAGAATAGCCAGGTCAGAGTTGGAAAACTTACACCACTCTACTTTAAAGACTTACTATAGAAAAGTACAGTATTCAAGACAGTGTGGTACTGGTAAAAGAACAGACACACAGACCAATGGAACAGATGGCAGTCCAGAAATAAACCCATATAAATATGGTCAACTGATTTGCAACAAAGATGCAAAAGTAACTCAATGGAGAAAGGATATTATTCTCAACAAGGCAGCGGCCCCCAACCTTTTTGGCACCAGGGACCTGTTTCCTGGAAGACAATGTTTTCCCCCAGACGGGGGCGGGGGATGGTTCAGGCAGTCATGCGCTCACCTCCTGCTGTGCGGCGCTGGGGGGCTGGGGGGCTCCTGCAACAAAGAGTATTTTAACAATTGGAGGCACTTCCCTGGCAGTCCAGTGGTTAACACTCTGCACTTCCACTGCAGGGGGCGCAGGTTCAATCCCTGGTTGGGGAACTAAGATCCTGCATGCCCTGCGGTGCAGTCAAAAAGTAAAACAAACAAACAAAAAAAAAATTGGATATGCAAACGAAGTGAAACTCAACCTATACCTCATACCTTACAAAAATTCAACTCAAAATGGATCTTAAATATAAATGTAAAACCTAAAACTACAAAATCTTTTAGGAAAAAACATGAGAAAATCTTCATGAACTCGGTTGAGGAAAGAGTTCTTAGATATAACACCAAAAGCACAATCCATAAAAGTTAAAAAATGGTAAATTGAGCTTAATAAAAATTTAGACTGTGAGGAAACATCTGCAAATCACTGTATCTGACAAAGGACTTGTATCCAGAATATATAAAAGATGTTTAAAGTACAATAAGAAAATAACTCAATTTTTTAAAAAGTGGGCAAAAGATGTGAATAACTATTTCACCAAAGATGGCATATAAGCATATGAGAAGCAACATCACATTAGCCATCAGGGAAATGCAAATTAAAGCCACAGTGAGAAACCAATGTATACCTATTAGAACTCCTAAAATAAAAGGAATAGATAATACCAAGTACTGACAAGAATAAGGAGAAACTGAAGCTTTCATGCAGTGCTGGATCAGTGGATAATGATAAAGTCACTCAAGAAACGTTTCGCAGTTTTAATTAAAGATATAATTATATTTAACAAATGACTGAATCGACAATCCCACTTAGCTATATACCCTATAGAGTTAACCTATGTTCACAATAAAACTTGCACATAATTATATATAGTAGCTTTATTCACAATCATCAAAACCTTGGGGAAAAAACCCAAATGTCCTTCAAGGAGTAAAAGGTTAAACTGGGAAGATTAATACACTGCAATACTACCCAGCATTCAAAATAAATGAACAAAATAAATGAACTATTGATATATGCAGCAACATGGCCATATCTCAAAAGAATATGCTCAGTGCCAGTCTCAAAAGTTTACATACTGTATGATTCCATTTATATGACATTCTGGAACAGGTGAAACTATAATGATAGGGAACAGATCAATGGGGTTAGGAGGGGGAGGAAGGCTACGAGTTGTACGAGGTACTTGTTTGAGGAGATGGAACTGTTCTGTATCCCAGTTGCGCGTGGTGGTTATATGAAACTACACATGCCTTAACACTCACAAATACAGACACCAAAAACCAGTCCATTCTGCTGTATGCAAATTGAAGAACACAAATACAATGAAAACAAAGCAATGTCATTCATTTCTGGACAGACACTGGTGTCTGCTGAAGGTGTCAGTAACTCTGCAGCTGCTCTCCTTGTTTAATATAGTTTTTATTGAGGTGTCATTGATGTACAATATTATATAAGTTACAGTTGTACAACATAGTGATTCACAACACTCTCCTTGTTTAAAGTTGATTACCAAGGGCTAAAAACCGCCCTACCTGGAAGGAAGCAGAAGAACGACAAAGAAACTGCAATTACCAATGGCCATCAAGGGCAAAATGAAAGAACTCGCACCACCCGTGGGAACGCACAGCTACTTCAGACAGCGCTGGCAGTGCGTAAGAAAGCTGAAGTATGGATACCCTGCAACCCAGCAATCCATTTCTAGATATAATACATATACCAATAGCAATGTGTTTCAAATTGCAGGTCAGGCCAATTTAAATTAATTTATTGGGTCCTAACCAGCATTAAAAAAAAAAAAAAGAATAAGAATAGAAAACACCAGCATACTGTTTCATTAAGTATGTGTATAAATCACCGGGGGAGACTTTTTTAAAGTTCGTTAAGTACCTGCCCTAGAGATTCCTTAAGATAGGTGTCAACCTGGCTAGGTCATAGCACCCAGTCATTTAATCAAACACTAATCTAGGTGTTGCCGTGAAGGTATTTAGTAGTTGTGGTTAACATCTACATCAGCTGACTTTAAGTAAAGAAGCTAACCCTCCATCTTGTGGGTGGGTTGCATCCACTCAATTAAAAGGCCTTAAGAGGAAAACTTGAGACTTCCCAGAAGAAACTGTGCCTCAAGACTGAAGCCCCAGCTTCTCCTTGTAGGACCTGACCTACAAATTTCACACTGGCTGGGCACCCAGTCACATAAGCCAACAGCTTAAAATAAATGTCTGCGCACATACCCCTACACACCTGGCTCTGTTTCTCTGGAGAACTCTAAGATGGATGCTCACTGCAGCGCTGTTTATGGTACTGTGATACAGCAAAATCTTCAAAGTCCATCAACAGGAATTAGCTAAATCATAGTATGGATATTCAAAGAAATCAAATACAGAAAATACAACAGTCTAGGGACTTCCCTGGTGGGCCAGTGGCTAAGACTCTGTGCTCCCAATGCAGGGGGCCTGGGTTCGATCCCTGGTCAGGGGATGCCGCAACTAAGAGTTTGAATGCTGCAACTAAAAAACGATCCCGCACGTAGCAATGAAGATTCTGCGTTCTGCAGCTAAGACCCGGCACAGCCAAATAAATAAATATTTGAAAAAAGAAAAAGAAAGAGAGAAAGGACGAAGGAAGGAAGGAAGGAAGGAAAGAAAGAAAGAGAAAATACAACAGTCTAGCAGTTCTTCAAAAGGTTAAACACAGTTACCATAGCCCAGTAATTCCATTCCTATGTATATAGCCCAGCGAAATGAAAACATATGTCCATATAAAAACTTGTATATAGGGACTTCCCTGGCGGCACAGTGGTTAAGAATCCGCCTGCCAGTGCAGGGGACACGGGTTCGAGCCCTGGTCTGGGAAGATCCCAAACGCCATGCAACAACTAAGCCCATGCTCACAACTACTGAGCCCATGTGCCACAACTACTGAAGCCCACGCACCTAGAGCCTGTGCTCCACAACAAGAGAAGCCACCGCAATGAGAAGCCCGCATACCACAACAAAGAGTAGCCCCCACTCACTGCAACTAGAGAAAGCCCGTGGGCAGCCACGAAGACCCAACACGGCCAATAAAAAAATAAACAAATAAATAAATGAAACTTGTATACAAATGTTCATAGTACTACTCATAAGCGCCAAAAGGTGGAAACAATCCAAATGTACATCAACTGAATAAGCAAAATTTAGTATATCCATATAATGAAATATTATATTGCCATAAAAAGGAATGAAGTTATTAATCCACGCTCGGTATGGATAAAACCTGAAATCATCATGTTAAGTGAAAGCAGCCCTGTCACACACACAAAAAAGACGTATTATACAATTCCATTTATATGAAATGTCCAGAAGAGGCAATTCTATAGACACAGAAAGTAAATTAGTGGTCGCTAGAGGGTGTGGGGTGTTTGGGCGAAATGGAGAGTGACTGTTAATGGGTAGAGAATTTCTTTATGGGATGATAAGAATGGTCTAAAATTGATTGTAGTGACAGCTGCACAACTCTGTGAATATACTGAAAACAACTGAATCGTACATTTTAAAGAAGTGAATTGTACATTTTGTGAATTATATCTCAGTAAAGCCATTATTAAAAAAGTGAGAACACCTGTTTTGTTTCTAGCATGTGTATTTCTTTATGAGTAAATGAATTAAAAAGCAAAAATATCAAACTGTAGGTAAGAAAAACCACCCAGTAAATTTAAATAGTGGATAAATCCTAGGAAAGAAGTGGGAGCACTGAATTGAGAGGAAAAAATGAAATTTGTGCTTTTTGCTCCACATACTTCCTTATTGTTTGGATTTTCTTCATAAGAATGCATTCAAATACTACTTACACGATTAAATTCTCTTTTAAAGATAAACAGTAAGGGAATTTATTTAAAACTTGTGAAGAATTATTTCATGATTATAATTTTATATCTCTTATGCTCATTTCCTAAAAAAGTGGAAAACCTGAACAGATTACTTACAAAGAGTAAACTGAATATATCTTCAGAATTAAAGAACTCTGAGCTCTTACAATGACATCCACTATAACGGAAATAAAGGAAAGCAAAAATCACACTCAGTTTCAGTAAACTTGATCTCACTCTTACAATTTCATAGTATTGGGTTAGACAAAAAGTTTGTTCTGTGTTTTCCGTTAAGATGGCTCTAGTAGCGCTTACTTGTCTTTAACTTCATTCGAAACAATTTTGTTAGATTGTATTGTGACAGCTATCATATCAGTGTGCATTTAAAAAGAAAAATCAAAATTGGTGAATTTTTGTGTAGCCATTTTAATATTGAAGATGGAAGAAAAAAACGTTTTTGGCATATCATGTTTTATTATTTCAAGAAAGGTAAAAACACAACTGAAATGCAAAAAAAGATTTGTGCAGTGTATGGAGAAGGTGCTGTGACTGATCTAACGTGTGAGAAGTGGTGTGCGAAGGTTCGTGCTGGAGATTTCTCCCTAGATGATGCTCCATGGTCGGGTAGACCAGTTGAAGTTGACAGCGATCAAATCAAGACATTAACTGAGAACAACCAACGTTATACCACGCGGGAGATGGCCGCCATACTCAAAATATCCAAATCAAGCACTGAAGATCATTTGCACCAGCTTGGTTATGTTCATCGCTTTGACGTTTGGGTTTCACATAAGTTAAGCGAAAAAAACCTCCTTGAGCATATTTTCTGCATGCGATTCTCTACTTAAATGTAATGAAAACGTTCCATTTTTAAAACAAATTGTGACGGGCAATGAAAAGTGGATACTGTACAACAATGTGTAATGGAAGAGATCGTGGGTCAAACGAAATGAACCACCACCAACCACAGCAAAGGCCGGTCTTCACCCAAAGAAGGTGATGTTCTGTATATGGTGGGATTGGAAGGGAGTCCTCTACTATGAGCTCCTTCCGGAAAACCAAATGATTAATTCCAACAAGCACTGCTCCCAGTTAGACCAACTGAAGGCAGCACTTGACAAAAAGCGTCCAGAATTAGTCAACAGAGAACGCATAATCTTCCATCAGGATAACACAAGACCGCATGTTCCTCTGATGACCAGGCAAGAACTGTCACCGCTTGGCTGGAAGCTCTGATTCATCCGCCGTACTCACCAGACATTGCACCTTTGGATTTCCATTTATTTCGGTCTTTACAAAATTCTCTTAATGGAAAAAATTTTAATTCCCTGGAAGACCGTAAAAGTCACCTGGAACAGTTCTTTGCTCAAACAGATAAAAAGTTTTGGGAAGATGGAATTATGAAGTTGTCTCAAAAACTGCAGAAGGTAGTGGAACAAAACGGTGAATACACTGTTCAATAAAGTTCTTGGTGAAAATGAGAAATGTGTCTTTTATTTTTACTTAAAAACCAAAGGAATTTTTTGGCTAACCCAATATAATTACAGTGAGGCACATCACCACAGATCTAGTGCCTAAAAACACTTGGGCAACACAGATCTAGTGCCTAAAAACACTTGGGCAACAAACAAGCAACTTAAATAATCCATAACTGGGACTTCCCTGCTGATGCAGTGGTTAAGAATCCACCTGGCAATGCAGGGGACATGGGTTCAAGCCCTGGTCCGGGAAGATCCCACATGCTGCGGAGCAACTAAGCCCGTGCGCCACAACTACTGAGCCTGTGCTCTGGAGCCCGCGAGCCACAACTACTGAGCTCAGTGCCACAACTACTGAAGCCCACACACCTAGAGCCTGTGCTCTGCAACAAGAGAAGCCACCGCGATAAGCCTGCGCACCACAACGAAGAGTAGCCCCCACTCGTCGCAACTAGAGAAAGCCCACGTGCAGTAATGAAGACCCAAAACAGCCAAAAATAAATAAATTAATTAATTAAAAAAAAAAAAAACAATGGGGAAAAGATCGCCTCTTCAATAAACGGTGTTGGGGACTTCCCTGG
Organism: Globicephala melas; assembly: GCF_963455315.2. NCBI lineage: Eukaryota > Metazoa > Chordata > Mammalia > Artiodactyla > Delphinidae > Globicephala > Globicephala melas. The sequence continues at coordinate 174,867,334 of NC_083315.2, read as the reverse complement.
TGGTGCAGTGGTTAAGAATCTGCCTGCCAATGCAGGGGACACGGGTTCGAGCCCTGGTCCAGGAAGATCCCACATGCTGTGGAGCAACCAAGCCCGTGCAACACAACTACTGAGCCTGTGCTCTAGAGCCTGCAAGCCACAACTATTGAGCCCATGCACCACAACTACTGAAGCCCGTGCGCACCTGGAGCCCGTGCTCCGCAACAAGATAAGCCACCACAATGTGAAGCCCATGCACCGCAATGAAGACCCAACACACCCATAAATAAATAAGTTAAAAAAAATAAATGGTGTTGGAAATATTGGACAGCTGTATGCAAAAGGATCAAACTGGACTACTCTCTCAAACCATGCACAAAAACAAATTCAAAATGGATTAAAGACTTAAATGTAAGACCTGAAACCATAAAAATCCTAGAAGAAAACACAGGCAGTAAGCTCTCTGACATCAGTTGACCTTAGTAATTTTTTAAATATGTCGCCTCAGGCAACGGAAACAGAAACAAAAATAAATGGGACTACACTCAACTAAAAAGCTTTTGCACAGCGAAGGAAACTATCAACACCTTTTTTAAAAGGCCACCTGCTGAATGGGAGAATATATTTGCAAATGATCTATCTGATGAGGAATTAATATCCAAAATATACAAAGAACTCATACAACTCAACATCCAAAAAACAGTGGACTTCCCTGGTGGCACAGTGGTTAAGACTCTGCACTCCCAATGCCTGGGGCCCGGGTTCAATCCCTGGTCAGGGAACTAGATCCCATATGCATGCCACAACTAAGAGTTCACATGCCACAACTAAGGAGCCAGCAAGCCACAACTAAGGAGTCCACGTGCTGCAACTAAGACTCAGCGGAACCAAATAAAAATCAATCAATAAAAATAAAGACCTTTTTTAAAAAATCCAGAAAACAAACAACCCAATCAACAGGTGGGCAGAGGATCTGAATAGACACTTTTCTAAAGAAAACATACAGATGGCCAACAGGCACATGAAAAGATGATCAACATCACTAATCATCAGGGAAATGTAAATCAAAATCACAATGAGATATCACCTCACACTTATCAGAATTGCTATTTATCAAAAAGACAACAAATAAAAACTGCTGGTGAGAATGTGGAGAAAAGGGAACACTCATGCACTGTTGCTGGGAATATAAATTGGTGCAGCTGCTATGGAACAGTATGGAAATTCCTCAAAAACTTAAAAATAGAACTACCATATGATCCAGCAACTCCACTTCTGGGTATTTATCCAAAGAAAATAAACACACTAATCAGAAAAGATATATGCACCTCTATGTTCACTGCAGCATTATTTACAATAGCCAAGATATGGAAGTACCTAAGTGCCCATGAATAGATGAAAGCATAAAGAAGATGTGCTGTATATACACAATGCAGTACTATTCAGTCATAAAAAAGAATTAAATCTTGCCAGTTGCAACAACATGGATGGACCTAGGGGATATTATGCTAAATTAAATAAGTCAGACAGGGAAGGACAAATACTGTATGATTTCACTTATACGTGGAGTCTAAAAAACAAAACAAATGAACAAACAGAACAAAACAGAAGAGAGTTATAGATTCAGAGAACGAACAGGCAGTTCCAAGAGGTGGGGTGAGGAGGAAAGAAACAGATGATGGAGAATAAGGTACAAACTTCCAGTTGCAAAGTGAGTCAGTCACGGGTATGAAATGTACAGTGTGGGGAACACAGTCAGTAATTATGTAATATCTTTGTATGGTGCCACACTGTAATTACTAGACTTACGGTGATCATTTTGAAATGTATAGAAATATTGAGTCACGATGCTGTGTAACAGGAACTAATATAGTATTCTAGGTCAATTATTCAAAAACAAACTTACAGAAAAAGAGATCAGGTTTGGGGTTATGGGGTTGGGGGGAGGGAGGGACTGGATGCAGGCAGTCAAAAGGTAAAAACTTCCACGTGCAAGACAAGTAAGTACCAGGGACTAAGCATGATCCAGATAATGCGCGCTGCAGCACGGTGCAAGCGAAAGCTGCTCAGAGAGGAAAGCCTAGTTCTCATCACAAGGAAAAAGGTTTTTCTATTTCTTTAATTTTGTATCTATATGAGATAATCGATGCTCACTAAACTTATTGTGTAAGTCAAATCATTATGCAGTACACCTTAAGCTTATACTGTTATGCATGTCAATCATATCTCAATAACACTGGAAGAAACCAAACAAAAAAGCAACCAAAAAACCTCAAGAATAGGACAAGATAAAGTAAAATGACATCACAATTATAATTTTATATGTACCTAAATAAAGAAGTCTCAAAATAAAAACTGATGGAAGAATGGAAATATGACAAATACATCATCATACTGGGAGAGTAAAACATTTCTGTTGACAGTCCAAACAAAAAAGATATATAAGATCTAAAAACAGGGCTTCCCAGGTGGCGCAGTGGTTGAGAGTCCGCCTGCCGATGCAGGGGACACGGGTTCGTGCCCCGGTCCGGGAAGATCCCACATGCCGTGGAGCGGCTGGGCCTGTGAGCCATGGCCGCTGAGCCTGCGTGTCCGGAGCCTGTGCTCCGCAACGGGAGAGGCCACAACAGTGAGAGGCCCGCGTACCGCCAAAAAAAAAAAAAAAAAATCTAAAAACAATGAGCAAGTTTTATTTATTGGACATACTTTGAAGGATACATCTAATAATTAGGGTATAAACATTCTTCATAAGCAAATTCACAAAATATTTACAAAAATGACCATGTATGTACAAGGTTATAAAGCAACTCTAAGCACATTTCAAAGAATAGGTAACATACAGATTACACTTTCTAACCACAATCCAATTAAAAGCCAATAATTTAAAAATAAACCAAAAATCTTCATACATTCAAAAATGATAAAATACTCTTCAATAACCCTGGGTCAAAGATGAAATCTTGACAAAAAATAAATAAAATTGGGCTTCCCTGGTGGCGCAGTGGTTGAGAGTCCGCCTGCCGATGATGCAGGGGACACGGGTTCGTGCCCCGGTCCGGGAGGATCCCACATGCCGCGGAGCGGCTGGGCCAGTGAGCCATGGCCGCCGAGCCTGCGCGTCCGGAGCCTGTGCTCCGCAACGGGAGAGGCCACAGCAGTGAGAGGCCCAAAAAAGTCACATGGAATCCAAATACACGGTAGGATAGATTACTCATCAGTGGAAGGAAGAAAGTAACAAAGGAATAAAGCTTTAAATATTGGTAGTTCTTATTTCTAAATGTACTAATTTGCCATCCATACTTCCACTATATCCTGAGAAGCTAAGCATCCACAAATGTAACCTTATGTTAAATTTAGGTTAGGGACCAAAAATAATTTTGTGAGTCCAAAATTTTTGGCTTCTGATTTGGGGCATTCCGAAAGAAATGTAATCAACCTGAAAAGCAACAGTATAATACCATCACTGTCGTTATAACTGACACGTATGCTTACTATGCACCAGGCACTGTGCACTTACTTGCATTACTTGCATGACTTGCACTTACTTGCATTAGCTCGTTTAATCTTCCTAACAACCTTCTGAGGTAGGTACTATCACTATTCCCATGTTACAGATGAGAAAATTAAGGCAGAGAAAGATGAAGTAACTTGCCCAAGATCACACCTGTGACCAGTGGAGCTGAGAGTCAAACCTGAGCAAGAGATTCCAGGGCCATGATGTGAGCCCTTATGGACACTGCCCAGAGTTTAGAGACACCATAAATTATCAGAAGTATAAAGACAGATCAAAAGCTAGAGTAAAAAGTACATTTTTCCGCGAGTTCCCTGCTGGCCTAGTGGTTAGGATTCTAGGCTTTCACTGCTGTGGCCCGGGTTCAATCCCTGGTTGCGGAACTGAGATACCACAAGCCAAAAAAAAAAAGGAACATTTTTCCTCCTCATAATATTCTCCCATTAAGTATTTTAACGCTTAAGTTAAAGGCTTGAGAATTCTCAAATGACAACGGTTTGTCCTATATACAGCAAAGAAGTCAGAAACAATTTTGGTATTTAAATACTTGTATCTTTCTCCCATTGAAGTATATACTTCTTTGTCTGGCTCTCTCTCCCCTAGGCTCTTCCTTTTTAAATGCTACAAGTTTAAACTGGAATAAATAAATACATAATTTTCACTCAGCTCTCTGGAATTAAAATCTACAATAAGCATAGGAACGTAATAAACCGCTTAAAAACTCACACTTTGCACAAGTTCTCCTAAATTTGATGAGAAACCTGACAAACCTTCTTCAGCCAGGTGATGAAAGTCAGCTTCAACAAGTATAAGTCATGTAGACAGTGTGTGCCCTTGATGAGTCGCCAACCCCCAGCCAGATCCCTGCACACCCATCCCCTCTACCAGTTCCCCACTGAACCTCCTCAACTTTTCTCAAATCAATCACTCCCTCTCCAACCCCACTGCCACTGCCATAAGTTCAGGCCTTCATCTTTTCTCGTCTTGTCTTGTCTTGTCTTAAGGGATCCAGCTAACCAAGACCCAACACACAGACCTATCCGCAAATTCAGTCTCTCCAGTCTCTGGCTAGATCAATCTTTCTACATCAAATCAGAGCAAATCACTCCAGTGTTTAAAATCCTTCCATAGTGATGGACCACAACTCTCCAATCCTTAAGTGTGGACTGCACATAGTGCCTTCCTTCAAAAGAGGACAGTATGGAAGGGGTGGGGAGGGTGACAAACTTCACAGTAGAGAACCCTGGCAAGCACTACCTCAGCCAGGGACAAAGTCAACAGCAACAGCAACTAGGTCGTGTTCACAGTATGTGCCCTCTATGATGTGAGGTGATGAGAATGGCCTTTTACCTCTGGGTCTTCCTCCCAAAATCATTAGAAAAACATCAGAGCAATCCCAACCGAGGAACATTTTACCAAAATCCTGACTAGTACTCCTCAAAACTGCCAGTCACCAAAAACAAGAAAGTCTTAAGAAACCGTCACAAATGAACTTATTTACAAAACAGAAACAGACTTAGAGATGTCAAAAACAAACCTATGATTACCAAAGGGGAAACGTGGCAGCGGGGGGGGGGGGGGGTGTAGGAATAAATCAGGAGCTTGGGATTAACACACACACACTACTATACATAAGATAGATAACCAACCAGGACCTACTGTATAATAGCACAGGGAACTCTACTCAAGAACTACTCAACATTCTGTGATAACCTATATGAGAAAAGAATCTGAAAAAAAATGAGTTATCTGTAAATGTATAACAATCACTGTGCTGTACACCTGAAACTAACACAACATTGGAAATTAACTATACTCCAATAAAATTTAAAAAAGAAAAAGAGGGACTTCCCTGGTGGTGCAGTGGATAAGGCTACGCGTTCCCAATGCAGGGGGCCCGGGTTCGATCCCTGGTCAGGGAACTAGATCCCACATGCATTCCGCAACTAAGACCTGGCACAAACAGATAAATAAATAAATAAAATTGGGCTTCCCTGGTGGTGAAGTGGTTGAGAGCCCGTCTGCCGATGCAGGGGACACGGGTTCATGCCCCGGTCTGGGAAGATTCCACATGCCGTGGAGCGGCTGGGCCCGTGAGCCATGGCCGCTGAGCCTGCGTGTCTACGGGAGAGGCCACAACAGTGAGAGGCCCGCGTACCACAAAAAAAAAAAAAAAGAAAGAAAAAAAGAAAAAGAAACCATCACAGCCAAGGGGAGTCTAAGGAGACATGGCAACTAGATGTAATGTGGTATCTTGGATGGGATCTTGGAACAGAAAAAGTAAAATTAAGGAAGTAAAAACAAGGAAATCTGAATAAATGATGGACTTCAGGTAATAATAATGAATCAATACTGGTTCATTCATTGTAACAAATGTACCATACTAATGTAAGACAGTAACAGTGGAAATGGGGTGTTGGGTATGTGGGAACTCTCTGTACTATCTTTGTAACTTCTGTAAATCTGAAACTATTCTAAAGTAAAAACTTTACTTTGAAAAAAAAATCCTTCCACAGCTTCCCCATTGTCTTTAGGCTAAAACCCATGGCATTCCAAGGCCTTGCACAATCTGGCCAGCCTATCTTTCTAATCCCATGTCCCATTCTCACGATTCATCATCGCCCACGTGGTAACTGCATTACTGTGCCTTTCTACTTTCCCACGTCTTTCCTCTTACCACTTCCTTCTCACTGCCATGTCCCTCCCTATCTTTTCCCACCAGCTAACTGCTACTAATTCTGTAAGACAGCCCCAGGGTCACCATCTTCGGGAAGTTTGCTCTAACTCTCCCAGGCCGGTTAGCGGTCCACCCCCTCACCACTCCCATTAACTTTGGGGACAGCCTCTATCACAGCTTAGACTCTTATTAATGGTTTGCATAAAGATGCATGCTGCTGTAGACTTTGTACGTAAAACTCAATTATTACTGGTAGTAATTATTACTAGTGGTTTTGGGCTCAGTAAGATCTAATTATTACCTATTACTATGTGCCAGAAACAGGGCTAAAGTACTTTACGTGTCGGTGTCATATTATGCACAAAACAACCCTATGAGATAAGAATTGTTTTACCGTATGTTTGAATCTTTTCATACGAGGGCCCTTATCTGAGCTCCCATCTGAGACTGAATCCCCACTCAGCCCCTGCGCTGCTGGGTGATGAACTCAGCTTCACGGAGCCGCGTGGAAAACGGAGAGGATGTGCATACTAGACCCTGGGCTTCTCTGAGGATGTGGAAGGGCACATGTTAAGTACCTGGTGCACACTTAATAATAATAAATAATAGCAATTATTCTCTTCGGTGACCTCTGTGTCTTCACTGTCTGGCACATGACTGGTGCTTCATAAAAGCTGAATAAATTAGTATGCATAAAGTAACAAGTTAGGTGGCCAACTAATGGAAAGTTTTAGAAGGGAGTGGTACGTTGACCTCTGGCCTCTAGAGCGCAGGCCTCCCCTCCCTCTCCTGTACCTCTCCTCAGAACAGAGGGGACGAGAGTATAGCCCGACAGGAAGGTCATTTCAAAACATACAATGATGTACAATGTTCCAAGCTGATGAGCTGGGTGAATACTTTCCTCAGAACTGGTTGCATCCTGTCCAGTAACCTGAGTCCAGCCAATCCTGATCTCTGTCCCTCTCCTGATTCCTCAAGGAATTTAGGTTCTTATCAATGCTACTGAAGTAAACGCTACACTAGAAACTCCACTTGTGTAAAAACATCATGTTTTCTCTCATTCTCTCTGACCTACATGTGTCTTGAACTCAGAATCAGTCTCTAGAGGAAACAGACTTTCCTTCCATGCTTCAACCTAACAAACACATTATTTAACACCAATGTCACAATATATATAATCCTTAATCTGAAACAGAGAGGGACAAAACACTTCAAACACCAATTAATTTCACAGTGAAAAGTTTTGTGCTCTGGGTCCCCCTATTTCTCTTAAACTCAATGTCACAAAGGCACACTCATTAGAATGGGCAGGACTACTGCTGTTGCACCACTAAGCACTCCAAGAAGGAAAAAAACCCTCTAACCACAGCCTGACTAATGGTGATACACCACCAGCATGAGAAACACAGGGACGGTCTATCCTACAACACGAGGTTCCCAGCATCATCCCCACTTCTCCACGGCCCAAGGAAACTTCCATCACTGAGCCACTGGCTGAGCACTCATCTTTAACATTATACCCATGTTTTTGGTTTTTTCCAATAACATGGATGAATCTATTTATTTATTTATAAATATTTATTTATTGCCCGCCCACAGCAATAAAGACCCAATGCAGCCAAAAATAAACAAATAAGTAACTTTATAAAATAAAAAAAAGAAGTTTTTTAAAAAGTACATTTAATGACATGGGGAAACAATACATCAAGTGAAACAGAGCAGACTACAAGAAGCACTGCATGTTACTGAATCATCCAATACAAAACAATGCATGTCCAATTAAGATTATGTTTCCATAAACATTACTACATGTATACTAAAACCCTGATACAGCTGATTATCTTCTTCTGCCTTACCTGCCTCTCCTGTGCTTACTTCTAACAAGAGCACCCTCTGTCCTTGGAGGTGCTCTCTCTCCAGTGCTTTTCCCACAGCTTAACACTTAATAAATGATTAAATCGTTTACTAAATTTTTCTTAATGAGAAATTATTTCCTTCCATCTGATGTCTTATGAGGTTAGGGGATGCTGAGAGTATAAAGCCACTGACGTAGTTTAATGAAAGAAAAAGGAATGAATATCCAGTCTTTTGGTGGAATTGAAAAACAGCACTATGGATCAAATTTTTAAAAACCTTTAAAATTATTACCAACTATTCCATAACTAATCCAGATTTGTGAGGACTTTATTAGATTCCTGCCTCCGCAATCTCTCTTTACAGTGCTTTATCCCTTTGAAAAAAATATGGACATTCCTGGTCCCACAGAGAGTCTAAAAAAAAAAGCACTGCTAGAAATATAACATATATAAAGTAGACATAATTTCTATGACTATAATGTCATTAATCTAATTGGACCCAAGAGCAGGGCAAAAGCACTTTGCACCCAAAAGGTTAAACGTCTACACTTAAAACAAGCTAGGTTCCAGAATGCATGAAACCAAATTAAAAATAAGACTTTTCACTGTGGTTTTATTTTTTTTTAAATTTATTATTATTTTTTTTTTATTGTTGGCTGCGTTGGGTCTTTGTTGCTGCGCACGAGCTTACTCTAGTTGCAGTGAGAGGGGGCTACTCTCCGTTGCATTATGCGGGCTTCTCATTGCGGTGGCTTCTCTTGTTGCAGAGCACGGACTCTAGGCAAGCAGGCTTCAGTAGTTGTGGCTCGCGGGCTTAGTTGCTCCATGGCATGTGGGATCTTCCCAGACCAGGGCTCAAACCCGTGTCTCCTGCATTGGCAGGCGGATTCTTAATCACTGCGCCACCAGGGACGTCCTTCACTGTGGTTTTAAATAGAAATTAGGGAATTCCTCTCTTTTTGATATACAATGATATGCAAACAACTTAATAACAAACTTTTGGGGGGTACCATCTCATTCCTGTAAGCAATGATCTTACATTGGACATATAGTCTGAGCTACAACTATTACTATTCTAATTCAAATAGTAACATATATATACAAAAATTAACTACATCGTATCCCAGAAGAGTTTAGCAATACCACAATATACAATTTTACTGGTTGTTTTCTTTTAAAAACAAATCTAAGCCATATGGGTCACACCATATTAAGGAAACCTCTATCCTTAATATTATAGTTGAAACTGAAAACTGTCATACAATCTTCATTAGCATACTAATCTGGTAATATCACACACTTTAACAATGTTGGAAAACCAGATGCCCTCAATTTCTTAACTCTAGTCATAGAAAAGGCGCATCTTAATTTAGAACAGATTGAAAAGTTAATTTTACTACACAAGATATGAAAAGAAACTTATTTTTGCCCAAAAAAGTAATCTATGCAAAAGTATCTGTTCAGATTTTCATATTTGTTAGGGAAATCACAAATCACAACAAATATCACTTACACTGTATATCAAATTCATAGAACTATTTTACTAAAAAGCAGCAAAATGTTAACGTTCACCAGAACACATGAACCACACAAACTCTGGTTCACATCCACAGAGAAACCACTAAGATGAACTGGTTAAACAGATGGGCTCAAACCTCAAATTACCATAGGTTAGAATTCCACGTCTGCCACCTACGAAGTTAAGACACTGGAAAAATTCCTTAGAAGGAAGCCTTTATTTTCTCAACTGAAAAATTGATTATTCTTACTATGAAAGGCAGTGTTTGGAGCAAGACAAGCAAAAAGAACCACCTGAAAATAACTGAACATAACTTCCTTCGCGCTTCTCAGCTATAGCTCTCTTCTCCAACATTCCAGACCACTGGTCTAGGCCCTCAGTGGCTTTTCCAGGTCCCAGTAACATCCTTACCAAACTTTCTGCCTCTTCCCCTTGCCTCCAAATCCAAATCTGCTCCATAAACAGCAGCAAGAAATATCTGTCCTGTATGGTCTATGTAATACTACTTCACATCACCTTGCAAGAATTTCTCCAAAATTCACGCCAGCTCAGAAACTGACTCATAATATTACAGCTACAAAGAGCTTCAGAGTCTGCCTAATTTACAAGTGAGGAAACCATACTCTAGACATGAAATGTCTTGCCCAAGGTGATACAGTGCCAAGGCTAATAAGTCTTTAATGCAGGCTCCCACCAGTTTCAGCCCACGGCTCTCAATCAAACTTGATCGCATCCCGTCCAGACTTTCGTGCTTAAGAAACGAGCGTGGTTCCTTGTGTCCTGGTATTCTGTGGCACTTCACAGGAATTTCTGGTAAAACAAGGTAATTTTTGTTGTTGTTTTTGTTAATATTATGTTCCCTGTCACCAGAATAGCCAAAATAAAAATAGAAGACTTACGGACTGTGATGATTCTGGTACCTAGCTGCCTGCTTATAAATGCTGATGAGAAGAAGATACGTTTGTTTTGATAGTAGAGATCTCATAACTTTCTATCAACAAAACAAACAACTTGTTTATATGCAAATAGCTAAGTTCAATAATTTATCCAAATATTTATGAAGATCCTATGTAAAGCACTTCTTTTAAAAGTCAAATTAAAACCCCAAAAAGCCAACAGAAAAATGGGCAAAGAAGCTATTTCCTAGAAAAAGTGGCTTCCCTGCAGAATTTCAAATAATTTATGGAAATACTCCCTTTCTCCAGGAGGTGGAGCTTGATTCCCCACCACTTGCATGTGGGCTGGACTTAGTAACTTGATTCCAAAGAACAGAGCAGGAAAGAGGGTGGGAGTAACTTCACAGGAGAGATACCTGGTTAACATTACCTTGGCCAGGCAATCAAGGTTAACTTTGCATGTTTCATCGCATGATTCTAGCATGTACACCACCACCCCCCTCTCCAATACGATGAGATGTGAAGGGCACTTTGCCTCTGCAGATCCTTCCCCAAACCCATAACCCCAGCCTAATTGTAGAAAAAGGTCAGGTAAATTCAGGGATATTCTATAAAACTCCTCAAAACTCTCAAGATAGTGAATAACAAGGAAAGACTGACAAACTGTCACAGACCAGAGGAGACTGGGGAGGCAGGACAATTCAATGCAGTGTGGAGACCTGGACTAGATGCTGGAACAGAAAAAGCACATTAATGGGAAAACTCGTGAAATCTGAATAAAGGATACAGCTTAGTTAACAGTAATGCACCAGTGTTGGCTTCTTAGTTTTGATACTGTGATATAATGTATGATTAATGTAAGAGGTTAACATTAAGGAAAACTGGGTGAGGGATCTGATAATCTATAGTGTACAGGAAGGGGAGAAGGATTGGTAGCCACTCTGTTTCTGAGAAAGTAACACCCTAAAAACTCCCAGAATCAGTGCAATAAACATAAGAAAACGTCAAAACTACAGTTTGCAGCTCATTTTTAAAAAGATCACTCATCAGAAAGAAAAACCTTGCATTTGTTTCAGAGAAGCAATGCAATGACAAACTGCCTAGTTAAAATTTTATCCTTGGGACTTCCCTGGTGGTCCAGTGGTTAAGACTCTGCGCTCCCAATGCAGGGGGCCCGGGTTCGATCCCTGGTCAGGGAACTAGATCCCGTATCCTGCAGCTAAAGATCCCGTGTGCTGGGCTTCCCTGGTGGCGCAGTGGTTAAGAATCCGCCTGCCAATGCAGGGGACACAGGTTTAATCCCTGGTCCGGGAAGATCCCACATGCTGAGGAGCAACTAAGCCCGTGTGCCACAACTACTGAGCCTGTGCTCTAGAGCCCGTGAATCACAACTACTGAAACCCACGCACCAAGAGCCCGTGCTCCGCAACAAGAGAAGCCACCGCAATGAGAAGCCCGCGCACTGCAACAAAGACCCAAGGCAGCCAAAAATAAAATAAATTTATATTAAAAGAAAAAGATCCTGTGTGCCGCAACAAAGATCCCGCGCAGCCAAATACATAAATTAATAAATAAATGTTTTTTAAAAAAATTTATCCTTAATAACAGATCTTATGGGCAAATATGTAATGTTTAAAATCCCACTAGATAAATAAATCAAATTTTCTAATATCAAAAAGGATGCGTAAGATTGAAAGTTTTGTTTTATACTCCAGATAGCTTTTCCAGGGTGATGACAGACATTTTAATTATATACCAATTATGAAAATTCTTTTCATCTTCAGAAGCCATTAACTAACTAATCCTCACAACACCTCTGTGTTATACAATCTTATCCTGAAGCAAAGACAACCTAACCTCCCTAGAAAGTTTAATATAAATTAGCTCCAAGTGGAAGTAAACCAGTCCTAGATTAGGATTAAAATACTTGGGTTTTTTAATGCACCTAACAAAAAGCCACTACGTCTGTATGCCTTAACCACGAGGACATGAAGTCACCTAAGAGGACTCGCTGTAAGAACAGCACAGGTGAGAAACCCTAAGTCCAGACCCAGGGCACACATCAGTATCCACCACGGCGATGAGCAACATTCTGCAAAGATAAGTTCAAAAAGCTTTCTTACAAGTTTCTACCCTGTATGTTTGGGTTTACATAGTCAACCTAACAAAACTACATTAGGGAAAAAACCAAGTCTAGACTTGAAGAATTTTTTTTTAATAGCTGAGGCAAAGTGAATTAAAAGAAAGAAAATAATGTATTTCTACTCAAATGAATGGGTTCACCAAGAAATATTACAACTCACACAAGCTTAATCTTAATTTTGGAATCCACTGCATTGTCTGGTTCACAAATTTTTTTTGTCTTATTTTTTGTTTTATACACACCAAGTGGGAGGGAGAGAAGGGACAAGATAAAAGGAAATATTTATCGACCGACTATTATGTGCCAGACACTTTCACAAACATTAGCTTGTAATCATCTCTGAAACAGATACCAAAGCCAGTTCTTAAAAACTGAAAGACCATAAAAACATAGGAAAATGTCATGATAAAGTAAAAAAAGCAAATTACGAGACGTGCCATAGGAAAGGTCCTGAGAAGATGGAATGCCAAAGCTTCACGAAAGGAAAAAAGAAATGTCTGAAAGTGAGTCATTCAGCTTCCTGCCATTCTAAAGTACGACAGGTCAGATACTCCTTTGGAAGCCAGTGTCATCATACACAGAAGAAACTAGTAAAAATGGTTGTCTCCAGGGAGGGGAAATGGAAGGCTGCGAAGGCAGGAGAACTCTCCTTTTTGTACTACATACCCTTTTGCATCTTTCAGTGTTGTACCACATGCCTATATTACCTATCCAAACACTCAATAAAATTTTACTTCAGAAGAAAAAAAGTTAACTACAGGAAAGAGGTGTGGCCATGACCACCAATTCTAAATCACAGAGATTAGCCTCGATCACCTCCCTCTGCCAGGGAATACCGTGGTTCCAACAAACATCCTTCTCTCCAGGCCTTCCACATCACAGAAAGGGGGTATGTTGTCAGAACCCCACAGCCATTGTAAGGCATCACTCGATGACTAAACGACTAGCTCAAATCAGAACTAAATCTTGTCTTTACTTACTCCTCAGCTTTACGCAAGTGCCCAACTCAAAATGGAATCCACATTTTACTTGATGGTTATAAACATGTAACAGGAACCTTTTAAGAATTATTAAGGGGGACTTCCCTGGCGGTCCAGTGGTTAAGACTCCTCACTTCAAATGCAGGGGGCGCGCGTTCGATCCCTGGTCAGGGAACTAAGATCCCTGCAAGGGGCAGCCAAAAAAAAAAGAAAAAAGAAAAAATTAAAAATAAAAAAGAATTATTAAGGAATAACACTATAAAATTCAACAGTTGGTATATTCAAATAGACACACACCCTTCCCATTTTATGTGTATAGTTATACATTCTAAGTACATTCATTATTTATCAATAGTAATATTTTTGTCAACTGGAAGAAAATGTTAAAAGTAGATGGTTGTTATGTTTCTGAGCAAAAAAATCTCAGCTGGGAGGCTGGTTCTAGGTTGATAAAAACAGAATACGCTAGAAAGAAATGCAGTTTGGAGAATTTTCACCCAAATTAGGGTCTCAATGAAAGGACACAATAAAATACTTAAATACTAATGTGGGTGGATGGTACAATACTTGAAGGGAAATGTTCAGAGGAAGAAGCAGATAGGCAAGCTTACTATGAGGAAGAAACAAATAATATCACATAAAACACTTGGTCTGAGGACACAAGAATTAGGCAAAGGTCTGAGAAATCTGATCACTGCCAGAAGAAGACAGAGGAGGCAAGAGGGTGCCCACAGGGCCCTTGTCAGCATCCTTCTTCCATCCCCGTCAGTCATTCTCTGATGCAGCATTTATGTGGTTTAGTGGAACAGTTCTGGAATGGAACCCAACTCTGCCTAGATTGAAGGAGAGTTGCCTAATATCTCTGAGCCTCAGTTTTCTCTTCTGTAAAAATGGAAGAAGAAATTTCTTCCTCAGAGAGATTAAATAAGACAGCATTTTAAAACAAGCAGCAAAGGTTTTAGCACCTTTGCTAAAGGCTTTATGAGGGACTTAAAATAATCGATCCAGACATCAGAACTAGATTCAATCATAAAGATGTTTCTAAGAGACTTGGTTACAATGCTCTCACCTAAAGGAGACCTAACAGTTCCTACTTATTCCAGCCAACTCAGCATAAAGATCCTCTAGTATAAATTTCCTTTTATTTAAAAGGCCTACTGATAATCAATTCAGACAACTCTCAGCCACAAGATATCAGAGACATGCAACTATCTAAATAGTTAGGGAATCCATTTATTTTGCAAGTACGCTTACTCATATCAAGCATTTCTACTCCAGTCTCTTAAACTATTTTTAATTCTATAACCCTAATAAATGGCAATACTCAAAACTTACTGTCAAATTATTCTACCCAATCGCAGTCAACAACGTGCAGTGCAACGAGAGTTCTATCCGCTGCTAGCAAATTAGGAGTTAACTTTAAAAATGAGAACAGTCTCATTAAGATATGTTGATTCTACTGTGAGTCCAAGTCTTGCTGCCTATACAGTAGTTATTGGTGAGAAAACAAACTATTCAGTACCCGGCAAGCAATCCAACATTTAGTAACTAAGATTAAGTACTCTAAAGTGAGTCCCATGTTTAAAATATCAGGGAAATCAGTTCCAAACTCAGCTGTAAAGAGCACTCATAATACCAATAAGAAGAAACAGAGTCCAATAACCCCAGGGTTTATTCCTTCATATTCAACAATTGCAGAATGACCAAACTCCTGCAAAAATAGAGAAATTTCAGAAAGTATCTGGGACTGTTTCCCCATCAGTAAAATAAGAGAACTGGACTTGACCTCTAGACTCCACTTAACAGACAAATGAAATGGCAGCATCCTGTCTGCTACACTTTGAAGTCTGACCCCCTCTTCCCATTATCCAAGGAAATCCTGTTTTGTTTTATTTTGCTTTGTTTTACTGATGGATGTGGTGAGGTTTGTAAAGTTTGTGGGTGTTTTTCACTCACTTCCTCCTGAAGTTTTATTAACGCACTGACTTCACAATAATCTCAGTCATTACCGTTGCTGATCACTACGATTCTTCCAGCTCTCTCCTTGCTTCACTGCCTTCACATACAGCCAGGCTAGAGAAGCAATCCATTTTCTTGTAGATCCTGCTCCGAATGCCAGTTTCTCCATCAGTCAGACTTTTTTTTACTGTAGACAGAACTCATTCTACAGTTCTCATTCTTCTTTTTTCTTTTTAATGTTTATTTATTTGGCTGCACCCGGTCTTAGTTGCAGCAGGCGGTCTCCTTAGTTGTGGCACGTGAACTCTTAGTTGCAGCATGTGTGTGGGATCTAGTTCCCAGACTAGGGATCGAACTGGGGCCCCCTGCATTGGGAGCACAGAGACTTATCCACTGCGCCACCAGGGAAGTCCCTACAGTTCCCATTCTAACCCTAACCCCAGACTGGATGGTGGATGTAGACAGAACTCATTCTACGCCAGCAGCTCAGTGGCTCACACAATCTCTAGGAGGGTCAGAAAATCAGCCTTAGAGGGCATACAGCCAGTATAACACCAAAACCATCCCACAGAACTGCTTCAGGGGAGATCTTACTACCACAACTGCTCCACACGACAAGGTCACCAGCAGCGAACACCAGCCCTAGAACCTGCTGCCTAGAGGCTGGTATCCTTCAGCCCTCCTGGCTCCCTCACATCACTTGCTTCCCAATCTCAGTCTTGCCCTGGTTCATGGAGCAGAAGTCACACGCCTATAGCTAACTACAAGGAACGGTGGGAAAGCATAGTAACAGTTTCTATTTTAGGATGAACAGTGTGGGAAATTCCCCCCAAAGACAGTGTTCAAAAGGTGCTGGTGGGACGTCCCTGGTGGTGCAGTGGTTAAGCATCCGCCTGCCAATGCAGGGGACACAGGTTGGATCCCTGGTCCGGGAAGATCCCACATGCTGCGGAGCAACAACTACTGAGCCTGAGCCTAGAGCCTGTGCTCCGCAACAAGAGAAGCCACCACAATGAGGAGCCCGCGCACCGCCACGAAGAGCAGCCCCCGCTCACCGCAACTAGAGAAAGCCCACGCGCAGCAACGAAGACCCAACGCAGCCAAAAAGAAAAAAAGTGCTGGTAGCCAAAAAGCATAACATATACCCACAAATGACACCATTCTAGTCGCTTACCTCCCAAGGCCTGGGCCCATTTTTTTTCTCAGCTTATTCCCTAAATTGCTCCCTGGAGTTCAGTGTGATGGCTCCTCCCGCCTCGCTCTGTAGAGTGGAATCATTCTCAACTTTATTAGCTGTTTCCAGTATCTCTAAACAATATACTTAAGCTGCTACTGATCCCCCCATCCCCCGTTTCAATACTGTCTATTCACTACCTTATATAAAAGAAGAGGATTTGGCTTTCTTTCACAACCAACCTCTCCCTTCCTCCAATCATCCTACAATATGCTTAACAGGTGTTGATTAAATCAATATTTTTATTTTTCACAGCTATGTAAATACTATTCATAGCTGAATCATTAATAATTGTCTTTTTTTGTTTGCTCAGTTTTCTGTATACTTTTCATGATCCCTCCCACCCCAACTTCTACTAGAAGTACAAATCTCAACACACGGGTAATTATCAGTTGTCTATTTCTTGAAGCCGTTCCTTTGGAGCCCTGTCTGCACTCACCAGTCTGGACTGTCTAGTTGATGCCTCCATAGCTATTATCCCAAAATTTCTCTTTACCATCACTCTAGAAATTCCCTTCAGCTTACCCCCTTGTGGAATTCCCCATTTCCTGGATCCCATGTCTGAGTGAAGCTTTCAGGGAGATTAAGCAAATGGTTAAATATATTGAGAATAATGAGAGCCAGGACTCTCACTGTCAAAGAAGGAAGTTCAGAAAGAGGAAACGAGGAAGGCCAGAATGCACCTACAGTGCTGGATGCAAAATGGTGGCGTTGGTATGAATTCACGGTTTCTAATACGAATACATGTATAGATCTAGAAATAGATCCTAGAGGTGTATAGTAAACACATGGATCTACTTCCTAGTTCTGCCCACTGAGAGGCCTAGAAGCAATGATACCCTGGCAGCAATGTGCAGATACACCACCCAGACCTTGGTTTCTACAATACTATTCCCTCTACTAAAAGAAATCAGTGCTCCTTGAAGAAAGAGTTCACTCCAGCATGGCGCAGGGAAAATACAAGATGAACGTGGAATATTTTGATATATCAGCAAGCAAAGAAGTACTTAAAGAATGATGGAAATTTGTCAAAAGGACACAGAAACTCACCTGAAGGGGCTCTCACTGGCCAAATCTGGAATAATTTGAGCATCAAATAAATAATGATAGTTATGAATTTTAACTTTGAATAAAATGGAAAACCATGAGTCCACACTGATTGTAAATAAAGAAATAAATGGCAGAGAAGTAGAAGCCACACACTATTTCCTCACAAAATACTTATTACACATTAATAAGTATAAAAATATTCTTAAATAATTTTACAGTGGAAAACCTGGCAGACACCAACTTCTATCAAGAGATAAAGGACAAACCTCCATCATGCACCTCCTGCATGATATGCTAAGAAGGGCACAGTACCCTTCTGTGGGATCCCCGCCCAAAACTCAAAACTGGAATCTAATCATGAAAACATCAGACAAACTTGATTTATTGCACATTCTGTAAAGTAACTAGCTGTACTATCCAAAGATATCAAGGTCATGAGAGACAAGGAAAGACCAAGGAACAATTATGGACAGAAGGAAACTAAAGGTACATGACAACGAAATACAACACATAATCCAGGATTGTATTCCAGACCCTTAAAGAACATTATTGGGACAAATGATGAAATTTAAATGGGTCTGTGGATTAGAGGTATTACAGGATCAATGTTCCAATTTCCTGATTTTGATACGTGGTTATAAAGGAATGCCTTTATTTATAGGAAATACACAATGACATATTGAAAAATAATGGAGGACTTCCCTGGTGGCACAGTGGTTAAGAATCCACCTGCCAATGTAGGGGACAGGGGTTCGATCCCTGGTCTGGAAAGATCCCACATGCCGTGGAGCAAACTAAGCCCGTGCACCACAACTACTGAGCCTGAGCTCTAGAGCCTGAGCACCACAACTACTGTGCCTGCACGCTGCAAATACTGAGCCCACTCGCCACAACTACTGAGCCCGCGTGCTGCAACTACTGAAGACCACACGCCTAAAGCCCGTGCTCTACAACAAGAGAGGCCACGGCAGTGAGAAGCCCGCGCACTGCAACAAAGAGTAGCCTCCACTTGCCACAGCTAGAGAAAGCCCGCGAGCAGCAACAAAGACCCAACGCAGCCGAAAATAATAATAATGATGGAGTCAACAACTCGATAATAAAAAAGACAAATAACCCAATTAAAATAAAAAGACATTCGTCCACATAAGCACATGAAAAGATACTCAACATCATCAGCTATCAGGAAAATGCAAATCAAAACCACAATGAGGGAAACTCCCCGGCTATCCAGTGGTTAGGACTCGATGCTTTCACTGCGGTGGCCCAAGTTCCATCCCTGGTCGGGCAACTAAGATCCCGCAAGCTGTGTGGCATGGCCAAATAAGAGAAAGAAAAAGAAAAAACAAAGAAGAACAAAAAACAACACAGTGTGATACCACTTCACACCACTAGAATGGTTATAATTTAAAAGACAGGCAATAACAAGTATAGACAAAAATGTGGAAAAATTGCAACCCTCATTATACTGCCGGGGGAACGTGAAATGATGCAGCCACTTTGGAATGGAAAACAGCTTGGTGTAGAATCCTAGATGGGAAGCAATACCCCTAGGATCTGAGGGCACTGTTCCACGGCCACTGAGGCTCCAGAGTCACGCAGATTCTCCATCCATTCTTGTAAGTTGATTTGTTCCCTCTGGAAGATTTTGGGATCCTCTCTATTCTCAACATTCTGAAATCTCATTAACTTATTTTTTTTTAATTCACTGTGCTGGGCACTTGATGGATCTGTTCAACCTAGAGATTTATGACCTTCCGTTCTGGAAAAATTTTAAGTGCTGATTTAATCACTGTACCCTTTCAATTTTCTTTTTTCCCCTCTCTCTAGTAATTCAGATGTTGGCTCTCCTGAATTGATCCATTAAATGTGATCTACTCCTTTATTTTGCTTCTATATTTATCATTAATTATTAACATAATGTCACAACTGCTTTAATTATCTCTTTCTCTTGGTGTGGCCTCTCTCTCCTCTACACACACACACATACACACACACACACACACACGATAAATGCAGACGTCATAACACATCCTTTGGTATGCTTCTCCTAGGAATAAGATGTTCTCCTACATTACCTCAGTACCATTATCACACTTAAAGAAAATTAACACTAATTCATTATCACTTAATATACAGTCCATATTAACATTTCCACACTTCTTCCTCTCACCTCAAACTATTTTTCAATCAATGATCCAATCAAGGCTCAGGCACTGTCCATTCCCTTTTTCATCTGTCTCTGCCTAATACTTCCTGGAAGATTTTTTCAGTTTCCTATTGAAAATTTTCCAAGAGCTCTTTCTTACTCTCTGAATGGTTCCCTATTTTGTATAATCCCTTTTTTTTTGGGGGGGGGGTGCTGCAGAGTATGCAGGATCTCAGTTCCCCGACCAGGGATCGAACCCGCACCCCCTGCAATGGAAGTGTGGAGTCCTAACCACTGGACCACCAGGGAAGTCACTGTATAATCCTATTTTTGCATCATGAATTTAACGTTTTCTTTAGTTCTTTAAGCCTTCTGTTTTTGAAGTTTGAACTTCCCTTCTGCAACTTACATTTTCTTTCTTCATTCAGTTTCTTTTTATCTGTTTGCATGAGACTGTTAGAGCCTTTCTTCACGTTTACAATGATCCTTGCCTGTTCGGTCATAGGAAGTCCTAACTAAAATGTAGGTTTTAATTTCATGTGCACAGATGAGGCTTCTTAGTAGCAAGGCTTGCCTGCAGGGTGATCAGACAGGGATCTAACTATTTCACTAAGACCCATGGTGGACTGTATTTTCTAAAGCTGACCACATTATCTCCTACCTCACGTGATCTTCTTACGTTGTGACCAACTGTAACTCTTGCCTTCAAGAGGTGAGGTCTATGCTCCCTCCCCCTTGAACTTGGGCAAGTTTGTAACTACAGCAGAAATGACATGAAATGCCTTCCAAGACTACATCATAGAGATGAAACAGACTGCCTGTTTCTCCTGAGACACATACCTTTGGAAAGTATGTGTCTGTGTAAGCGATCCGAGTGCTTGAAGCAGGGGCACAAACTAGTCCACACGCAGAGATCTCGTGGAGAGGCCGTGAGACTACATCGGAGACAGGCGCCCAGCCACGGCCCCGCCACACACCCAGACTCGCCTGCCTGTGCCCACGACTCTTCCAGCTCCACCGATTGACTGCAGCCACAGAAATTACCTTAGCCAGAATCAGAATCGGTCAGCAAAGCTCCCCCAAATTCATGACCCATAGAAACCAGTCAAGTATTCAGTCATTTAATTGGGGGGGGGTAATTTTTTAGGCAGGAAAAGTAAGTGAAACAGATCTTGGCACCTGGAAGTGAGAGGCCACTGCAACCAAAACCTAGAACGTGTGGTAGTGGCTTTGAGACGGGGTGGCAGGTGGAGGCTGGGAGGCCTTGGGAAGACTGCTACTGAAAGCCTGAAGGGCCTCGACCAGGAGGCTATTGGTAAAGGCTTAGTGGAAAGTACGAAAAATATTACTATACATTGGAGAAAAGGGGACCTGTTATGTGGTGGTGTGAAATGCAGCCTGTAGTCACGTGGAATCTTTTATCTGATCAGCTCAGTGACCTATCAAAGGAGATTCCCAGGCGTAACACGTGAAAGCACCACCCCACTGTGCCTGTGATAACATGAGGGGTTGGGATGCTGAGGAAAACCAACTGTTAAAAGTAAGGGGTCAGAACTCGCTGGGTTCAAAAACAAAGCTAATGGGAGTTCCCTGGGGGCCTAATGGTTAGGATCCAGCACTTCAACTGCAGAGGCCGAGGTTCGAGCCTTGGTTGGGGAACCATCCCGCACGCTGCGGAGTGCAGTCAAAATGCAAAAAAAATAAAAAATAAAAAATAAAGCCACTGCTTATCCCCAGCCTCTCCTGAAGGCAAAATGATTCTCAAAATAGGAAATGGCTACAGCAGGGAAGACTGAATCCAGGCTATGGTTGAAAAACTTTTTAAAATACCTCAGAAAGATGCAAGAAGGTTCCAAAATGGCATTTTAAACAGACCAAGGGTCTTCTAAAATCTTAAGGGCTGCCTCTAAAGAGCCTCTCCATTAAAACAGCGGAGCTCCTCAGACTGCTAGCAGAGGTCGTTCCACAGCAGACTTACAAGGAGTCGGAGGAAGTGAAGGACCGAAGAGTGTGGCTGGGGAGATGGGCTGTGGGAATGGGGAGTCAGTGTCTACCGGTTACGGAGTTTCAGTTTTACTCTATAGATGCAAAGCATTCTGGACGTGGATTTCTGCTGATGGCTGCACAACATTATGAACGTGTTTAATACCACTGAACTGTTCACTTGAAAATGGTTAAGATGGAACAACAAGGTCCTACTGTATAGCACAGGGAACTATATCCAATCTCCTGGGATAAACCATAATGGAAAAGAATATTAGGAGCTTCCCTGGTGGCACAGTGGTTAAGAATCCGCCTGCAAATGCAGGGGACATAGGTTCGAGCCCTGGTCTGGGAAGATCCCACATGTCGCGGAGCAACTAAGCCCGTGCGCCACAGCTACTGAGCCTGTGCTCTAGAGGCCGCGAGCTACAACTACTGAGCCCGTGTGCCACAACTACTGAAGCCCGCGCGCCTAGAGCCTCTGCTCCACAACAAGAGAAGCCACTGCAGTGAGAAGCCCGCGCACCGCAACGGGAGTAGCCCCCGCTCACCACAACTAGAGAAAGCCCACGCACAGCAACGAAGACCTGATGCAGCCAAAAATTTTAAAAGTAAAAGAATATTAAGGGCTTCCCTGGTGGTGCAGTGGTTGGGAGTCCGCCTGCTGATGCAGGGGACACGGGTTCGTGCCCCGGTCCGGGAGGATCCCACGTGCCACGGAGCGGCTGGGCCCATGAGCCATGGCCACTGGGCCTGCGCGTCCGGAGCCTGTGCTCCGCAGCAGGAGAGGCCGCGGCAGTGAGGGGCCCGCATACCGCAAAAAAAAAAAAAAAAAAAGAATATTAAAAAAAGAATGTATGTGTATAAAACTGAGTCACTGTGCTGTACAGCAGAGATTGCCACAACACTGTAAATCAACTACACTTCAACTAAAAAAGTGGTTAAGATGGTAAATTTTATGTTATGTGTATTTTAACACAGGTTTAAAAAATCAGACATGACTTACGGAAAAGGATAACTCAGAAAGCAAAACAAAACTCTCACCGTGAGCCAAGAGCCTTGGAGAACCATTCCCAGATAAGAGAAATGAGTCCTAATCAAGGACTGGCAACCTGTGCCTGGCTGGATTTCAGAAAAGCTTTGGACCAGTGACTGTTATGCCTGTTCTCTCCTTTTATGAACAGATGCGTCTACGGCAATTACCCTAAGTCTGACCCACCATTTTAAGTTGGAGAGAATGGCAGTTTACTTGTCTCTTAAGTTCACATGTGTCCAGATCCAGAACCATGCCTGAGGAAACTCATCTGGCCACAGCTGGGCCTGGTTTAGATGACAAGATCCTGAACTTGGGGCTAATGCCATAACTGGAAGAGAGCTGGGGGAGGGCATGAATATAATTTGCATGTAATAGGAACATCTTATAACTAAAGGGTGAACTGTGGTAAATCAAATTTTCCAAAGATGGCCACAACATCATCCTACACATTCTCCTCATAATCAGACTTTGACTCAACTTCTCTCAAGAGATGGAATCTATGCTGCCTCCCTTTGAAGCTGAACAGACGTGTGACTATGGCAGAAATGATGCTGTGTGGCTCCTGAGGCTAGGTCGTAAAGGCCATATGACTTACACTCGGTTCTCCCGCTATGTGCCCATGCTAAGACCACATGAAGAAAGGTGCTTGGCCAGCCCAAGCTGCTTCAGCACCCCTGCAGATCTGTGTGCAGCCACCATGTGACCACAACCTAAAGAGAAATCCAAGCCAAAACTGCCCACCTGAGCCCTTCCTAAATCCTGACCACCAGAAACTGTGAGAGATAATAAAATGACTGCTGTTGTTTTCAGGCAACAGTCATGAAAACAGTAATGCAAATAGTTAACTGGAATACAGACAGTGTGACAACTGTCAGACGCTGCAGACCTTTACATCCGGGCCAGTTTCTCTCCAAGAAGAATCTTCTAATCTGCTGCAAGAATTCTGGAATGTTCTGAGGTTCTCACCATTCAATAGGCAAACTTTCATTTAACCTACGCACCCACCACCCTCCCATATCTAGGCATCCATCCTCCGGCCCTCAAATCCAGCGTCCCTTTGGTTCAAACTCTACGAAGAGTAAATCTGTCCTCTGCTGGGACAGGAAGGAGGCAGTTGCTGGGCTGCGGGAGTGAAGCCAGACTCTAGAGGGCTTCCTACAGACTTCTGGTCAGCCCTGCGGTTGAGCCCGGCCCACACCGCACCTCAGCCTTTGGAGACACCTGGTACTTCTACTCCCCAGGCCTTTCAGAGCTTCTGCAGCAGCAATCTGCTTGCTTCCCTACTGGCATCACTACCTCTCCCTCTGGTTCAGCTTTCTCAGTTCTGCCAAGGTAATTATTTTACATTAACCTATTTTTCAGTTTCCAAAACATTAGTGATATCTCCATACTGCTCTACTGTTTATAGTATCCCATTACCCAAGGCATCAAAACTCAGTCTTTTTACCTCCCTGCCTTTCTGCCAGCCCTATATGCTTTCTTCACATCCCCTCAAATCTAATCTCTTTTCCATTTCTAATGCTTAGTTCAGCCTTCACTCTCACTTCAATACCACTGTGAAATCTTTTGAATGGCCGTCCTGACTCTCTTCTCCTATACTCCACCCAGTCCTTCCTATAACGTCTCAGAATACTTTTCTGGCCCATATTATGCTAGCACATACAAAGTGTTCAGCAAGTTTAACAATTAGTATTATCATTAAATTATCAATCCAAGACTTTTATAAGGATTCTCTCTTAATCCTCATATCAACCCTATGAGATAAATATCATCCTAACTTAACAAAGAAAGTAATTCAACAATTACCTATGGAATTGAACTGTCCCTCATTTTCCTCTTGCCAAATAATCTCAATAATCTTACCCAAGCTCTAAAATTTTATTCTCTACAATGCCTCTACTGGAGGCACTGCATACAACTCACACTAAACACAGATTTTCAAGATCACAGACACGTGTTAATATTGGCATTTAACAAAGGAGTTTATTCCTTCTAGTTGACTCCTTCTATTCCTACTTATTCCTTCTCTTAGACCATGAAACTACAATGACACTGGGCCAAGATATAGCTGGGGCAGGAGTGGAGGAAAGGGGGTAAAAACTAAACACACCCAAAAGGAATGGAGTCACAATTATATTAATCCCTATGTTAACCACCCTCATCCCCAAATACTGGACCTTATCCAATCACAAGGGAGGTTCTCCCAAATGTTCCCAGCATGAAATCCAGAAATATAAGGTTCCCTTCATAAATATTCAGATGCAATGCTGCTCCAATCCTCAATGTGACTTCTCTACAAAGAGAAGTCTGAGTCACAGCTACACAAATTCAAAGCCAATAAATGAGGATACAAGCACCTTTGTAAAACCAGCCTTCATACTACGTTTGACACACTAGCAAATCCCACCGGAACTATATTTGATACAGGGGGTTAAAACAGAAATAAAACATGGCCCCCACTTTCTTGGAGCATATAATCTAGTGGGCAAGAAATATTAAACCTTGTGCAAGTTATTTAACTTCTCTAAGCCTTAGAGAAGGTTTCCATATCTGTAAAATGGAGTGAATAGTAACTACTTCCTAGGTTATCCTGTAATGCACTGATCACAGTGGCTGGCACACAAAACGTATAAATGTTACCTATTTTCTATTACTACTGAATAACTACTCAAATAATTCTTTAAATTATAATTAGACAAGGAGCTAGTAAGTATGGTGGCCTCTGGGGAACTGTGTGACTTAAGAGGACATAGGTAAGAAACCAATTACATTGCACTATATACCTTTTTCAAATTTAGTTGTTTTATACCAATGACACATTACCTATTAAAAATTTTTAGTTAAAAAAAATGAAACTTCAGCCAAAATAAGAGACAGGTATCTTAATCTCCACAAGACCTCCTTCATTAGTCCGCCGAGTCTGAGAGCCAGAAGGACTACCTTAAAATACCTGTTGTCATTCTGGGATTTGATATATATTCTAGGATGGATCGGGTGGTCCACATCTAGTCCCTACACATCTGAATACCGACCTTTTTTTTTTTTCTTTTTCTTTTTCTTTTTTGCAGTACGCGGGCCTCTCACTGTTGTGGCCTCTCCCGTTGCGGAGCACAGGCTCCGGACGCGCAGGCTCAGCGGCCATGGCTCACGGGCCCAGCCGCTCCGCGGCATGTGGGATCTTCCCGGACCGGGGCACGAACCCGTGTCCCCTGCATCAGCAGGCGGACTCTCAACCACTGCGCCACCAGGGAAGCCCCCTGAATACCGACCTTTTAAACCTAAAAGGCCAAGCTTATAGCACACAGTTATCTCATCTTATTCTCTTCAATTTCAAACATTCAACTAATTAAAAACATGACCTGTCCTTTCCACTCTAAAAGGTTTTACAATTTCACAGTTTTAATTCCAGACTATTCTGTTTCATTACCTTCCCCCACAGAAGGTAAAACATCCAAACACTTTTTAATGAGGAAATTTTATTACATTTCGAGCTACATCTGCCTAGCAACAAATTATAAACTTATGTCATCCTACTTATGTTCCCATGGATACAGTCATGAACAGTACAGTGGCAGCTCTACAAATCAAGAAAAGAATCCCAAGAGAATCATATTTAAAACTTGGATAGAAAACAATACTATAAAGGTAGGAATAATGTCTAGTACGCTTCCCATTAAAATTCATCTCTCCATTACCTACAAGTCCCAAACAGCCTTCTATTAGAATCTCCCTCCTTAAACCTACCCTCAACCAGTATTTCTAAAAACAACTGTTGGACTTCCCTGGCAGTCCAGTGGTTAAGACTCTGCGCTTCCAATGCAGGGGGTGCAGGTTCAATCCCTGGTTGGGGAACTAAGATCCCACATGCTGCGTGGCACAGCCAAAAAAATAAATAAATAAAAATTTAAAAATAAAATAAAAACAACTGTTAAGAAGAATTCATCTGGGACTTTCCTGGTGGCGCAGTGGTTAAGAATCCGCCTGCCAAAGCAGGGTACACGGGTTCGATCCCTGGTCTGGGAAGATCCCAGATGCCGTGGAGCAACTAAGCCCATGTGCCACAACTACTGAGCCTGTGCTCTAGAGCCCACGAGCCACAACTACTGAGCCCACGTGCCACAACTACTGAA
The DNA here is from genome assembly GCF_963455315.2 of Globicephala melas. Lineage (NCBI taxonomy): Eukaryota > Metazoa > Chordata > Mammalia > Artiodactyla > Delphinidae > Globicephala > Globicephala melas. The sequence goes on along the minus strand of NC_083315.2, from coordinate 174,840,235 downwards.
GCCCGTGTGCCTAGAGCCAGTGCTCCGCAACAAGAGAAGCCACCGCAATGAGAAGCCTGCATACCTCAACGAAGAGTAGCCCCGATCTCCACAACTAGAGAAATCCCGCACGCAGCAACGAAGACCCAACACAGCCAAAAATAAATAAGTAAATAAATTAATTTTCTTAAAAAAAGGCAAGTTCCGGGGCTTCCCTGGTGGTGCAGTGGTTAAGAGTCCGCCTGCCAATGCAGGGGATACGGGTTCGTGCCCCGGTCCGGGAGGATCCCACATGCTGCAGAGCGGCTGGGCCCATGAGCCATGGCCGCTGAGCCTGCGCGTCCGGAGCCTGTGCTCCGCAACGGGAGAGGCCCCAAGAGTGAGAGGCCCGTGTACCACAAAAAAAAAAAAAAAAAAAAAGAAAAAAGGCAAGTTCCTTTAACATACAGAGTCATCATAAATCAATCAGAAAGTAAAATGGGCAAACCGCACACAGAAAGAAAAAACCAAATTCTCTATAAATATATGAAAAGTTAAGTTCACTAGTTAAAAGGACAATTACTCTTAAAATAAGGACACTTTCAAAATCTACAGGGAAAACAGCCTTTGCAGAAGGCAATTTGGAAGTTTAAATCTAAATTTTGATCCAACTGTTCAACTTCTAGTAATTTACTGTACAGAAAAGTTAACCCAAGTGAACAGAGATTATATGTAGCAAGACGATCATGCAGAATTTGTTGTAATAGAGAATATTAGAAACAAGAAAATGTGGTACATATATACAATGGAATATTACTCAGCTATAAAAAGGAACGAAATCGGGTCATTTGTAGTAACGTGGATGAACCTAGAGTCTGTCATACAGAGTGAAGTAAGTCAGAAAGAGAAAAACAAATATCGCACGTTAATGCATATATATGTAATCTAGAAAAATTGTACAAATGAACCTATTTGCAGGGCAGGAAAAGAGACAGAGACATAGTGAATGGACTTGTGGACACAGTGGGGGAAGGGGAGGGTGGGACGAATGAAGAGAGTAGCATAGACATATGCACACTACCATGTGTAAAACAGATAGCTAGTGGGAAGCTGCTGCCTAGCAAAGGGAGCTCAGCTCGGTGCTCTGTGATGACCTAGACGGGTGGGATGGGGGCGGTGCAGGTGGGGGGTGAGAGTGGGAGGGAGGCTCAAGAGGGAGGGGATATGAGGATATATGTATACGTATAGCTGATTCACTTTGTTCTACAGCAGAAACTAACACGACATTGTAAAGCAATTTTACTCCAATTAAAAAAATAATTTAAAAAAAATTTTTAAAAAGAAAATGTCTATCAATAGGGTCAAATCATGATTAAATCCATATAAACACTCTACACAATCATTATGAAGAAAAATAGCTGCTCATTTTTACATACAAATATATACAATCTAATAAATATACGTTGCTTCAGTATTTCTCCATACAGGAGATTTTAGAAGTTTATATGGAGGAAAATTTTAAAGTTTCCATGAGAAAAACCAGGAGAAATGGGAAAGGGAAGGAGGACCTAGAAATTATAAACAATAGAAGCACATGCAAAAAACCCCACAGATTTTACTAAAAAAAACAAAAAAAAAGAAAGAAAACCTCTAAATATTTCAAAGGCAAGCAATCTGAGAACACATATTTGCAGCAGGTGACTAAGTGTTAACATCTCAAAATGATAAAGAAAACCATAAAAACCCTATTTAATGAGAAAAGGACATAAGGACAATTCACAAAAGAGTACGCAGAAAATGTTCCAACTCTGGAAGCTGGAAAAATTTTTATTAAACAAGGCAATCTTTTGCGTATTAATTAATATGCAATTAATTTCATCTATTTGTCTAGTGCAAGCAAGAGTATATATAGCAAAACAGACTGCAATATACTGCTGCTATGCACTAGTATGTGCCTTCTGGAAAGCAATCTGCAATATGTCTAAAGATCTTCAAAATGTTCATACATTTTGACCTAGTAATTTCGCTTTGGGGAATCCACAGAAATAATCCAAAATACAGGGAACCATTTTAAATACATGGAGATTCATCTCAAACTGCTTGTAAGAAAATAACAATTGTTTTTAAGCCCAAATATTGCCAACAATAAGCAGTGGTATTCTACTCCATGGACTGTTACCCAATTATTAAAAGTTTTGAAGGCCATGCACATAAAAACTGTTAACATCATAACAACACTAATAGTGAACTTACTTCTTGTCAGGCACTGTTCTAAGCACTTTATGTATATTAATTCATTTAATAATAGTGTTGGGAAAATACTAATGGCATAAAGCCGTGGTTCTTGGGGTTAGTTTTTTCTTTTGAGTCAGAAACCCCTGAGAATTTCATGAGAGCTATCGATGCTGACATTTTCCGCAAAAAAAGCACAACATTTTGCACACAACTTCAGAGGGTTCCTAGGTCCCAGGTTAAAAACCCTGTATGGTCAGCATGTTTACAACAGTGTAAGAAACAAGCGTATGGAAGATGCGAGGCAATATAGCCAAATGGAACCACTTTTCCTAGGGATGTGGATCTATGAAAGTACGGACAGTGTCTAGCTGGGAAGGATCTTTGTGTAAGTAACCAAAATGGGGGTGGGGGCAGGTAGGTGGGGGGTGAGCCACGAGAATTTTTAAGGCAAGCAAACCTGAGCTCAAATCCAAGCTCTGACAATTACCAACTATGTAACTCTGGCAGGTCAGTCTTCATTCCTTCCTGTGTAAAAGGCCAGTGTTCTTCACAAGACTGCTATAAGCGTGCATATAAAAGGTGTTCTATAAATGATAATCCTCTCCCGAGGTGATTACTTAATGATTTGAAAAATTAACATCACCTATACCAAAGTCATCTTAAAAGTAAACAAACTAACATTTTCCCTGAATCTCAATATATATGAGCCTGTCAAACAAATACAAAGTTCACTAGTCATCCTAGTTACCAACATACCCTCCTCCCCTTCCTAGAAGCAGACAATAGACAAACAGCAACATATAAAGTTAGCCTTTATCCTTACTATAAACATAACTAGTGTTAGAGATGCTGCATCATTACAAATGTAATACAAAACATGCTGCGGAAAAGATGTTATAAACATACAGAATATTTGTGTGGCATATACTTCCTGAAGCCAATGTTAGTGGGAACCCTCCGCCCCCAGTGGCAGAGAGCATAGTGCTTCACTTGACCACAGTCACATTAGCAACTTGTTTAGTGAAAAAGAGCTCTCCCAACTATTCAAACCTGCAGACACCCAGTTTGGAGAGGTTTGTTTTTTGTTTTTTGATACAGTAGTCAGGGTTAATAAAGAGGCTATCACACCACATTCAAGCCTAGAATTTTCACTGACCCTACCTCTCACCAGCTGGGGAAAGATACCAAAGGGCCTCAGGCAAGCATTCCATAGGAACTGCATCCTCTCCCCGCCACTGAGCTGCAGGAAAGACAAAATGGACCCTCATCGCACCTTCCTGAAGCACGATTACGTGGGCGCACAAACACGCAGGTGTGAGGCACTGGAGGCACTTCCCATCAAAACGGGATCTTAAAGGTCATGCCTCAGAAGTCTACCTTCTATTACATAGAAAAATAGGATTTTTAATTTTAGAATTTTGTTTTACAGTCAACTTTTCAAGACTTAATATTCAACTGAGAACAAATTCCATTTTGGATTGCAAACTAACATTCCTTCAAAGTATAGAGTAAAAAGGACTCTACCCCATAAAGATTTCTGGATCCCACCTGGCCCCATTTCACATAGGAGCTGTGAAAGCTCTTATTATAGCTTTCCAGTTGTCCTGTGGCCACCTGTAACAACTTTCTACAAGATTAGAGAGAATTTTAGAGCTGGAAGAGACCTTCTGAGATCATCTGATTAACTACAGAATGGAGCTATATCTTACAAGAGGACTAGGTTCCAAGTTATCAGGTAACGTGAAAATGGCACACAGTCAAAATCAATCTTGAAAAATACCTCAGGAAAGCTCCCTTCTGGAGGCCAACAAAATCATTTCAGGAAGCTCAAATCCTCCACTGCCAAAATAAGTAACTCCTGTACTCACTGAGCACCCAAATAAAGTTTTGGGGTTGTTATTTAAAAGTCATGGGCTTCCCTGGTGGCACAGTGGTTAAGAATCCGCCTGCCAACGCAGGGGACACGGGTTTGATCCCTGGTCCGGGAAGATTCCACATGTTGTGGAGCAACTAAGCCCGTGCACCACAACTACTGAGCCTGTGCTCTAGAACCCGCGAGCCACAACTACTGAGCCCGCATGCTGCAACTACTGAAGCCTGCGTGCCTAGAGCCTGTGCTCCGCAACAAGGGAAGCCACTGCAATGAGAAGCCTACACACCACAGTGAAGAGTGGCCCCTGCTCGCCACAATTAGAGAAATCCTGTGCGCTGCAACGAAGACCCAACACAGCCAAAAATAAATAAATTAAATAAATTTATACAAAAAAAAGTTTTAATTTTATTAAAATGTTTATTAAATGTTCAATTTAAAACATGAGGCCCATACTTAACATGGTCACAGCTTCACAATGAGAGAATCACAAGAAAAGATTCAAGGTAATACCTAGCTCTTGCTTCCTCCAGGGTACAAGTATGACTATGATGACCAATGTCCGAGTGGGTCCTAGACAGTTCCGGTTTATACCCACCAACCCAGCATAATTTTTCGTAGGCCCCTGTTCACTTTCAGAAGCAGTCTGGACTAGCCTACCACCAACGGAGCCGCTCCACGCCTAGTTACCAGCACACCTCACAACACGTCTGTGTAGTGAAACTCACAACACATCTGGGCTGGTCCGTGACTCATGTTAACCAAGGAAATGTGACAGGAGTGATAATATGCCAGTTCTGGGCCTACACTTTAGAAGGACTAGCAATTTCTGGGACTTCTCTGGTGGTCCAGTGGTTAAGACTCCACGCTCCCAATGCATTTTTTTTTATAACGTTAAAAAAAAAAAAAAAAGACTAGCAGTTTCCACTTCCTCCTTCTTGGAATGCTTGCCTAGGGGAGCCCTGAGCCACTACGTAAGAAATCTGACTATCCCAGTGGACACCTTGCCCACTGGAAAAAGGATAGGTCCTGAGACTACACAGAGAAGAAAATAGGTCCAGCTGTCCCAGCATCTCAGTGAGGCCACCAGATGACACCAACCCCCGCTACTCCCGGACAGCCACCACATGAGACACCCCAAGTAAGCCCAGCAGAACAGCTATCCAGCTTAGCAAGAACCATGAAATAAGAGTTGTTATCTAAGGCCATGAAGTTTGAGTGGTTTGTTACACTTTCCTTTGAGGCAGAAGGGGACTCCTATAATTCCTCATGGAATACTCCAGTGGTAGGTAGCGCTGATTTGATAACCTGAGCCAGAAAGGGCCAGCTCTTTCGTGATGGCAGTCACCATTACCCTTCTAATCTCCTGGACAAGGTATGGACCTCAGATCCAGGAACCTAACATGTAGACTGACCCAAGAAGATCTGGGGAGGCTAAAGCTGAGAAAGGCTTGAGGTTCAGTTATTGCTGCGCTGATATTAGAGAGGATTCCTGACTTTGAACGGTTGCTTTGTATTCTAAGCACCTTGAATATTTATCACCATTATGGCTGAAAGGCGACAAACAGCCTGCCCAAGGTTTCCAAGTTCCTGCATGCCACAAAACAAGATGACATCTCTATATCTAGAAGGCAGCATATAATGTACTAACAGTCAAGAATATAGGATCTAGATCAAGTTACCCCAAGTTGGGTTCTGCCACTCACCAACTGAGACCTCAGGCAAGCTGCTTAAGCTCTCTAAATCTCAGTTTCATCGTCTGTACAATGGGGGTGATACAATTTGTGCTGCAGGATTGTTTTAAGGATTAAATAAGATCATGTTTGTAAAGGGCTTCAAGAGTGCTGGTTCTTTTTTCTTTCTGATGTGGGCCATTTTTAAAGTCTTCACTGAACTCGTTAAAATATTGCTTCTGCTTTATGTTTTGGTTTTTTGACCCTGAGGCTTGTGGGCACACACACACGGAGCTAGAAAGAAAGGAGGTGAGAAAGCTGGTAATGTGCCTTCAGAATTACGTCAGCTCATCCATAGTTAACTATCGAAGACCTATCTAAGAAAAGACATATACAAAAGGCATCTATAAGCCAATAAAGGTATTCACTGCTGAGAACTCCAGGCTAGAAACCTGTATTTTGTAAACTTCCTGGGAAGAGTTTCTGTCCATGTTTTTAAACAAAAAGAAAGCTGTTACTGAGAGACAAATTTGTACCAGGCACTATCTCAGAAGCTGGGGGTATGAAAGGCAACAAGATTGAAAAGCCCTCACCTCACAAAGCTTACCTTCTAGTTGGAGGAGTCAGACAACAGACAAAATAAATAAATCACACAGATACAGATATAGACACAGACAGAGATGTATCTCCTATTGATTCTGCTTCTCTGGAGAACCCTGCCTAATCAGGCTTCAAAGAGGAGTAATCTACAGGGTCTCTAAACAGGTCAAATAAGGTGAGGACTGCAAAGTGACCACTGCATTTAGCAACATGGAAGTCACCAGTGATGTTATGAGTAATTTTAGAGGAGCGGGGCCTAAATGGAATGTGTTCAATAAAGAATAAGGGAACAGGAAAGAAGAGAATACAGACAATTAATTATGAGAGGAATTTTTTAAAAAAACAAGGGAGAAATAACAGCATTTTATATGCTACTGAGAATGATACAATAGAGAAGAAAAATTTGATGATGCAAATAAAGGATGAATTACTGGAGTGATGTCTTTGAGCAGGTAGAAGGTGACGGGGTCGAATGCACATGAAAAGACGGTGGCCTCAGCCAGGAGCATAAACACAGAAGATGAGGCAGAGGGTCAGGCACAGAAGTGGGAAGGTGCCATATGCCAGTAGGAGCCTGTGGAAGTTTTCTTCCAATTGCTTCAGTTTTTTCCCCAGTGAAATAAAGGAAGGATGGGGAAGGAAGAATTCAAGGTTTAAAGTGAGATATTTAAATACTGTCCAGGAGAGTACCTGGAGTGAGAAAACAGAATATAACCAGTAACAGGCCTACTTGATTTTGGTGATCATGACTCTAAAGTGAGACTAGTCAGTAGGGTTTCTCCAGCCACATTTCAGCTATACTGACCAAAGCAAAAAATAAGCAAGAGGCTGGATTAAACAGGCCAGAACAGATGCAGTTCATGCGCCCCCTCCAAATCCACCCAGACTCGCCTGCTGCTCTACCTCCCAGCTAGAGCTGCCCCAGCAGGCCTAGCCAAAGCTCGCAAGCTTCACATGATCACAGAGCCCCAGCCCATGACCCGTGTGTCCTTTCCTAACACCGCCAGCTGTCCCTTCCTCCCCCCAGGGGTGAGGGTCGGGCTTTGGCGGGCTTTGTTTTGCCCACTGTGGCAGAAGCCACAGCAGCTCCAATGCCCAAATTCAGCTGCTTCTCCAGCAGGTACCTGGAGAGCCCAAGTAACAAACCCGAAAGCACGGAATAGTTAAGACCCTGTGGGGCAACTCTGACCATTAAGAGACAGGAAACAGGAAGGAGCCAACACATTTCTCAGCTGTCCTCCCCACACACCTGCCCCCTGGGAGTGTTCTGAGAGGTGCCATGATTCTCTGGAGGTTTCCAGCATTGCCTAGCAACCAGCTAAGGTTCTTGTGAAACTGTGGCCAGCTTGATAACATACCACTCGCTTTGTATATGCTTTCTCTCCTTCTCTGCCTAACTTTCTTCTTTCCCCCCTCACTCTAACTTCACATAAAGTATTAGCAATATAAGCTTTGTCTTACGCTCTTTTCTGGAGAATCCAGGCTAAGACACAGGTGGGGGCTTAGCCAAGACTATAGATGAAACTAGAGGAAAACAAGGTAATAGGAGCAGAGGATGTATTATAACGACTGACTGTGGAACTCAAAGTGAACAAAAACGTGAGAATGCTCAGGGGAAGAGGTGGTAGGATCAATGAACTGAAGGTCACGATGGGGCTGAAGACGGCAGGAAACGGGATGGTGGAAGGTGCGAGCTAGAAAGTTCAGGAAGAAGCAGTCAGAGTGCTAAGTTTGAAATTAAGATGACAGGGGTGTTTCAGATAATGGTAATTCAAGGGAATGGTTATACAAGGTAGGGTAGAGAACAGGATACCTGGGAGAGAGGTCAAGGAACTAAGAAGCCAAGGTATTTAAGGACCGGGGTCACTGTTGTTTAACTGTTGTCCAGTCATTCACAGTTGCTCTGGGATCAACTATCTTCAGGGATACTGAAATCATAAAAGACTACAGACACTGTACTGTACTAAGTGACAGAAAGGTAGAAGCTACTTCTGTTCTAGTAATAGACTAGTAACTCAGACCCCTCCCTGAGAACCTGAACAAAATATTTAAAACATCTGCTTGAAGGAATCAGACAACTGATAAGATAAGGCCAGAATGCAGGAGAGACTGAAGCTTAGGAAGGGATGTCCAGCTACTGAGGTCACTCTTCCCCTCAAGGATGTTTGCCAATTTCATAGGGGACCATTAAGAGATGCAGTAATGTATCTGACAGGCTTCTGGAGTTAGGGCAAAGACACTGGACTCCACAAGTACCGCCACTGGGGAGAGGAGAAAAGGACAGCAGCTAGTGAATGCCCGTTTCTTGGTTGACACTCCAAAAGGCTATATATACCCTAGGAGTTAAGGATGAAACTGAAGTAAACAGACCCTCAAAGGGACTGCCGTTCAGCTTTGAATCATTTCAACTGGGTCATCTGAAATTGGACTAAGGTGATTCCAGAGTACTAGTGTAAATAAATCCTCTCTAGAAGAAGATATCCTGGGCCTCAAAAATTTTTTATAACCAATTTTGCAAATTGCAAGTTTGATATAAAACGTGATAAAAAATGACCAGGCATATGAGGAAACAATACAACACAAACAAAAGACAGAAGAAATATAAAATGGAAACATCCACAAGCATTCCACATATTAAGAGTTACCAGATTTTAAAATAACTATACTTACAATGTTCCAGGAGATAAAAGACAAGACATACAATTTTAGCAGAGAACTAGGAACTATAAAAAAAGAACCAAATGAAAGCTCTAAAACTAAAAAAAGACTATACAAACTGAAACTAGGAACTCAATGGATGGATTTAAAAGCAGATAGAGAAAGACAACTTAGAATAAAATAAGTCAAATGAAGCCCAAAGATATTAAAACTTGAAAAACACAGACTAGAGGCTAAGAGACAGAGATACAGAACATATACGAAATTGAAGTTTCAAAAAGGAATGGAACAGATGCAATAACTGAACAGTGACTGAGAAGTTCCTAAAATTAATGAAAAGACAGCAAGCCACAGGTTCAAGAAGCCCTAAGAATCCTAAACAAACTTAAAAAAAAAAAATTCATACCTAGGGACATCACAATAAAATAGTTGAAACAAAGACAAAGAGAATAAAATTTTAAACCACCTGAAAAAAAATACAGGCAGGTTACAATACTACTTTACTAAAAAAGAAAAGAAGACAATATATGTACATGTACAGCTGATTCACTTTGTTATAAAGCAGAAACTAACACACCATTGTAAAGCAATTATACTCCAATAAAGATATTAAAAAACAAAACACAATGAAATACTTCTGAAGTGCTCAAAGAATATAACTGTGGCCTAGAATTCTATACCCAGTAAAACTAACCTTTAAGAATAAACCTGACGTATGGGCTTCCCTGGTGGCGCAGTGGTCGAGAGTCCGCCTGCCGATGCAGGGGATACGGGTTCGTGCCCCGGTCTGGGAAGATCCCACATGCCACGGAGCAGCTGGGCCCGTGAGCCATGGCCGCTGAGCCTGCGCATCCGGAGCCTGTGCTCCACAACGGGAGAGGCCACAACAGTGAGAGGCCCGCGTACCGCAAAAAAAAAAAAAAAAAAAGAATAAACCTGACATAAAAACATTTTCAGATAGATTTATCAATAGCAGGCTTACCCCAGAAGAAATATCACAGGATATTCTGCAAGCAGAAGAAAAATAAACCCAGATAGAAAATTATGAGGGGCACAAAGGAACGAAGGGCAACAAAAAGGGTAAACATGCAAATAAATCCTAATGAAATAATTGTGTAAGATAATTGTTTCTTATAGGAATTAAAACATGTAAGACAAAATATAAAACAACAAGGCACACAGGGAGCACAAAGGGTAACTGAAGGGTTCTATGCTCCTTGCACTGCCCTTTAAGGGGTAAAAGCACCTAGTTTACATCAGGCTGATAAATCAAGATGTAAATTATAATCTCTAAAGGAGAAGATTCTGGGAAAATGGTGGAATAAGAAACACCCGAAATCTGTCTCCCCACCTAGACAACAACTGCACTGGCAGAATCTGTTGATGTAACTACTGAGTAACTCTGGGGTCTACTGAAGGCTTGCAACTTCCAGAAAAAGGGTTGGAACGTAAATTGCGTTAATTTCAACTTCAGCTTTTATACATGCACTCCTACGTTCATAGCAGCATATTCATAGTAGTCAAGACATGGAATCAACCTAAATGTCTATCGACAAATGAATGGATAAAAAAGATGTAGTATAGGGCTTCCCTAGTGGCGCAGTGGTTGAGAGTCCGCCTGCCGATGCAGGGGACACGGATTCGTGCCCTGGTCCAGGAGGATCCCACATGCTGTGGAGCGGCTGGGCCTGTGAGCCGTGGCCGCTGAGCCTGCGCGTCAGGAGCCTGTGCTCCGCAACGGGAGAGCCCACAACAGTGAGAGGCCCGCGTACCACAAAAAAAAAAAAAAAAAAAGATGTATATGTATGAGTGGAATATTACTCAGCCATAAAAAAGAATGGAATAATGTCATTTGCAGTAACACAGACAGACCTAGAGATTATCATACCAAGCAAAGTAAGTCAGAAAGAGAAAGATAAATACCATATGATATCACTTATATGTGGAATCTAAAATACAACACATATGTAGAACACATCTACAAACATAAACAGACTCACAGACCTAGAGAACAGACTTGTGGTTGCGGGGCGGGGCAGGGGGCGTTGGATGGAGTGGGAGGTTGGGATTAGCAGATGCAAACTATTATATACAGAATGGATAAACAATAAAGTCCTACCGTACAGCACAGAGAACTATGCTGAATATCCTGTGATAAATCATAATGGAAAACAATATGGAAAAGAACATATATATATGTATAACTGAATCACTCTGCTGTACAGCAGAAACAATCAAACTTTGTGAGAGTCAAAGACAGAATCTTGAAAGCAAGAGAGAAATGACTCGTCGCATTCTAAGGATCCTCAATAAGATTATAAGCAGATTTCTCATCAGAAACTTTGGAGGCCAGAAGACAGTAAGTCAATATATTCAAAGTGCTAAAAGGAAAAAACCATCAACCAAAAAATCTTGTATCTGGCAAAACTGTTCTTTAAACAGCCTTAAAAAGGAAGGAAATTCTGACATATACTACAACATGGATGAATCTTGAGGACATTATGCCAAAGGAATTAAAAAAAAAACAACAACTGTATGATTCCATTTATATGAGGTACTTAGAGCAGTCAAATTCAGAGAGACAGAAGGTAGGAGGGTGGGTGCCAGGGGCTGGGAGAGGAGGGAATGGAGCGTATTTAATGGGTATAGAGTTTCAATTTTACAAGATGAAAAGAGTTCTGGAGATGGAGGGCGGTGATGGTTGCACAACATCATGAATGTATTTAATACCCCGAACTGTGCACTTAAAAATGATTAAAGATGGTAAATTTTCTGTGTATTTTACCACAATAAAAAAATTTGCAAACCAAAATAAAACCATTAAGAGAACAGTATTTTGAAAAAGAGCATATAACTACCAAGCTAAGGAGACAGGGTAGAATAATAATAAACACTAAATGCAAAAGAAGATCAAAGGAACAAGAAAGAAACAGAACAGGTGGGTCAAATAAATAGAAAGCTTTCAATCAGTAGATCTAACTACAAATATATGAGCAAATACTTAAAAGAAACTGTAAATGGTACTAAATGTCCTACATAAAAGCAAAAACTTCCTTTTAAGATTTGGATAAAAATGTGTACAGACACACCTAAAACATAAGAATAAAGAAAGACTGAAAGCACAAAGATGAAAAGTCACTACGCAAACACTAACAAAAAGAAACTGGCGTAACTATATTGATATGAGGTAAGAAGCATTACAAGAGATACAGAGTGACTCCGTAATAAGGGGTTCAATCCTCCACAGCGACCTTTCGAGAAGCTTCAAAAAGCAGTAGTGAGTGGTATAATCTGATGACATCATATTCACTGTGGGTGTTTTTATGGAAGAGAAAAAAATGGTACAGGAGTGGCAATACAGAACAAGGAAGACATCCCACTTCCAAGCACAGTGATATGAGGAATGTAGGGGAAAAGGCAAGTACCACGTGAGAGGGCTGCAGGGAAAATAGTGCCATCAGGAGACAACGAATTTGCAGTAAGAACAAGAACGTGAGGAACATTCACAAAAGAAATTGAGGATTAGGGGGATTCTGCTGGTGTACCCTGAGTTTCAGAAGGCTCCGTGTAGAAGTGTCAAGAGAAGGTCCGGGGTGCGAGATGCGATCAGAAAAAAAATGTACAGTGTCTTAGAGATTAAAGCCTATAGAAGAAGGGGATGACCCAGGAATCCTGGCCTTCTTGGTGACTGATAACCAAGAAAAAAGAACATATGGGACTTCCCTGGTGGCCTAGTGGTTAGGATTCCAGGCTTTCACACCATGGCCCAGGTTCGATCCCTGGTCAGGGAACTGAGATCCCACAAGCCACACTGCAGGGCCAAAAAGAAAAAGAAAATTAAAAAGCACATAACGAGATCAATACCAATGGCAGAGAGCGACAGAGAAGCTAGGAGTGCTGAGGGAGGGGAAGGTGGGGTGAGGACCTCGCCAGGAACATCTGAAGTTCTGGGGCTTCCTTTCAACTTCTGTTGAAGCCTCTAGGCTGGCAGAGTAGCAGTCTCACTCTGAGCAGAGGAGCACTTTCTTGATCCCCTGAAAAAGGCTGCGCCACTCTGAGCTCGGATTTTAAAGAGCCAATAAATCTCTGGTAGCTACCAGAAGGAGGGTTATCCTCAGAGGAAGAAGTAGAGCTGGTTACACAGCCCTCCTCCAAAGTCCACCTCTAGAGTTCCTAACTGCCCCAGTTCCAGAAGATTTTACATTGTCTTTAATAGTGTTGTTAAGCACAATTATTCTATCCGAAGAAAACGTTACTTTTCTGTGAATGGTAACGAGGGGATGAGAGCTCACCAGTTCTGTGCCTTTGTATTTCATGCATTTACTCGTTCAAAAGATTTTTACTTTGTGCCAACTATGTGCTGAACAGTGTTCCAGACTCTGGGAATACAGCATAAACAAAAACCTGTGCCTTTATGGAGGTTAAGTTTTAGAACAGATATTAAACAAATACGTACATTTATATTACGTTAGTAGGTACTATGAAAATAAGAAACAGTATACCAGGATAAGCGGGACTGGAGTGCAATGGAGGTTTTCATTTAAATAGGATGGGCAAAATATCTCCTCTGAATTATTCTTGCCCAAAATAATTTTAATCAGAAATTGATCAATCCTCTAAATTTAACCACCAGTTTATAGAAAACATAAAGGATAAAGGAACATGTTAAAAACCGTACAGGGGGTGGGTCTCTAAGACCAGAAAATTGAGAGCTTCTTCGCGCCCCGGCGGCTGCATCCGGTGGCTCGGCCGCCGTCAGCATGCCACAAAATGAATATATCGAGTTACACCGTAAGCGGTATGGATATCGTTTGGATTACCATGAGAAAAAGAGAAAGAAGTAAGATCTAGAGGCTCATGAACGTTCAAAGAAGGCAAAAAAAAATGACTGGTCGGAAAGCTAAGCTCTACCATAAACCGCCATGCTGAGAAAATACAAATGAAAAAGACTATTAAGATGCATGAAAAAAGAAACACCAAACAGAAGAACGATGAAAAGACTCCACAAGGAGCAGTACCTGCATATCTACTGGACAGAGAGGGACAGTCTCGAGCTAAAGTACTTTCCAATATGATCAAACAAAAACGAAAAGAGAAAGCGGGAAAATGGGAAGTCCCACTGCCCAAAGTTCGTGCCCAGGGAGAAACAGAAGTATTAAAAGTTATTCGAACAGGAAAGAGAAAGAAGAAAGCTTGGAAGAGGATGGTTACTAAAGTTTGCTTTGTTAGAGATGGCTTTACTCGAAAACCACCTACATATGAAAGATTCATATTAGGCCAATGGGATTACATTTTAAGAAGGCCCACGTAACACATCCTGAACTGAAAGCCACCTTCTGCCTGCCAATACTTGGTGTGAAGAAGAATCCCTCATCCCCACTATATACAACTTTGGGTGTTATTACCAAAGGTACTGTCATTGAGGTGAACGTGAGCGAGTTGGGCCTAGTGACACAAGGAGGCAAGGTCATCTGGGGAAAATATGCCCAGGTTACCAACAATCCCGAAAATGACGGATGCATAAATGCAGTCTTACTGGTTTGACAGCAGATACATACAAATAACTCCTTATAATTATTGAAGACTACACACCAATCAGGAAACCATTACTCTGATATTTCTGAATACTACCAATCAGCCTTACATGTCTACAGTCATCAAGAAAACTATTGTTTAAAAAAAAAAATTTTAATGGCCTAGTTTAAAAAAAAAAAACAGTACAGGGATGCAATCAGAAAATCCAGAATGAGGGAAACTCAACCAATCTAGTGGTTTTCTACAACTAAATTACAAGGAAAATCAAAAACAAAGACGGGAAAATCTACAAATTAAGATTTATGTGTGTGCTTTTGGCCAAGATGGTAGCAGAGACCAGATTTACCCTCCTCCCTGAAAAATCCAGACAAACAAACAAAATATAAGAAACAATGGTCTTCCAGACAACGCACATCAGTGATCCTTGAAAGATGGGAAACAAGGGACTTCCCTGGTGGTCCAGTGGTTAAGAATCCACCTTCCAATGCAGGAGACGCGGGTTGGATCTCTGGTGGGAGAATTAAGATCCCACATGCTGCGGGGCAACTAAACCTGTGCACCACAAGGAGAGAGAAGCCTAGAAGCCCGCTTGGCGTAACTAGAGAGAAGCCCGCAATGAAGAGCCCACACAGTCCAAAAAAAAAGAAAAAAGGGAAACAAAGGAGATCAGCCCTACTGCTGTCCCAGCTTCCTGTTTGAGAGAGCTTCCAGGCCATGGAGCCAGGACAGTGAAGTGAACCTTTATAAGCAGCCATGGGGATGACAAATAAGCATATTTTTTAAGTGTTCAATATCATTTGTCAGTAGGCAAATGTAAGTTAAAACCACAATATGGGGCTTCCCCGGTGGCACAGTGGTTGAGAGTCCGCCTGCCGATGCAGGGGACACGGGTTCGCGGCCCGGTCCGGGAGGATCCCACATGCCACGGAACAGGTGGGCCCGTAAGCCATGGCCGCTGAGCCTGCGCGTCCGGAGCCTGTGCTCCGCAACGGGAGAGGCCACAGCAGTGAGAGGCCCGCGTACCGCAAAAAAAACCAAAAAAAACCACAATATGGTACCACTACACACATATTAGAATGTCTAAAATTGAAAAGACTGACCATGGCACGTGTTAGTAAGGTTGTGGAGCAACTGGAACTCTCATACACGGCTGGTAAGAAGGTAAAATTATAAAACCACTTTGGGAAAGTCTGCAGTTTCTTAAAAAAATTAAGTATACAACTACTATATGATTCCATTCCTGAGCATTTACCCACAAGAGAAGGAAATATATGTTCACACACAGACCTGTACACAAATATCTTTCACAGCAGCTTTATTTGTCATAGCCAAACAATGGAAATAACTCAAATGTCCATCAAGAGGTGAATGAATAAAAAAATTTCTGGTGTATCCATACAAGGTAATACTACTGAGCAATAAAAAAGAATAATCAAATGACACATGCAACAATGTGGATGAGTCTCAAATTAATTATGCTGAAAGAAGCCAGACAAGATAGTACATAATTTAAGATTCCATTTATATAAAACTCTAGAAAATGCAAACTAACCTACAGTGACAGAAAGCAAATCAGAGGTTGCTTGGGGGAGGAGAGGAAGGTAGGAGGAGTCACAAAGAGGCATGAGGAAATCTGGCGGTGGGGGGTGATGAGTATATTCAGTATCTTGATTGTGGTGATAATTTCACAGGTGTATACATATGTCAAAACTAATCAAACTGGGACTTCCCTGGTGGTGCAGTGGTTAAGAATCCGCCTGCCAATGCAGAGGACACAGGTTCGAGCCCTGATCCGGGAAGATCCCACATGCCACGGAGCAACTAAGCCCGTGCGCCACAACTACTGAGCCTGTGCTCTAGAGCCCACAACTACTTAAGTCCGCGTGCCTAGAGCCCGTGTGCCGCAACGAGAAGCTACTGCAATGAGAAGCCCGCACACCACAATGAAGAGTAGCCACCACTCACCGCAACTAGAGAAAGTCTGCACGCAGCAACGAAGACCCAATGCAGCCAAAAATAAATAAATTTATTTTAAAAAAAACTAATCAAACTGTACACTTTAAATATGACATTTATTGAATGTCAATTATACCTCAATAAAGCTACTTTTTAATATTTTATTTATCAATTTATTTTGGCTGTACCAGGTCTTAGTTGCAGCACTTGGGATCTTAGTTACAGAGTGCAGGCCCTTAGTTGTGGCATGTGGACTTCTCAGTTGTGGCATGCACGTGGAATCTAGTTCCCCGACCAGGGATCGAACCTGGGCCCCCTGCATTGGGAACTCGGAGTCTTAACCACTGGACCACGAGGGAAGTCCCAATAAATCTTTTTTTTAAAAAATAAATTTATTTATTTATTTATTTTTGGCTGTGTTTGGTCTTCGTTGCTGCAAGCAGGGGCTACTCTTCGTTGCGGTGCGCAGGCTTCTCATCGCGGCGGCTTCTCTTGTTGTAGAGCACAGGCTCTAGGCACTCGCACTTCAATAGCTGTGGCACGTGGGCTTCAGTAGTTGTGGCTCATGGGCACATGGGCTTGGTTGCTCCGTGGCATGTGGGATCTTCCCAGACCAGGGCTCGAACCCATGTCCCCTGCACTGGCAGGAGGGTTCCTAACCACTGCGCCACCAGGGAAGTCCCAATAAACCTATTTTTTTAATGCAACATGTGCATCATGTTTGAATGCTGATCTAAACAACTATTTAAAAAGAGACAACTGGAGATTTAATTATACTAAGGAACAAATATTAATTTTATTTAATTGTGCTACCTGTGGTTAGATTTTTTGTTGTTATTGTTGTTTTTTATATTTAAAGACTTAATTGTTTTAGAGCAGTTCTAAGTTTACAGCAAAATCAAGAGGAAATTACAGAGATTTCCCATATACTTTCTGCCCCTACACATGAATAGCTTCTCCCATTATCAACATCCCCACCAGAGTGGGACATTTGTTACCACTGACGAACCTATGTTGACACATCATAATCACACAAAGTCCATAGCACACTAGGGTTCACTTTTGGTGGTGTACACTCTATGAGTCTGGACAAACGTATAATGACGTGTATCCATTACTATGGTATCCTAGAGTATTTTCCCTGCCCTAAAAATCCTCTGTGTTCTGCCTAATCATTCCTCCTCCTCCTCTAACCTCTGGCAACCACTGATCTTTTTACTGTCTATGTAGTTTTGCTTTTTCCAGAATATCACATAGTTGAAAGAATACAGTATGACACTAGACTGTCTGTATTTTAGGGATAACATACTTACAGATGGATAGGTAGGTAGGTCAAGACAGGCCTCATTGAGAAGGTAACACTTATGCAAAGATTTGTAAGAAGGAAAGGAGATAAAAGTCATAAAAGTAATACAAGAACTAGACTAAGTAGGTCTTGTAAGGCCGTTGTGAAGTCTTTCACTTTTACCCTAAATGAAACACGGGCCACTGTGAGGTTCTTAGCAGTAGAGAAACATACTGACTTACATTTTAACATGTGGAAGCAGAAGACTTACTAGAAGGCAACCTCAGTAATTAAAGTTATAGATGATGATGGCTTATAGGAGGACAGCTGCAGTGGAGGCAAGTAAGAAGCAATCATATTCTCCAAGCTAGCAGAGATGGTCTGTAGGCAGGGATACGAAAATGATATAGGCAGTTCCCACCCTCAATGGGCAGTGGCGAAGACGTAGAAGCTAATACTTACCTAAAGATAGAGAAGTACTACGACAGAAGTAAGTAACAAGGTACAACAGAAAGACAGACGAGGTGGACGCAACTTAGAGGAGAGATGGGAGAAGAGTCCATGATAATTCTCCATAAATGTTGCCTGAATTATTATGTGCAGGTATCTCAACCTCAAAACGCTACATCCCCTATTCAGGGGATGGCACCACCAATCACCAAGTCACTTAAGCCAAAATCCTAGGAGCTGTTGACGCCTCCCTGTACACCACATTAAATCTATCATTACAGTCTGTCTACTGTAACCGCTTTAGAGCTTTCCAACACAACCTCATTTCCCTCCTACCCCCACGGCATCCCCTCACCAGAACTTGACTCCATGAGGGCTGGTATGTCTAGTCTGTTCACAGTGCCTACAAAGGTGTCTGGCACATAGTACATGCTCATTTACAAGTTTCTAAATAAATAAGTGGTCTTCTCTACCTTTCGTTAATTCATTCCCACAAGCTCTCCTCATCACACCCAATGGTCTTTCCAAACTGCAATCACATTCACAGCACTCTGTGGCTTAAAACTCTCCAGCCTTGCTCAATGAAGAGCAATGACTCTCCTAAGTGGGGCAGTGTAGCTTTAAAACACATGGTCAGTATGGCAGGTAGTATTTCACAAAAATATTACACTATTGCTTCCGTAACACAAACATTAATGTGTTATTTTTAAGAGACATAAGTCTTAAACGGTTATTAAAGCTCGTTTAATTTTGCACAGCAATGGGAATCACTGACAAATGGTTATTAAAAATCACTTAGGGGGCTTCCCTGGTGGCTCAGTGGTTGGGAGTTCGCCTGCCGATGCAGGGGACATGGGTTCGTGCCCCGGTCCGGGAGGATCCCGCGTGCCGCGGGGCGGCTGGGCCCGTGAGCCGTGGCCGCTGAGCCTGGGCTTCCGGGGCCTGTGCTCCGCAACGGGAGGGGCCGCAGCGGTGAGAGGCCCGCGTACTGCAAAAAAAAAAAAAAAAAAAAAAAAAAAAAATCACTTAGGGCTTCCCTGGTGGTGCAGTGGTTGAGAGTCCGCCTGCTGATGCAGGGGATACGGGTTCGCGCCCCGGTCCGGGAAGATCCCACATTTCGCGGAGTGGCTGGGCCCGTGAGCCATGGCCGCTGAGTCTGTGCGTCCAGAGCCTGTGCTCCGCAACGGGAGAGGTCACAACAGTGAGAGGCCCGCATACAGCAAAAAAAAAAAAAAAAAATCACTTAATTTTGCAGAGCAAAGGGAACCATTGAAAAAACGAAACAAGAACCTACAGAATGGGAGAAAATATCTGCAAGTGATGTGACCAACAAGGGGTTAATATCCAAAATATACAAACATCTCATACAACTCAGTATCAAAGAAAACCAAACAACCCAAGCAAAAAATGGGCAGAAGACCTGAATAGACATTTTTCCAAAGAAGACATACAGATGGCCAACAGGCACACGAAAAGATGCTCAACATCACTAATTATTAAAGAAATGCAAATCAAAACCACAGTGAGGTAAGGTAACTCCTCACTGTCAGAATGATCAACAAAAAGTCTACAAACAACAAATGCTGGAGAGGGTAGAGAGAAAAGGGAACCCTGGCACACTGTTGGTGGGAATGTAAATTGGTGCAGCCACTATGGAAAACAGTATGGAGGGTCCTTAAAAAACTAAAAATAGAACCACCACATGATTCAGCAATTCCACTCCAGGGTATATCTCCAAAAGCACAGAAAACACTGATTCAAAAAGATACATGAAAAAATATATATATATATGCATCCAGTGTTCCTAGAAGCACTATTAACAATAGTCAACACTTGGAAGCAACCCAACTGCCCATCAACAGACAATATGATTAAGAAGATGTCAAACTCTCTCTCTCTCTCACACACACACACACACACAGGAATATTACTCAGCCATAAACTATGAAATACTGCCATTTGCAGCAACTTGATGGACCTAGATAATATTATGCTTAGTGAAATAAATCAGACAGAGAAAGACACACTATAATATCACTTACATATGGAATCGAAAAAACAATACAAATGAATGTATATGAAAAACAGAGGGCTTCCCTGGTGGCGCAGTGGTTGAGAGTCCGCCTGCCGATGCAGGGGACACGGGTTCATGCCCCGGTCTGGGAAGATCCCACATGCCGCGGAGAGGCTGAGCCTGTAAGCCATGGCCGCTGAGCCTGCGCGTCCGGAGCCTGTGCTCCGCAACGGGAGAGGCCACAACAGTGAGAGGCCCGCGTACCGCAAAAAAAAAAAAAAACAGAGACAGACTCACAGATATAGAAAACAAACTCATGGTTACCAAAGGGGAGAGGGAAGGGGGGAGGGAAAAATTAGAGGTATGGAATTAACAGATACAAAATACTATATATAAAATAGATAAGCAACAAGGAGTTACTGAGAGCAAAAAGCATTATAACCATTATCTTGTAACAACTCACAATGTAGTATAACGTGCAAAAATACTGAATCACTATGCTGTACACCTGAAACTAACACAATATTGTAAATCAACTACACTTTAATTAAAATATAATAGGCGCCTTCCCTGGGGGTGCAGTGGTTAAGAATCCGCTTGCCAATGCACGGGACACGGGTTCGAGCCCTGGTCCAGGAAGATCCCACATGCCACGGAGCAACTAAACCCGTGTGCCACAACTATTGAGCCTGAGGTCTAGAGCCCACAAGCCACAACTACTGAAGCCCATGCGCCTAGGGCCCGTGCTCCGCAACAAGAGAAGCCACCGCAATGAGAAGCCCGCGCACTGCAACGAAGAATAGCCCCTGCTCGCCACAACTAGAGAAAGCCTGCGTGCAGCAACGAAGACCCAACGCAGCCAGAAATTAAAAAATACAATAAGTAAAAAAAAAATCTTACAATTATTAAACCTGGTTGCCAGACATACAGGACTCATTAATATTTCTATTGTTTTCTACATGTTCAAATTATTCATAAGCAAAAAAGCAAACTCATTAATGTTTAGGAAAACTATATAAGTGTAAAATCCTGTAACAGAGAGAAAAATTAGTGTTCTTAGACCACCATAAGTAAAAGGAGTCCATCGTTTTCTCACACGAGTTCCTAAAATTATGTACAAAAATAAATAAATAAATAAAAAAAATAGGGAGTCCCCTGGTGGCCTAGCGGTTAGGACTCCGCACTTTCACTGCTGTGGCCCAGATTCAAACCCTGGTCAGGGAACTGAGATCCCACAAGCCACACGACGTGGCCAAAAAATAAATAAAAACATTTAAACAACATTTAAAATAAATTCCAAATGGAGGATGACTGCTAGTTGAGTAGAGGGTTTCTTTGGGGGTGATGAAAACGAAATTAGACAGTGGTAACGGATGTACAACTCTGTGAATATACTAAAAACTGCCAAACTGTACACTTAAAAGAGAGTGAATTTTATGGTGCGTGAATTGTATCTTAGTAAAGCTATTATTTAAAAATAAAATAAGCTCCTTAGCTTGGCACACAAGGCCCTTGTGATCTGTCATATGCCTCCCTCTATAGTCTCACCTTCCACCACTTTCGTGATTGCTTCCCCAAGCCTCAGTTATATCAAACTTCCTCAAAAATGTCACATCCTCTCTACCCACAGGATCTAAACATATGGATCCCTCAGCCTGGAGAGCTTCCCTTCATATGCCCTTCAAGACCTACCTAAGGATCACCTCGGGAAAGCCCTCCCATCCAATTTCAACCACCTCACCTCATCCCACCATGCCCCCAGGCTGTCAGAGCACAGGCATACTTTATCACACAGCACTCACGTACACCAGACGAGACATTTTATGACTACTGGATATAGTAAGTATTCAATAAATAAGTCTAATATGCAACTTCATTTTCTGTAATGTGGAAAAGCAAATTTACTAAACTTTAGCCAAAAAAGTTTTTTGGCTAAAGCCAAAAAAGTTTTCAAAAAGTTTTTTTTGGCTAAAGCAAAGATGACAAAAATCTTACAATTATAGGGACTTCCCTGGTGGCCCACTGGTTAAGAATCCGCCTACCAATGCAGGGGACACAGGTTCGAGCCCTGGTCCAGGAAGATCCCACATGCTGTGGAGCAACTAAGCCCGTGCGCCACAACTACTGAGCCCACGTGCCACAACTACTGAAGCCTGCGCGCCTAGAGCCTGTGCTCCGCAACAAGAGAAGCCACCGCAATGAGAAGCCCGTGCACCGCAACAAAGAGTAGCCCCCATTCGCTGCAGCTAGAGAAAGCCTGCACGTGGCAACGAAGACCCAACGCAGCCAGAAATTAAAAAATACAATAAGTAAAAAAAAAATCTTACAATTATTAAACCTGGTTGCCAGACATACAGGACTCATTAATATTTCTATTGTTTTCTACATGTTCAAATTATTCATAAGCAAAAAAGCAAACTCATTAATGTTTAGGAAAACTATATAAGTGTAAAATCCTGTAACAGAGAGAAAAATTAGTGTTCTTAGACCACCATAAGTAAAAGGAGTCCATCGTTTTCTCACACGAGTTCCTAAAAGTATGTACAAAAGTGCAATGTGTAAAAAAAAGCAAGACAATAGATGTGTCAGAGGGGAATTACGTTCCTGAAAAGCTAAAACTAAAAAACACCTAATTACATCTCATCTTACTTTTTCCAGGGCATAATTCCAATTTCATACATGTTCTTAAATTGGTTTTTTCCTTCACAATTAAACACAGTCCACCAATGAATGTGTCTAATTGAGGCAAAAGTTGCATGCTTATAGAATGCCTAATGATTATTAGCTTTGTCTTAACTGCATTAAAGTCTGCAGAACTTAAACTTCAAATCACTGGTATCAACACTTTCACTTTGCTACTGCTACTTGTTCTTAATAAGATAGAAAGTGTGGTTTCAAAACTTTTTTACAGCAATACAACTCTTACTTTAAAAATGATCTAGAAACTTAAAATGCAAAACTAAATAAAAGCTCAGCTACTCCAGCTTCTACCCCGCTTTAGCAGGGTGAGGGGCCTGCATGCCCACCCCCAACCTCTCTGCTCCACTAACAATACTGTACAAAAATGGCAATGCCATGGAAACTGACCCATTGCCAAGCAAGCAGAACACCAGCAAGGACTCAAAATGATAGTTCATCAGTTATATAAAACCCTAATTCAGTTTAGGAGGATCAATATATGGCATATGAAAGCGCCAGATGTTCAAAATCTAAAAGGCATCGAGCTGAAAATGACTAGGAAACAATAAAAATTCTGTAAGAAGTGCTTCAAAAGGAACACACACACACAAATACTTACTACATCTCAGCAAGATGGAAGTCTAAGACAGTCCAAGAATGAGATATTTCCTAAATTATACTTTTCAAAGAGAAAAGTATACTTTTCTCTGAAAAAGTATTCGTTCTTATTAGAACAAATACTTTTTAAATAATATATTTTATAAAGAATAGTGAACTCAAAAAAAAAAATCCTGCTTTGGAAAATTCTGGCTAGAATCATCAGATTTCAATGAGTAGGCAGACTAAGCACTCTATCATGAACACTGAAATGAACAGTGGCTATATGAAAACATAAAATTTGATATTCTGGTTTCTAAAAGCATTATTATTATTCTATTTACAGAATGCTTCCATGAACATAAAACCCAAACTTAAAAGTTTAAAAGCCACAACAAGCCAAAGCAATTTGCAGAAGAAACAACAAAGCTGAGGGTTTGAAATCAGGGAACATGATGTTGTTTGAAATCAGGGAACATGATGTTCCCTGATTTCAAACTACATTACAAAGCTACAGTAATCAAAAGAGTATGGTACTGGCCCCAAAACAGGGACACAGATAAATGGAACAGAATAGAGCGCCCAGAAATAAGCCTACATTTATACAATCAATTAATCCACAACAAAGGAGACAAGAATATGCAATAGGGAAAAGACAGCCTCTTCAATAAATGGTGTTGGAAAAATCATGCAGCTACATGCAAAAGAATCAAACTGGACCACTTTCTCACACCACATACAAAAATAAACTCAAAAATGGATTAAAGACTTAAATGTAAGACCTGAAACCATACAACTCCTAGAAAAAAACACAGGCAGTACACTCTGGTTGCCAGAAGGGATGGGGTGGGGGGTGGGTGAAATAGGTGACAGGGATTAACAGGTACAAACCTCCAGTCATAGGGATGTAATATACAGCATAAGGAATATGGTCAATAATATTGTAATAACTTTGTATGGGGAAAGATGGTTACTAGACTCATCCTGGTGATCATTTCATAATGCGTGCAAATATCAAATCATTATGTAGTATACCTGAAACTAACATAACATTGTACATTAACTATATTTCAATTAAAAAAAAAAAAAGCCCTAACAGCTTCAAGAAGAAACGAAATAGATTAGGGGTAAATGACAATATGTAAATGTGTACTAATGTTTTCTTTAAAAAAGGAAATATAACCAATTCCTCTACTTTTCTTTTTTAAAAAATCTAGACTTCTGCTTCCAGCCAAGGTGGGGTGACATGAACCAGATTTACCCTGTCATTATGAACAACTAAAAACGAACATACAAAGCAACAGTCTTCAAGACACTGGACACCAAGCAACAGAGTACAACGATCCCTGAGAGATAGGAAACGAACGAAGTAAATCCTACAACTGTCCCGGTTTATTGCCTGGAGAGAGTTTCCAACTGGCAGCACAGGGAGAGAGAACCCAGTGAAAGTCAGGCAATCTCCCCAAGTTTAGGAGGCAAACTTAGGCCAAGGAAGCCAGGGCAGCTAGAGTTTGTAGGGCAGGATACCAGAAAAGAGAGAGCTGCACAGAAAGAGAACTCCAGAGATCTCCTCTTTGTGTATTCAGCATAGTACTGATCAGCACATGCCTCTGAAGAAAATACTTGAGGTATCGAATAAAGAACTACTCAAAAGAATAAAAAGAATAATCCATGAGGCTCACACAGGGCCAAGAAGAGTGCCTATTCCCAACAGCCAGAGTGGAAAACCTCAGAATTAAAGGACTATTGGGTAGAGTAAGTACTCAGAAGGGTTTTGGCTCAGTAGTGGGAAATAATTAGCCCTAGACTAAATGCTGCTCTGATCCCACCTAACAAAGCTTAAAAGCAAGATCTGAAATGAACAAACCATGTCTAAGGAACTTAACCATGTTCCAGAACAAAGCGCAAGAATATTTATAGGAATATAAAGATACCCAGCATCCAAAGTAAAATTCATAATGTCTGGCATCCAAACAAAAATTACCAAACAAGCAAAGAAACAGGAAAAGACAACCCATAATGAGGAAGAAAATCAATCAGTTGACACCAACTCAGAAATGAGATGGATGGGAGAATTAGTAGACCAGGGCATTAAAACAATTACAACTGTACTGCAAAGTGTTTGAGAAGTTTGAGGCAAGGCTGAGTATGCTCAGGAGACCTGAGATACATTTAAAAAGCCCAAATCACACCTGAAACTATCACAACACTGTTAGTCAATTATACTTCAATAAAAAAATGAAAAAATTTTTAAAAGACCCAAATCAAACTTCTAGATATGAAACCTGGAAGATGAAAAAAATACATGTATTAACAGCACATTAGATGCTACAAAAGAAAGACTGGCAAACTTAAAGATATAGCAATAGAAAGCATTCAAAATGAAAGAGAGGGGCTTCCCTGGCGGTGCAGTGGTTAAGAATCTGCCTGCCAGCGGGCAACATGGGTTTGAGCCCTGGCCTGGGAAGATCCCACATGCTGCGGAGTAACTAAGCCCACGCGCCACAACTACTGAAGCCCGCACACCTAGAGCCTGTGCTCCGCAACAAGAGAAGCCACCACAATGAGAAGCCTGCACACTGCAGTGAAGAGCAGCCCCAGCTCGCTGCAACTAGAGAAAAGCCCGTGCGCAGCAACAAAGACCCTACGCAACCAAAAATAAATAAAATAAACAAATTTATTTTACAAAAAGAAAGAAAAAGACTGAACAGAGCATCAGTAAGCAGTGGGACTTCAAACAGCCTAATATATGCACACCTGTGTAAGTGTAAATATGTATAGTTTATGTCAATTAAACCTCAATAAAGCTGTTTTAAAAACCTAACCTTTTCAGGGCTTCCCTGGTGGCAAAGTAGCTAAGAATCCACCTGCCAATGCAGGGGACACAGGTTCAAGCCCTGGTCCGGAAGGATCCCACATGCCGCAGAGCAACTAAGCCCATGCTCCACAACTGCTGAGCCTGCACTATAGAGCCCAAGAGCCACAACTACTGAGCCCTCGTGCCACAACTACTGAAGCCCACACGCCGCAACTACTGAGCCTACATGCCGCAACTACTGAAGCCTGCGTGCCTAGAGCCCTTGCTCCGCAACAAGAGAAGCCACCACAATGAGAAGCCCGCGTACCGCAATGAAGAGTAGCCCCTGCTCACCACGACGAAAGAAAGCCCGTGCAGCAAGAAGACCCAACGCAGCCATAAATAAATAAATGAAAATAAAGATCCCTTTAAAAAAAAAAAAAAAAGGCTGAGCCTTCATATTGTTGATTTTTTAAGTCCTACATTTATCTTCAATATAGCCTTATATCTTAATCATCTTTTTGGTTTAATTAGGTACTAAATAACCACCTCAAAAAACAAACCTCTCCAAGCTTTCAATTTCTACTTGCTTTCTCAAGAAGCCTGTTTTGAATACCTTAATGGCAATATTTTAACAAATACTCCACTAGAGGAATTCAGTACACAGCCATCATAATATTTATCGGCTGTTCCAATAGCACATTTCATCATGCACCTTGATTAAAGGGGCAAAACTACTGAACTAATTATAAAAAACAAAGCTTTCATCAGAACCTCTAGATCAGTGCTGTCCAACAGCACTTTCTGGGATAATGGAAATGTCCTACTCGGCGCCGTCCAATACAGCAGCCAATAGCTACATACTTGAAATGTAGCTAGTGTGACAGAACTGAATTTTTAATTTTATTTGATTTTAATAAATTTAAATTTAAATAATTATAGATCGGGGCTTCCCTGGTGGCGCAGTGGTTGCGAGTCCGCCTGCCGATGCAGGGGACGCGGGTTCGTGCCCCGGTCTGGGAAGATCCCACATGCCGCGAACGGCTGGGCCCGTGAGCCATGGCCGCTGAGCCTGCACGTCAGGAGCCTGTGCTTCGCAACGGGAGAGGCCACAACAGTGAGAGGCCCGCGTACCACAAAAAAAAAAAAAAAAATTATAGACCACTAGTGGCTATATTATTGGACAGCACAGCTCAAGACAATTTAAAAGAAAATCTAGATTGAAATTCTTAAGAAAGATTAGCATTTTCAAAATAATTTTTTAACATTTACAGCTTATATAATTTTTAAATTAATAAACATCATAAAATCATAAACACAGAAAAACTCCTATTTTTAAGGCTTGGCTCAAAGGACCACTTCACCTAAAACTTCTTCCTGGTTTCTTCAATGCCCCTCCTCCACCCCAGGGTCAGGTGACCCCGCCACACCATGCCTCACAGCACCCTCTGTGTGCTGTCATGAGTGATGGGGTGGGGTGGGGGGAAGGGGAAGTAGACGCTTAAGGGAGATGAGGTTTTCTCTTGGGATGATGAAAACACTTTGGAACTAGATGGTGTGGGTGGTGGGTGCACACAATGTAAATGTACTAAATGCCACTGAATTCTTCACATTAAAATGGTTAATTTTATGTCATATGAATTCACCTTGATAAAAATAAATTTTTAAGAATGCATCTAAGATGTGTATCTCTAATTCATACAAATTCATTACTAAAAAGGCACAGAAAACAGGGAAAACCAGCTTTTAAATGCAACTTTAAAGCTCATTTTTTCCCTTGGGTTTCCATTTTTTAACTAAACTTGGTGCTTAATTATCAACTGTCCATTACAAAATGCCTATTCAAGGTAAGTCAGTCAGTGCACACAAATGTTATTAAATGCAGAACCACATTCAGCTACATCAAATGAGAAGAGAAACCTTTAGATATTTAAACCAAATTGGTGGCTCAAAAAACTAAGAAAGCAGAAGCACATGACACCACCAAGACTTTATGGAACCGAGTAAGACCAGACTAGCCAAGTACTTACCCTACTCTTCTTACCATCCTGATCGCCCTATATCCACACTAAGTCTGAAAGCAGAACTAGCCCAAGCCCAGAAGCTTCTATGTCAGTAAAGCAGGATCTGCAATCTTCCGTAAGAGTATGTATGTGTGTAAAACAGCACAGTTTAAGTGAACAGAATGTTTAACCAACGCCCAAAATTTTAATTAACCTTTTCAGGCATAAATAGGGCCATCAGGTAGTATTTCTTAGTCACTAGATGAAACTACTGAAAAGGATAACCATGGCCAAACTTGAGGAGCAGAGACTCACCCAAGTGCCCTCGGTAAATGTACAAGGCAAACCTTGGGGCTCTGGGCAGACAAAAACTAGTCCTTAGTTAACTTACACTATGATCAAATCAAACATGGCAAACTTCACAAACAGAATAAAGCTTACAATTTTCTTTAAGTATACTCTGGTCTTTGAAAAATAGAATACAATTCACTAATATATACTTTGGGGATTTTGGGGGAGGCGGGGCAGGGTTAGTTTGGTTTTTGTTTTTTTGATGGGGGAGGAAGGATGGGAATAATATGCAAGGGAGGAAAATTAGTTGTTGAACAACACAAACCAGATAGCTGTATGGGTGAAACCAAGGGTTTTTTTTAAAATGCTCTCTTAGATATTTTAATTTGTGTATCTTTTCACACTTTATTAAGACCTGGTTCTTAAATTCATTCCACAGCTCAAGTTCAGTGCGAATCTGCAGAAAAACATATGGGGGGGATAGATATTTAAAAGTTATACTCAACTGTTAAACTAAAGGGTAACCAAAATAACAGGGTCCATTGTAACCTTATGTCATCCAATCGCAAGAAATCGCTCCCCTCAAAAAAAACAATTGTATTTTACACTCTGAAAATGACTATTTTGACATACATGGAGTAAAGCAATTCATTCCAATTTGCCCCAGTCAACCAAGCCAGATACCTCCCATTTCATTTGTGTTTTCACTTCCAGAAAGAGGGGGAATGTAATTGGACATGAAGCAGGCTCTGGCAACCCTAAACATAAAACTCCACAATACCTGGGACCACATGGAAATGACTAAGCAATTGATCCAATAAAGTATTGCTCCTAAGTGTTTTTTCTTAAAGAGGATTTCTGGCTGGCTCTCCCTGAAATACACTAGATAGAAATCTGACAGCAACTTACACTTAATGTGATCTTGGTGTTTTTCCTTTCTTAGTGACATATAAAATAATGGTGCTTCCGACAACAGCTGGCATCTTAGAATGGGTTACCTTGGGCAAGTTACTAGGTTGAACCATAACAATCAGCCTCTCCATGCCTCTGTTTCCTCAGATGGAAAATGGTGATAACAACTTTACCTGATATGACTGTTTTGATCGTTGTGTTAAATCATTAATAGGTATAAAGTGTTCAAACCAGTCTGGCACACAGCCAGCACTACACTAACCTGGCACTGACAAATCATTCCTTCAAGGGTCTTCTATTAGCTGCACCTCCCCATGCACACACTCACCCACTCGCTTATCATCAGTGACAAACCCATAAGACAGCTGAATTTGGTTTTAGTCCACAGCACGTTAACCTGTTATAGGAAACTAACTGACCATCGTGGAAACTAAAGCTGTAACTTTAACCTCTAACTGGTATGCTGTTATAACTAGATGCTGGGCAGAAATTAAATCAGAGCTTTTCAAGTCATCTGGTACTGAAATTTAGGTCAATCGGTTAATAATTAGTACACCAAATGAACTGAATAAAGCTGAAACATAGCAAAGATGTGTCAATTCTCAGTGACATTCATCTTAAACCAGGAGTCCTAGTGACAATTATTATAGGAGCTATGTACCAAGTCCAGTCTCTGAGCAGAAACATATCCAACCAGGGATATATTTTTATTCCTTCCTGAAAAGAAACGCAATCAACCCCCATACTAGAGAGAAAACAAAAAACTCTACATATGTAACCCTAATAAAGGATCAGTATCCAAATATATAAAGAACTCCCACAAATCAGTAAGAAAAAGAACACCCTACAGAAAAAGAGCAAAAGGTATATTCACAGAAGGAAACCAAGCAGCCAAAAAAAACATATAATAAAAGCACACTTAACCTCACCAGTAATTTAGAAAAATGCCAACATAAACCACAAAAAGTACTACAAAAAGTTAATAAACCTAACACCTTAGTGAAAATTGGGTGAAGGAAAGGAATTTTCTGTGCCTGTTAGTGGCAATGTACTTGTTTGGAAAACACCAAAGCAAATGAATATGCACAAATAATTCCATTTACAAAAAGACTTTGACAAGAACAAAACATATTGCTTTTCACACATAAGTACGTACTGAAGTACAAAAACACACATGGGCATTCTGCCGGCCTTGAGAGCGTGCCACTCAGATCTCCCTTCAAGAGAGAAAGAGCTGAGAGAAGTGTAATTAGCTGACAGCCCCAGCTGCCCAGCACCTTTGGGGTCCACTGCAGCATTCATACCAACGCCAGGCCAATGACTGAACACAGCCGGCATTCTAGGGCAGGCCCTTTCCTGCCTAATGCACTCTAACAATCTGTGCTCTGGCTGCACTGCAATCTTAGGCTCCCGGGTCCAATAATCAATCATCCTTCTTTCTGTTTTCCTTCACAGGTGTCACACCTGCACCCATTCTGAAGGCTTTGCCACCTAACCTTCTTCCTCTCCTCTCTATCTTCACAGGCATTTACCCCTGTGACACTCTTGCACGGCTAATTCTATCTTGGCATCTGCTTCATAGAGGATGCAAACTACCACAGGGATAACAAAAATCAACTTCCAATTAGTGAAGGCAGGAGTGGAAGAATTAGCCTCTACCTGCACCTGACGCAAATATGCCCTAATATCAACAGTGTTTAATCACAGTGGTGGGCATGTAACTGTAGATATTCTTTTTCATTTGAATGGGTTTTTAAAATAACTCTATCTTTACAATGCTATCCTACCTTATGATAATTTGCAAAGACATTCCAACATCTAACCACTATCTAATCACTTCAATTTTAGAAATTTAACTCTTACTCCTGGTTCTAAAATCATGCACCCTTATTACCGTTCCCAATTATTGTATGCAGTAACAATGCTCTAAAACATTAAGAGTTTTAAGTTTGGCTTCATTGGCCTCAAGTCTACCTGGAGATACGTTTAATGACTGAAAGACAAATACAAGTCACTTTGTCTCCGCAGGCCTTACTTTCCTCATCTAGAACACAGGAAGGCTGGACTGGGCGGACACTACAATTTTCTCTCTCATTACTCCAAGGAAGGGAAAATCCAGAAATTTCAAAGAACTATGTCTACTGTGCGATTTTTACTAAGATCATCATCTTTAAAGAATTTGACTAATTTGAAAAAAAATAGTTTTAGGGTTTACTGTCAACATTTCATTTAAATGACATTTTAATGTTATTTTAAAATGTCTCAAACATTTTAGCAAAACACCTTTTGTCACCTTAAACCATTCTATTTTTTAAATACTTTTTTTAAAAATCAACAACAGAAAACATAAAGCTCAACCAGAAGACAGATATATGTACTAGAAGAATTTCCATAACACAAAACAGAAGGAATTGTTAAATTACAATTATTACCCCTTATCATTTCTAGGGTCACAAATATTTTCCATAATTGCTATTTAAAGCTGTAGGAATTAACTCACTCCAAATCACTGAATCAGCATTCAATCCCCAATTCCTACCTTATTCAAACTTTTACTGTGCTGCTACAGAGACTCCCTCCACAAAAGGGATTTCCAGTTCTGTTTTAAATATAAAAACCAATACAAGCCTTATTTCTTACTTTTACATTATGCATGGAACCTCTAAAGAAAGGCTCAGAAGAAAGTGAGAGCTAAATTACAAATTAATTACAACAATCTATATAGCAGAGAGTAAAATATAAAAAGTAAAATAGACTAGGGGAGAATACAGTAACTTGGATAGACTCTAATGTTTCATCTCCAAAGACTAAGAAGTTAGTTGCAACTAAATTGCCCCACAGAACTTTATAACACCAAGGAAAATAGCTTTTTAAGAGTAAGCCTAAATTTCTTCAGTACCAAGGACTTTCAACACTGCTTTTAAAACAACTCTGCTCTGATCAGCCTCAACCAGCTAACCTTTGAATCACACTCATCACCCACAGAAGGGAACATTGTGGCAGAAGAACCTCACCTCGAAAACATTAACTCTCAAAGACAAGAACTTGAAAGTTTAGAGCAAAAACTCCCTAACTCAGAACACAGTTAATGTGTACTTCACTTTGGCCCAGGGATGGATTCAAGGTCTCTTTTGTACTATCCAGAAACTTGATCTGAACAGGTTTACCTATCCTCTCTGGATCTCAGTGTACTTTTCTGCTATATAAAAGTATTGGACTAGTTCTCCCTCTTCCAGGAAAGAATAGTTACCTAAATTGCAGCAGGTAACTTAAAAGTAATCTTCTTCAACTATCACAGTGCATGATTCACATTCAAATCTACAGCTTCATTATAATTCAGTCTTACCTCTGCAGTAAAGCAGGCAACGCGGGGACCACTGCTTGGCAACTGAAGTCCCACAAACGATAATTAGAATAAGATAGCAGACAATGTTTACTTAACACTCACTGTGCCAAGCACTGCGCTGGACATTTTACATGTATTAGCTCAGTTAATTTCTTCTCTTGAGGAAGAAGTTCCACTACCTCTACTTCACAGATGAAAGCAAAAATAAAGTTGCAACTTTATTTTTGTTGCCCAGGGGCAACACACAGTTGTCAAGAGGCACTGCCAAGATCTGAACTTGGGTTTGACGATTCTCATAGCCCAAGCTCTCACAGTCTACTCTATACTGCTTCTGAAAGAAGCCGGAAATTAAAAAGATGACTATAACTGACACAATCACAGGCCACAAGTGAGGGAAAGATCCCTGATTCATAATGGAGGGAACTGAGGCTCCAGAGATAAAATGACCAGCTCGACCTTAAACCACCTTCTTAACCACAGAGACAGGGCATTCAGCCTCCCGACAACCAGTTTTAAGTGTCTCCTACTTCACTACATCATGAAGGTGATCACTCACAGGGTTTATCATTACCCTGACCTCTCATTTGGGTGAACACTACCTCAAAGTACATCTACATCACAAAGCATTCACTGTAACTTATGAATTTTGGGGTATCTTTAAAATTGATTTTTACAATGAAACTAAAGTATAGCAAATAATATGTTCAAAGAGGTACATAGAACCACCAGTAAGAAGAAATGAAAAGCAGGTCAAGACACCCTGTTCAGAAAAATTATTCCACGTTAAAGCATAACACATTTTATTAATACAAGTCAACTCTGAAGTGACAGCTGAGCCAATGACAACCACAAATTTTCTAATCTGATTAAATATACTGGATTCAATGTTCCAAATACAGGGTGCATGTTTAAAGGGCTATTACCTCAAAAATATTTACCATTAACATTTCCTCTTCTGTAAGAGTCTTAGTTTTACTATTAGTGAACTGTGATACTGAAAACCAGCACAGACAGAAGTTGACAGTAATAACACATGCTGGGACTTCCCTGGAGGCACAGTGGTTAAGAATCCGCCTGCCAATGCAGGGGACGCAGGTTCAAGCCCTGGTCCAGGAAGATCTCACATGCCACGGGGCAACTAAGCCTGTGTGCCACAACTACTGAGCCTGCATGCTGCAACTACTGAAGCCCGTGCGCTTAGATGTAGCCTGTGCTCCGCAACGAGAAGCCACCACAATGAGTAGCCCCACTCACAACTAAAGAAAGTCTGCATGCAGCAACGAAGACCCAACACAGCCAAAAATAAATAAATTTTTTAAAAAATAAAAAATAAATAAAAGAAACCAAAGACGACTCAGCATACACTACGGCACTGAGTATGGAAAGACGGTCTGGACCCCACATGAGAACAAAGACTAAGGTAAAGATATGGAACTGCATTCTGGTCTTGTTTTTAAATCTAACTGATAAAACTTGTTCCATCATTATAAACACAGATGTTATTTTAACTACCAAGTTCTGATCCAGTGATCCAGTTTAGGTCTTCGTTAGATAATAAGAACTGAATCAGCATTTTAGGATGGCAGTGCTCTATCCACTTCACTCACTACTTGTGAGGGATGACAAATCTTCTTTGGGCTATACAGGGAGTATCAGGTGGATCTAGTTTCAACCATTCGCTTTTAAAGCTAAATAGGGTCAAGTTGAGATACTGTGGGTAAATAAAATCTGACCTTAAAAAAAATTAAAATCAACTTCTTCCACTCATACATCTTTACAGAGATAGTTTTTTAAAAAATCAGTTTCCTGATGAGTTTCACACTTACCGGTCTGTTCAAATTTGTAAAAATAAATAAATAAATAAACAAATATTCAAAACTCAGGCAGGGAAAAAAAAAACTAACAATCACAATCTCAATTCCATATTATTCCTAACTTGTACTCATGGAAGGAAACTGTCTTAAGTCTAAAGACCTAAAAAAAATTTTTTGGCAATAAACAAAATTGTTGTATCATTTCTATTCCAAAATGGAAGTCTCCCCGTTCCTTAGATTTTTTTTTAAATCAATTAATTAATTAATTATATTTTGGGCTGCGTTGGGTCTTCGTTGCAGTGCACCGGCTTCTCATTGCAGTGGCTTCTCTTGTTGCAGAGCACGGGCTCTAGGCGCGAGGGCTTCAGTAGTTGTGGCTCACAGGCTCTAGAGCACAGGCTCAGTAGTTGCGGTGCACGGGCTTAGCTGCTCCACAGCATGTGGGATCTTCCCGGACCAGGGCTTGAACCCATGTCCCCTGCATTGGCAGGCGGATTCTTAACCACTGCGCCACCAGGGAAGCCCCGTCCCTTAGGTTTTTTTTTTTTTTTTTCTTAGATTTTAAGTTAAATGAGAACACACCTAAAAAAATAAATCAGTAGGAAACAGTAAAGTCCTACAATTTCCAGCCATACCTAGGAATTCATCCCACTGCTCAGATTGGCAAAACAGGGTTTCAAATTATTTCATACCAGTTGGATTCCTTTCCAGATTAAAACAAACACAAAATACGAAATGTTAATGCCAAGACCCAATCAACTGGCAGCAAGACCATGCAGCAAAACATTTACAGTGTTTTACTTTTTAGAATGGCTGGTCTCTAGCAAATTTATGCTTGCATCTATTCCATCGAAACTGCAAGGACAGCTCAAAATATGATCCTATTACATGTGCTGTTTCAAAGAGAACAACTCCAAAGAAATCAGGCTCATTCCTAACAATGCTGAGCTAGACATCAATATTTAGAAGAATGTCAGAATTCTAATTCTTGCTGTTGCCATCAAATATGCCCTTTTCTTTAGTCACATCCAACATATTTAAATAAAGCTTTCAAAACGAATATAAACAAAATATACCAAAAAACTGACCAACTTACTAAAACTAAAATATACAAGTTGATTTTTTTAAATATGTGGGGGAAACTTGGTGACAAGCTTTGCTTTATGTTCTGTGTATTAAAACAAAGATGGACTTGACCTACAAAATGAAGATAGGGTCAACTGTAACCAAAAAACAGTATGCTTCCCCTGGTGGCCAACCATGGAATGGAGAAGGCATGCACAGAAGAGAAAAAGCCTTGTCTCGGAGTTCCATCCTGTCACTCTTATAAATGAGAAGTGACTACCAAAAAAGGAAGACGCGGGGGAAGGGGAAACTATCAAAAAGACTAACATAAGTTAAAAGGAATACAAACCTGGGCGGTAGACTACATATACTTTAAGAGATTTAAATCATCAACAGACTAAAATGTAGAAGGCAAATACGGGAAAGGTCATTTATTTCCAGAATGCCCAAGAGCTCACTCAGGGATCCCTATGTATTTTCACTTCCAACACCCAGAGTTTCATACCTAAATAACAGCTTAAGAGCAATCGCCTTTTTCAAGGGCTAGATCCTTGCAATTTTCTGCAGTCTTGTTTCCAAGGAAAAGCATCTATGCATTTATCTTCTCAAACTCGTGGTATAACCTACATAGAGAACCTTCAGTTCTAAAGCCCTCCAACCAGGAGGACTGTTAACTCCAGTTCCACAAGGTTCTCTTTTGAGTTTTATTTCTGAAAGAAAACCCACGTCCTTTCAAACATCTTCCATGCCAACAATCTTTTAAAGATAATCTTATACGGAGACAGGCTAGAATCTCACTGACGAATTCCTTTGTCTGATTGGATTTTTCTGGTACTTTAAATCTGCTTCCACACAGAAGAGCAGCAAGAGTAGCAAATGTTCCAAGCTAGGGGGTAGGGATTTCTTGGAGGCGGACATCATTTGTTAGGCTAAAGCTTCTGAAGGTTCTAATCTTTCACAACCCGTTCCTTAAAAAAAAAAAAAAAAAAAAAAGCGGGGGCGGGGGGGGAATACACACACATTTACAAATAGGTCCTAAAATCAAACTGCCACCAGCCAGTCTCTCTTCCCCGGGCAGGCGCCCTCTGGGAAGCACACTTCTTTTATTAACTGGTTTTGGGAGATCTCAAGACGGGAGGGGAGTCGGGGCCAGGCAGGAGTCCAGGGGCGGGCAGGACGAGGAAAGGGCATGCGGGGCAACCCTCCGCAGGGGAGAAATGGGTCCGAGAACGTCCCAAGCCCAGGCGCTCGCAGGACACTAACTCTCCGGCGCGGCCGCCCCTGCCCGGCCCCGGCGCGGCTCGTGCCGACCCGGGGACGCCGGAGCCCCCGGGCCAGGTGGCCAGGTGTGGCTGCGCGCCGCCGCCTCCAATCCGACCCGCCGCGGCGACCGGGGCCTCCCCAGGGGCAGGCACGCCAGCAGGACACCCTTGCGCGGATGTCTCCCCGCGGACAGCAGGACCCACACAGGCAAAAAGAAAGTTGTCCGAGGCCGTCCGCCCCCTCGGGTCGCCGGCCGGCCGGGCTGGGGCGCTACTCACCGGGGTCGAAGTCGGGCACCACCGCCTGGTACTGGGGTCCGACCCGCATGCCGCCGCCACCTGCGGGGAAGCAGAGAGGAGGTCAGCGGGCGGGCGGGCGAGCGGGCGGGGGCGGCGCGGGCGGCTGCCACTTACCGTGTTCCTCGTCGCTGGACGAGCCCGAGCTGCCTTCCTCCCAGGAGTTGCTGCTGCTGTTGCCATTGGGCGCCGCCGCCGCCAAACTTTTATTCTGCCCATTATTGGGGGCGGCGGCGGCCGAGGCGGAGGCGCCGGTGGCCGAGGAGGCGGCGGCGGCCGAGGAGGCGGCGGCGGAGGCGGAGGCGGCCGAGGCGGCGGCGGCCGAGGCGGCCGCGTTGGCCGCGTTGTTCCTCCCTCTCCGCTTCCCTGAGACCTCGGGGCCCTTCTCCACCATGGCCGGCATCGGCGGGGGCCCGGACCGGGCGAAAGTGGCGGGGACCCGCGGCTCCTGAGGAGGGGGCGCCGGGCCGGGGGAGGGAGTGAGAGCGGGCGCGGAGGCGGGCGGGCGCGGCCGGAGCTCGCGGGCGCGAGTTGGGGCTGGGGCGGCCCTAGCGGGCGGAGAGCGGAGCCGCTTCAAGCCCCCAGCGCCGAGCCGAGCGCAACTTTCGCTCTCATCGCCGCCCGCACTTCACTGGCACTAACTACTCCAGGAGCAGCGAGCGGGAGGGGAGGGGGGCGGGGCCTGGGCGAGCGGGGGAAGCCGCGCGCAGCCCAACCCGGCGCGGGGTGGCTCCGCCCTCGGCGTGCTCCCATTGGCTCTTGTGGGATTTGGACGGCGAGCGGCAGCCAGATTGGCTCCGCGTACCAGTCTGTCCAAGGGGCCGGGGCGGGAGAGCGGGGAGGGGGAGGCTCCGGGCTTCCGTTGGTCAGGTTCGGTTGACGCGTATCGCCCGCTGTACGTGGTTTGAGGTTTGCAATCTCTCTACGCCCCATGATCCATCTCTCTAGGCAATAGCGAGGAGTTAGCTGTCCTCCCCGCCCCCTCCTTCTGCCGGTCCCCCCCTTCACCTGAGCGCGCCCCCCGCGGCCTCTGCCCCCACGTTCCCCGAAGGGCTCCACTGAGGATCCCATCGGTTTCAAAAAGTAAAATATACGCGACACGAGAACAGAAATTGAATGCAAGGTTGGGACTACTTTCCCCCTCGCGCGGAGGATTACATCTCACAGTTTGAATGGGTTCTATACAAAGAGGGGAAACTAATTGGAAGAAACTAATTGCGCCCCCACCTTTCCCAAGGGATTTGGGGGTTACTCAGCGCCGAGGGAAGCCTGGTGCAGGGGACAGGCTTCCCAGGTGACAGTCACCCCCGGAGCAGAAGAAAGCAGTGTAGGAGCTCAGGGGGTTTAGTGGCGCTTTCTGCTAATTTGGTGGGGGGAGGTTGGAAATCGCCGCGATTGCCCGAGTTTCGGGGCGCGCCGCGCCTGCGAGGCCAGAGGAGAGGGTCCTCTGCCCCTGCCCGGTAGCAGAGTCGGGGCGCGGGGTCCCTGCCGTCCCGGATGGCCGTTTGGAGAGCTGTGAAGGAGCCGAATTGTCACAGGGGGAGGGGAACACTTAAAAATGGGGTGGGGGACTTACAGAAATGGGCTGGGGTCCGGGAAGGGTAAAGAGGAAGAAGCTATTTTCATCCCAAGCCTTTGGTAGGGGAGGAGGGTCAACTTCCTCCGAGGCAAGAGCTACTTTTCCGGATCTGCTGCCTGCCCTGCCTCCCCCACTCCACCCCTTGCCCCAGAGAGTGACCACCGGCCGACGCGGGGCTGCTTTTATAGCTGGGGGTGGGGGTGGGAGATGGGAGAGTGTGTGACTCCCCTGGAGGTCTGTATCTGCTCCACCCCCACCGATCCCCCCAAACAACACGCTCTTCGTACATAATCAGGAATAATCAGGAGGCGAGAGAAGGTCTATAAATGAAAAAATATATATATATGTATTTTTTTAATGCAGCGGATGGCTATTTTTCTTTTAAGTTACTTCAAACCTGAGCTTAATATGGGGACAGTTTACACCAGCTCTGGTTATAAATAGCTACAGGGAGAAATCTGAAGTTTTATGGTTTTAAAGCCTGAATAAATAAGCAGGATGTTCTCCACGTTTTTTGCAGCATGAGCCATCATTATTACTTCAGTGAAGTGACCATGTTCAATTCTGCCTGAATGAACTGTAAGAAAAAGCGCTGGGAGACCTCCCCATGGAGGAGAACTGCCCCCGCCAAGTTCAGGGTCGCAGCTCCTGGATTCCCCTTAAAAGGACACTCATCTCCTAGGAGAGCCCAAGTAGCGCAGGTGTGTGCCCCGGGATACTCCCCAACAGCTGGCCTGGGTAGGATGCAGACAGCAAAGCCAAGGGTTAGGAACCAGAGGCGGCATTCCCCGGGCTGAACCACCTGGCCGAGGGCTGTGACTCATCTAGAGGTGAGCACTGTGTGAGGAATGAGGTTAAGAGCCCTCTGCCCTGCTCGCTTAGTGTCTATGAAGTTATACCACAAGACTCTGGATAGATTAGCCTACAAGGGCACAAAGGTGATATTGAGTCATTTATTAGAGCAGCAGGAATGGCACAGCACATGGGGTCACCAGCACCACCTACCAAACCCCAAGGTTGGAGCTACTTCCTGGCTGGGTTATAACAATGGGTGCATCACTGGACCTTGCAGCCATTCAATTTTTCAACAAATATTAACACCTAACATGTGCCAGACCCCGTTCTATTTTGACGCCAAAGCCACACAGATACTGGCCTTGACCCTGTCAGCTTCCTTGTCTGTAAAACACAGGTAATAGTAACTACCTCCTGGCCTGGTGGAGTTTTTACAGATTCCATCTCTCCAGCCCCCTTCTTCCACCATAGGGAACCCCTCAACCTGAAGGAAACCCCCTTTCCTGCCCCTGCCTATTGTTTGGGGTGGGGGAAGGTGGCCCACACACAACCCTTCTGGTTGGGAATTTGTGACCTCACAACTTCAAACTGGCACTCCATCGAGTCAGCAGCCCCACCATGTTTTTCGGTGACACCCTCTCCCACCCTCTGAGTCTAAGAGTTCACACCTTCTCTCCTATCCTCACACTTCCCACAGCCCCTTCTGCCCTCACTCCCAGCCAGCGACCTCACCTCATTCTTCAGTGGGAAAAACTGAATCCGTCAGGTGGGCCCTCATCTTCCAGTCCCCAAGCTGACACATCTGCCTGCCTGGCACCCCACTCCCCCGCCGTCTCTCCCACCCCAATCTTGATCTCAGGCACCCACCTCCGGCTGCCCTCCCCTTGCTACTCTCCTGTACCATCAGCCTCTCTCTCTCTTTCCCCTTGGCTAGCATTTTCCCAAAAAAAAGGGGAAAATCTCTCCCTTACTCCCAAGCCCCTTTCTGCCTCCTCCCCATTTCTCTACTCCCACGACAGAAGACAGAAAACTCCAAAGACGTGTCCATACCTGCCTTCCCCACTCCCTCCCTTCCCAGTCTCTCCTCACCCCACCCCAGGAGGGCTGTGTGCCTACTCCTACCTATTGCTAAGGTCACACACAAGCTCCTGGCTGCCCGATCCAGCGGTCACTTCCTGGAACACTGCCCTCCTCAGCAGCACCTGAGTCCGCCACTCCTCCCTCTGGAAATTCCCTCTCTTGTCTGGACCTTGGTTCCCCTCCTACTGCACAGACCGCTCCCCCTCCGTCAGTCCCCTGTGCACCCTCCACCCTCTCCTTCCACCCTGTAGTCATTGGGGTTCCTCCTGGGCCCCCTTCTCTGTGCCTGATGCATAGTAGGCACTCATTAACTGCAGAGTGAGAGATAAATGGAACACAGGCTGCTGTGGGTGCACAGAGCAGGAGCCAGTCCTGGGGGGGAAGGTTCCTGGCACAGGTGACGTCTGACCAAGACAACATGAAATATGCCCTATAAGGGGGACCTTTGGTTTTGTCAGCCCAGCGTCTCCCAAGTGTCTACCCATCCACAACACCCTCCTCCCGGTGGTTGGCTTGGGGCTTCCCCATCTCTAACTGGCACGTGACCCAGGCCTGGCCAATCAGAGCACCCCAGACCTCTGGCTACAGTGATTGGCTCCGCAAGGGCACATGACCTAGCCAGGCCAATCAAGGGTCTTTCTGGAACTTTTCCTGGAACTCTCAGGAAGGAAGGGACCTCTCTCTCTCTCTCTGAAATCAGGACCTAGAGATCTGAAGCCTAGAACCTCCAAAGCAGGGCCAGGGATGGGGCAGGCAGGACAGGCCCCACTGGGGCTGGAAGCTGGAGGAGACGTTTGCGCCCCGGGGTCTCGCTTGCCCACCCCAGTCCAGGGCCTGTTCCAGGGAGCCCTTCTTACCCCACCAGTCTGTGGGAAAAGGCCGGTTGAGTCCTGATAGGATCTTTTGACCTCTCCCCACTGTCCAAACCGCATAAGCCAGGCCTGAAATCCTGGCTTTTTAAATAGAGCGATTGGACTTTCTGTTACAACTCAAAGAATCCTGGATGTTACGAATAATTAGGCATTAATCCTGTGCAGAACAAGAGAAAGGAGACGCTGGCAGAGAAATAGCACCTTCCTGTCCCCTGTGAAAGGCTTTAAAGATAATAGCTAATATCTTCAGGGTGTAACTGTGCCTGGTTGTGCTCTCTGTGCAGAAATCATCAGTGCTTTTAATCCGCCCAGTACTCCCACTGGGTGTACACGGTTATGACCGGCTCATCCGCGCCTTGTAGGTAGGGAAACTGAGGCACCTCGAGGTGAAGTTTCCGCCTGAACCGTGCGACCCCACTCGCCGGCAGGCCTCAGCCACGTAGCCGTGCAGCCGCGGGCCTCACCAGAGACCTAAGAATGTTGGGAGGACCAGGGAGGAGGATGTGGGCAGAATGCCTTGTCTGATTCCACACATAGTGTTTATAATTCTTATTGCTGCTTTTTTTTTTTGTTTTAGTAGTATTGTTAGATGACTTGTTAGAAAATTCTGCCAGGCAAGGAGTAGCTTCCCCAAAGCTGGACCAGGCAGAAGGCAGGGTGTGGGCTGGCAGGGAAACAGCCAGAAGCCAGTCCTGGGAGGGTTCGTTTCCCCCGCAAGGCTCTTCAGAAACTGAGACTGGGCAGGAATTTTAGCCATCCTAGGAGTTCTTTTTCTTTCTTTTTTTTTTTTTTTTGGCTGCATTGGGTCTTCATTGTGGTGCGCGGGCTTCTCATCACGGTGGCTTCTCTTGTCGTGGAGCTTGGGCTCTAGGTACGTGGGCTTCAGTAGTTGTGGCTCGCAGACTTAGTTGCTCTGCAGCATGTGGGATCTTCCCGGACCAGGGCTCAAATCTGTGTCCCCTGCACTGGCGAGTGGATTCTTAACCACTGTGCCACCAGGGAAGTCCCATCCTAGGAGTTCTTAACCTGCAGTCTGTGGATAGATTTCAGGGGTACCATGAACCTGGGAGGGTAGTTACAGGTTTATTTAAATGAAACTTTAACTGAAATCTAGTATTTTCTTCAATTATGAATGTAGGCGGTACTAGCAATGGCTGGGACTATGGTACCCCTAGAAATCATGATACTGTCTCATCACATTACATGTTGGAGAGATCTCAGAACAGTGTGTACAGTCATCTCCAAAATTACAGAAGATATTAGACCTGCTGCCAGATCTTGTTACTAATGTGTTAATAACCAAAGAAAAAAACTCAAAATGGATTGTATACCTAACTGTAAGAGCTAAAACTATAAAACTCTTAGGAGAAAACACAGGAGTAAATCTTCACTTCGCAAGGAGTGACCTCAAGTAGGCAAAGCCTTCTTAAATACAATTCCAAGAGCATAAGGAACAAAAGGAAAGAAGTAGATAAATTGGACTTCATCAAAATTTTAATTTGGGTTTTTGGGTTTTTTTTTGCAAATGATACCATCAATAAAGTTAAAAACAGTCCACACAGTGGGAGACAATATTTGCAAAACATGCCTGGTAAAGGACTTTATCTAGAACATGTAAAGAATTCTCACAACTCAATAATAAAAGATGAATAAAATGGGTAAAGTATCTGAATAAACATTTCTCCAAAGAAAGTATACAAATTGCTAATAAGCACATGAAAAGTTGTCCAACATCAGCCGCCAGGGAAATGAAAATCAAAACTGCAGTGAGATACCACTAGGTATCCTAGCCCACTATGATAGCTATAATAAAAAAGAGTGGTAATAACAAGTATTGGGGAGCATGTGGAAACGTAGAAACCTTCATACACGGCTGGTGTGAAATGATGCAGCTGCTTTGAAAAACAGTCTGGCAGTTCCTCAAAAAGTTTAAAATATAGTAACCATATGACCCAGCAATCCAACTTTTAGATATGTAACCAAAAGAATGAAAACATATGTCCACACAAAAACCTGTGCACAAATGCTCATACTAGTGTTATGCACAATAGCCAAAAAGTGGAAAAACTTAATGTCCATCAACTGATGAATGGATAAACAAAATGTGGTCTATCCATAAGATGGAATACTTTTTTAACTTCATTTTTTAATTAATTAATTTTTTTGGCCGTGTCGCGGCTTGCAGGATCTTAGGTCCCCAACCGGGGATCAAACCTGCGCCCCCTGCGGTAGAAGCGCAGAGTCCTAACCACTGGACGGCCAGGGAGTTCCCTCATAAGATGGAATATTATTCAACCATAAAAAGGAAAAGGATACTGACATGTGCTGCAACGTGGATGAGCCTGGAAAACATTATGTTAAATGAAAGAAGCCAGTCACAAAAGAGCACATACTATATGATTCCACTTACATAAAATGTCCAGAGTTGGCAAATGAATAGAGACAGAAAGAACATTTTTGGCAGCCAGGGGCTGGGAGAGGAGGGCACTAGGCAGTGACTGCTGATGGGAATGGGGTTTCTTTTAGATGTGAGGAAATGTTCTAGAATTGATGGTAGTGCTGGTTGTACAACACTGTGAATATACTAAAAACCATTGAATTACACACTTTAAATGGGTACATTGTATGGTATACGAATTCTGTTTCAATAAAGCCTCCTT
Organism: Globicephala melas; assembly: GCF_963455315.2. Taxonomy (NCBI): domain Eukaryota; kingdom Metazoa; phylum Chordata; class Mammalia; order Artiodactyla; family Delphinidae; genus Globicephala; species Globicephala melas. The sequence continues at coordinate 174,795,952 of NC_083315.2, read as the reverse complement.
GCTGGGCCTGGAGATCTCAGGTCCGGCTCTCCACACCGGCCTCCTCGGGCGCTGCGGATGAAGGTCTGACTTTGCCCGGATGCCAGGGCCAGCAATGGTGACTGCTGGAAGGCCACCTGAGGCTCCTGCCTCACAGGTCCCTGCTCGCTCAGGTCCCCGTTGTGCAGTATGGCAGCCCCAAGTCAAGTCTTGCAGCCTTGACCTCCACGTTACAATGAGAGTCAGAGGCCAAGCCACAGCCTGTCTTCAGGGTAGGACTTGGGAGTGGAAGTATCAGGCCCAGGCCCTTCCTGCCCAGTTCCCCCCGCTCTTTCTTTAAGTACCTTCAGGAATGTTTCACTCTTTCTCTGAGAGCCCTCCCCAAGAGAATTTGGGAGATGGCCACAGGCCTGGGATAAGCGGGGGGCCTCCGAGGGTGACCCCCTCAAGGGGCTACAGGCTTGTGAGAGGACCAGCTGAGACAGACCTTAGCTCCAGGCCTACAGGTGGCTGAGGGGGGTCTCCTCGCTAGAGCCCAGTGGCCCTCCAGCCCTAGGTCTGTCTCAAGTTTCCACACTTTGGGGACCCCTCCCTTCCTGGGGTTGCCCCAAGCATGCTGCTCCCACCAGGCTACGTGGCCCACTCCTTCATGTCTCAGCTCACAGGTCACCTCCTCCAGGGAGCCCTTCTGACTTCCCTGACCACCTGAGGCCCCTGTCCCAGCCCAGGTCCCCGAGATCCTCCTTCCTGGGACCGATCACAATTCTAATGGTCTATGTGTGGCACTATCTTTCTCTCCCTCTGGAAAGTAAGCTCCATGAGGCTACTCTGTGGTCTGTGAGCCTCCCGCACAGCAGGGCTCATTAAATCACCACTGCTGACTGTGGTGGGGTCAGGCTGGGACATTTAAACAAGACCTGAGTCAGAGCGTAAACATCGCTTGGCAGTAAGTGCTGAGCATAGCACTGGCTTCCCAGGTAGCCCCGTGGCTGGCAGACGCCGGCTTTCAGGCTGCCGCCTGGCTGCACTCAGACAGTCAGACCCTCAGACAGAGGACTGCCCCTTCTCTCATCTAGAACCTGCCTTCCAGCGTGTGGTTTCCTGTCCGAGGACCCACCCCTTATCTACAGGAGCGACAGTGGGAGTAGGACCCCCTCCTCCCCTCACCCCACAGGATGCTATGTCTGAAACAGGCAAATCTGCTAAAGACCCCTGAGACGAACAGACACACAGACAGGGGAGACAGATGGCCCTGGCAGTTGGCGTGGGAGCGCTTAGTCCTGGAGCCAGGTCACGCCACAGGAGCTGCAGGGGGCCTTCTCCTGGGCAGGGTGGGGGGTACCTGGGCGGCTCCTCCTCCCCTCCCTGCTTGAATGTCGGACAGCCTACAGAACAGCCAAGGACATCCTTGAAACGTGGACTGGATCCTGCCCTTCCCGGCTCACAACCCCCGGGGCTTCCTGCTGAGGATATAATTCAAAGCCCCCTCAGAGACATCCAGGCCCCCAGGGACGCGTCTCCCTCCCCGCCTTCCACTCCCGGCCTCTCCCTCACCTCCTCGGGGACTTTGCACAGGCTGTTCCTGGCCTGGAGCACCTCTCCCCTCCTGACTCGGCCATCACCTGCTCAGAGAGCCTCCCCACCTCCAGCGCCCCCCGGCCTCCCCCTGCAGCGCCCTCTCCGCCTTCTCTCAATGAGAGTTGTGGCTCTTTGTTCTTGTTGGCTGTTGCTCACTCCATAGACTCCACCTTGGCACCGGGACATGTCTGTCTGTCCTGCTCACAGCGCACTCCAGCCCTGGCTGGTGCCTGGCCTAGAGGAAAATACACCTCAGGGTCCCCCTCGTGGTGCGCACGTGGGGTCGGGGGGTGCCGGGGGTGATGGAGGCGAAGGGGGGGCCCGGTGAAGGCCACCTGGCCGCTTGCGAGAAGGACTGCCGTGGCCCAAGGGCAGGGCTCAGTCAAAGCCCCTCCTCGGTCCTCCCACCGTCTCACCAGCCTTCCTCCTACGGCCTGAGCGTGTCTTTTTTTTTTTAACTTTTTAAATTATTTTTTTTTTCCAGCCATGCCACGCGGCTTGTGGGATCTTAGTTCTCCAACCAGGGATGGAACCCGGGCCCTCAGCAATGAGAGCGCAGAGTCCCAACCCCTTGACCGCCAGGGAATTCCCCCGAACATCTGTCTTGCCGGCATCTGTCCCCTCACTGGCCTAGAACACGTGGGCCTCAGTAAAGGTGAGGGGTTCTAATGAGTGGCCCAAGAGGATGGCATCCTTTTAGGTGGGGGCACAACACGAATAACATCAGGGCCCTTTTAGCAAATGCCTGACATTTGCGGAGCCAGTGGAGGAATCAGGCAGACCTGGGCCAGCCCTGCTCCGTCTCCCGGGCGTGGTCTCCGCACATTCCGCCTCCGTGCCCCTGCTTCTGCTCTGAGGAGCGCTGAAGCCTGTCCCCAAGGGCTGCTTCAAAAATCTCAGAAATCCTTCGAAGGAGTGGAAAGATGGTGGGTGGGGCCCCTTTGTTCACCTTCGCTCCTGCCCCAAACCCCACCAAAATGAAAACGAAGGGACAAAACAACAGCAAAATCTTGGAAGCTGAAAATCAGATGGGAGGGTGGTCACCGACTTCACCCACCAGATAGAGCTGGTACCAAATCCAGCTGTGGGGAAATCCGAGGAGTCACCCCGGACTATGCAAACCCCCAAAGCCTTCTCGTCCACACTGTGGGCACCAGGCCCGCCCTCTCTGCCCAGTGGGAAGTGGGCTCACTACTTCCTGGTGTATTTAAGGGTCCTCCTGGCAACCCGATGATGTAGGGTGGGAGACTGTGCAACTCAAGTTCGCAGAGCTGGCCAAGGATGGAGGGACCCAGCCAAAGAAAGGGAGGACTGTGTATGGACCCAGCCACAAAGTGGATGAGCCTGAAAACAACAGGCTAAGTGAAAGAAACCAGCCCCCAAAGGTCACACGGTGTCTGATTCCATTTCTATGAAATACAGAATAGTCCATAGAGACAGCAGATTTGGGTTGTCAGGTGCTGGGGGAGGAGGGAACAGGAGTGGCTGTTTATGGGGACGGGGTTTCCTGTCGGTTCTGCAACAGATACTAGAGATGGTTGCACAACACTGGTGAATGTACTTAACAACCACTCAGCTATACAAGCCAAAATGGCAAAAGTGATACATTTTATGTTATGTGTATTTTCACACACACACACACACACACACACACACAGGAGAACTGAGGGACCAAAGTTGGAGCCCAGGACTTCCCTGGCGGTCCAGTGGTTAAGACTCCGCACTCCCAAGGCAGGAGGCACGGGTTTGATCCCTGGTCGGGGAACTAAGATCCCACATGCCGTGGAGCAACTAACCCCGTGTGCCACAACTACTGAGCCTGCGCTTCAGAGCCCGTGAGCCACAATTACTGAAGGCCGTGAGCCACAGCTACTGAGCCTGTGCTTCAGAGCCCGTGAGCCACAACTACTGAGCCCATGCACCACAACTACTGAACCACGCGCCTAGAGCCCATGCTCTACAAGATAAACCGCTACAATAAGAAGCCCACGCACCACAACGAAGAGTAGCTCTCGCTCACTGCAACTAGAGAAAGCCTGCACGCAGCAACGAAGACCCAACGCAGCCAAAAATAAATAAATAAAATAAATTTTTAAAAAATTTTTTAAAAACAGAAACCAGATCACGTCATTCCCCTGCTTTAAACCCTCCATTGGCTCCCATCTTACTCGGAAAGGAAACAAAGGCTTTCCAGTGGTTCCTAAGGCCCTACCCAAGCAGGCCCCCAGTGACCTCTTGGACCCTGTCTTGTCATCTGGCCTCCTCTGTGTCACCAGCTGGCTCTAGCCCCACTACCCTTTCTGTTGATCCTCGAACAAACCAAGCACACCCAGACCTCAGGCCCTTTGCACCTGCTGTTCTCTGTGCCAGGAATGCTCTTCACCTAAAGACCCCCTCGGCTCACTCCTCACCTCCTTCACATCTGACCACTCTTTTGAAACAGGCCACCCTCCACCCAACACACTTTTTCGTTTGCACATGTCACCAGCTCGCATATTTTACGGATTTGTACTGTCTATCTCCCCCTTAGGATGGCAACCTCTTGAGGACAAGGATTTCCGTGTGCTTTGTTCACTCTTGTTTCTCCAGAACCTAGAGCAGTGCATGGCACACGGTGGGCTTCCATAAATATCTGATAAATGAATGAACCATTTTAGGGTGAGGACACAGGGCCCAGAGGGGCAGAGTGATGCAGCTGTGACCGGCAGCTCCAGGGTTTCCTCCAGGCCTCTCTCCGGAGCTCCCCGATCCTTCCAGCTCTCAGTGCTTGTTATTTTTGTTAGTATCCACTCGTATTCAAGACGCAGTGTTCTCACAGCATCTTCTTGCTGAGAAGGCAAATATTCAAAAATACTTTGACAATGACATTCTCCACTTCCCCAAGGCTGTGTGAGATGCCAGAAATGATGGGACTAATTAGCGGCACTGACTCCCCACACATCCTGGCATCTGTGTCTCCCGGGGAGAGGGCATGGTAGCCAAGACTCTCTGGACACTGCACATGGACCAGGGCAGAGGGCAGTGAGGTCTTGAACCTGGGCTAGGACTGGCTCCACCTCTGGCAGACCGAGGGCCCCTGAGCCCATCCTGGGCCTCTCTGGCCTCAGTTTCCCCATCTGTAAAACGAGAGGGCTTTTGCCTCAGGTTCAGGTCCAGATGCTACCTGCTGCAGGAAGCTGCACTGCCCCCATCCTAGAGCGCAGGGCCCACGTGCCACATGCCAGTGCCAGTAAGGTCTGAGCAGTTCTTTCTGAATGACCTCAGAGACCTGAGCTCCCCTCACTCAAGCCCACCCTCAGCCTGTTTCACTCTTGGACCGTGCCACACGGCTTGCGGGATCTTAGTTCCTCGACCAGGGATTGAACCCGGGCCCTAGCAGTGAAAGTGCTGAGTCCTAACCACTGGACTGCCAGGGAATTCCCATCAGCCTCCTTCCCTCTTCAGGTTAGCTCCATACATCTTGAGTGTTCCGCCATGCTGGCTGCTAGGGACATAGCAACAGGTTCCCACATCAAGGTCAGCTCTATCCCGGTCCCAGTCCCCTTGAGACCAGGCTTTATTTGACCCTTGCAGCAACCCCAGGAGGCCTCCAGCACAGGGTTTATTGCTCCCTTTTGACAGATGTGCAAAATGAGGCCCTGAGAGAGCAAGTGACTTGTTCCAGACCCCACAGGAAGCTGGGTGGGTAGAACCATAACTGGAACATGGGCCTTCTGACTGCTGGTTCAGGACTCTCATCTGGACACCTCTGAGAAGTGTCAAGAGGGAGCCTCAAAAGCTGGGAAGGGCCCCCTATTCTCAATCACAGACAGATGGACCCAAGCTCAGCTCACAGACTCCACCAGGAACTGGGGCCGCAGAGAATGGCCAGAGGGGCTGGAACTGGCCAGGACCGAGGCGGGAGCTAGGTCACCCCAAACATCAATTTCATCAAGCCACTCCTCTGCTAAAGAACCTTCCATGGCTCCCACTGCTGCCGCACCAAGCCTACCTCCCTAGCATCACCCTAAAACCCCACCCTAAGACCCCACACCCTAAAACCCCACCCTAAAACCCCACAAGGGGTCCCTCGTCGCCCCCCACCCAGATGCAGCAGACTGGTCTTCAGGTTCCTCCAGGTCCCAAACTCACCCCCACCTCGGCACCTTTGCTGGGGTGGGGATCCCCACGTGAAGCTCCCCCCACCAACCTGGTCCCATTTCCTTCCCTCCTCAGCAGCCCTTACTCCATGCCAGCTCTCCCTCCTGTGGTCCTGGAGATCAGAATTCAGGAGGACAAGGTCCCCACCCTCCAGAAGCTCAGGGCCTAGTTGGGGAAGCAAATATGTCTGTGAAAAATCAGAATACAACGAGGCGACGGCATCTTGGGAGTGAAGGAGCCAACAGGGATGGCAGCTCCTGATTCTACTGGGGGCCAAGAGAGGCCACAGGGTTCCCAAACCGAGAACAACTGGAAGGACACTCCCAGCAGGAGGAACAGCCTGTGCAAAGGCCCCCTGGAGTGAAAGAATATGATTTTTTCCTGGAAAACAACGCACCATTTCCCAAGCCCAGGTTCTGCATGGAGATGTGATGGCAGACGAGGCCTGGGAACGTGAGGGAGCTTGAATGCCAGGCGAAGGTGTCGGGCTTTATCCTCTAGGATAGGAGTGAGCAAACTACCACCTAAGGGCCACATCTCGCCCACCACTGGTTTTTGTACAGCCCGTGAGCTGAGAATGCTTTTACTTTTTTAAATGGTTGAAAAAAATCAAAAGAAAAAGACTAGGGCTTCCCTGGTGGCGCAGTGGTTGAGAGTCCGCCTGCCGATGCAGGGGACATGGGTTCGTGCCCTGGTCCGGGAAGATCCCACATGCCGCGGAGCAGCTGGGCCCGTGAGCCATGGCCGCTGAGCCTGTGCGTCCGGAGCCTGTGCTCCGCAACGGGAGAGGTCACAACAGTGAGAGGCCCGCGTACCGCAAAAAAAAAAAAAAAAGTAAAAGACTATACTGTGTGTGACACAGAAAGTTATATGAAATTCAAGGTTCAGTGTCTATAAATAACATTTTATTGGAAGACAGCCACACCCACTTGTTTACATAATACCTGTGGCTGCTTTTCACTTCAACTGTGGTGTTGAGTAGTTGGTTCACAGGGCGTGCCAAGCCTAAACTATTTTCTATCTGATGCTTTCCAAAAAGTCTGCCCACCTCTGCTCTAGGAAGTGGCAGTGGTTCCCAAAGGGGATTCCAGGGAACACTCATCCCATGAGATTCTCTGGGAGAATGGGGTTCCCCAGGTGAGTAAATCTGGCCTACTCTGCCTGCTGCATCCCACTCCCTCCAGAGAGGGACAGTGAGCAATAGTACAGTAAAGGCACTGAGAAGTCCTGCAGGAAAGAACCTTATTTAACTGCGATGAGTCATTAGAGCTGTTCACAGAGATTTGAATCCTCTCCTTCCACGCCCATGGGAAGACTGCATATCTCCTTGGAGATAGGGGTGGCTGGGTGGCTCACTTTGCCACTGAGATGCAAGTGGAAGTGACATGCATCCTCTCTGAGTGGAGGCTGTATGAGTCCGTGGGTGACTTAACACTTCCTCCTCCTCTTCCCCCTGGCGATCAGTGTAGCTCCGTCAGCCTGGGCCCTGGAGTGAGAAGACTTGGAACAGAGACCCTGCCAGCCCATGATGGACATGAAACAAGAGGAAGACAATGTCCCTTGCTGTGTTGTGCCACTAACAAATGGACAGGGGTGGAGGGGCGTATGGGAAAGTTCTACCTTCCACCCAGCTGGGCTGTGAACCTAAACAATGAAGTCTAGTTGAAAACAAATGGGCAGAGCATGTGATCCAGCAATCCCACTCCTGGGCATATATCTGGAGAAAACTCTAAGTCGAAAAGATACATGCACCCCAATATTCACAGCAGCCCTATTCACAGTAGCCAGGACATGGAAGCAACCTAAATGTTCATCAACAGATGAATGGGTAAAGCAGATGTGGTACATATATACAATGGAATAGTACTCAGCCATAAAAAAGAATGAAATAATGCCATTTACAGCAACATGGATGGACCATGGATAGAGATTATCCTACTCAGTGAAGTCAGCCAGACAGAGAAAGACAAATATCATATGCTATCACTCATATGTGGAATCTAAAATATGATACAAACGAACTTATTCACAAAACAGACTCAGGGACATAGAAAACAAACGTATGGTTACCAAAGGGGAAAGTGGGGCGGGGGGGAGGGATAAATTAGGAGTTTGGGATTAGCAGATACAAACTACTGTATATAAAATAAACACTCTTTTACCAAGGAGCTGCCGACATGAGCCACGTTTGCACCAAAACCGTGAAGAAGGTGGCCCGGGTCACCATTGAGAAGTACTACACTCATCTGGGCAACGACTTCCATACCAACAAGCACGTGTGCGAGGATATCATCTTTGTGTGTGTGTGTGTGTGTGTGTGTGTGTGTGTGATGCGGGCCTCTCACTGTTGTGGCCTCTCCCGTTGCGGAGCGCAGGCTCCGGACGCACAGGCTCAGCGGCCATGGCTCACGGGCCCAGCCGCTCCGCGGCATGTGGGATCTTCCCGGACCGGGGCACGAACCCGCGTCCCCTGCATCGGCAGGCGGACTCTCAACCACTGCGCCACCAGGGAAGCCCGAGGATATCATCTTTATTCCCAGCAAGACGCTCTGCAACAAGATAGCAGACTATGTCTGATGAAGTAGATTCAGAGGGGCCCAGTGAGAGGATCTCCATCAGGCTGCAGGAGGAGAGAGAGAGAAGAGATAATTACGTGCCTGAGGTCTCAGCCCTGGATCAGGAGATCATTGAAGTAGATCCTGACACTAAGGAAATGCTGAAGCTGTTAGGCTTTGGCAATCTGTCCAAACTGCAGGTCACTCAGCCTCCAGCTGGGGTGAATTTCAAAGCACTGTGTGGAGCCATTTGACTCTTCCTGCTGTGCTGTAGTATCTTCAATAAACCTCAGACAACAACAACAACAGGAAAAAGATAAACAAGGTCCTCCTGTACAGCACAGGGAACTATATTTAATACCCTGTAATAAACCATAATGGAAAAGAATATGAAAAATAATATATATACATATGTATCTGAATCACTTTGCTGTACACCACAAACTAACACAACACTGTAAATCAACTATACTTCAATAAAAATTTTAAAAAATTTAAAATGGGGCAGAGGACCTGAACAGACATTTCTCCAAAGAAGATACGTAAATGGCCAATAAACACATCAAAAAATGCTCACCACCATTAGTCATGAGAGGAATGCAAATCAAAACCACAGTGAGATCCCACACCCAGAAGGTAGACAATCACAAGTGTTGGTGAGCATGTGTGGAAACTGGAACCCTCATGCCCTGCTGGTGGGAATGTGAAATGGTACAGTCACTGTGAAAAGCATTCTGGCAGTTCCTCAAAATGTTAAACATAGAGTTACCGTAAGACCCAGAAATCCCATATCTAGGTCTATGCCCCAGAGAAATGAAAACTTATGTCCACACAAAAACTTGTACACAAATGCTCATAGCAGCATTACTGTATTCATCATAGCTAAAAAGTAGAATCAACTTAATGTCCATCAACTGATGAATGGATGAACAAAATGTGGTCTATCCAGGGACTTCCCTGGTGGCTCAGTGGTTAAGAATCCGCCTGCCAATGCAGGCGACACGGGTTCGAGCCCTGGTCTGGGAGGATCCCACAGGCTGTGGAGCAACTAAGCCCATGAACCACAACTACTAAGCCCACGAGCCACAACTACTGAGCCTGCGCGCCTAGAGCCCCTGCTCCGCAACAAGAGAAGCCACCGCAATGAGAGAAGCCCACGCACCGCAGTGAAGAGTAGCCACCACTCGCCGCAACTAGAGAAAGCCTGCGTGCAGCAACGAAGACCCAACGCAGCCAAAACTAAATACATAAATTTATTTTTTAAAAAAAAGAATCCATCCTCCAAGGCAGGAGACGTGGGTTCGATCCGTGGTGGGGGAACTAAGATCCCACGGGGCAACTAAGCCCGTGCACCACAACTACTGAGTCCGTGCGCCACAACTAGAGAGAAGCCTGCACGCCACAATGAAAGATCCCGTGTGCCGCAACTAAGACCTGACGCGGCTAAATAAATAAATAAATATTTTTAAAAATGTGGTCTATCCATATGATGGAATAGTGTTCAACCATTAAAAGAAATTAAGTACACCATGGATTAACCTTGAAAACATTATGGTAAGTAAATTAGTCACAAAATGCCGCATATAAGATTCCACTTATATGAAACATCCGGAATAGATAATGCTATAGAGGCAGAAGGATTAGTGGTTGCCGGGAACTGTGGGGAAGTGAGTTAATGGAGATGGATTTCTAATGAGTGCAAGGTTTCTTTTCGGGGTGATGAAAATGTTCTAAAATTGTTTGTGGTGATGGTTACACAACTCTGTGAATACACTAACTGAATTGTACATTTCAGATGGGGAATTTTATGGCATCTCAATAAACTTTTATTTTTAAAATATCTGTAGGTAATTAAAAAAACCCAAAAGATTCTGGGGTCGTTTGTTACTATCACATACTCCAGCCCTTCCCTTATGATATAACTCAGAAAGAGTAAATGATTTGCCCAGACCTCATGGCTAGTGGGCAGCAGGTCTGGCCGCTCACCACCTGCCTTGGTCCCCTGGCTATGGAATGGGAAATGTGATCTTGGTGAGTCCCAGGTCCTGGGCCGCCTGGTGGTCTGAGAGAGCTCTAGGGTGACTACAGGGCAGCCCCCCTCTATTCCACCTGTCCCACCCTGGAGGACAGCTGTGGCTTCCTAGAGAGACTGCCTGGCAGGTGCTATGCAGGGGGTGGCTGGATCCCCAAATATAATTGCAGGCAAGACGGAACCCGGTGATTTCCCATTTCTGGACACAGAGGCACTCTTCTCTCGGGCCCAGTGTGGGCCTGAGGGAATCACAGCCATGTGCAGAGCCCCTTCGCAGGCAGTTTCCCTAGGGCTGCTGTACTCACGGGACAGGTGGGCCCCCCTCTTAGGTGGCTCCAATCCCGAGTACACGCCTCATTCGTTCATTCATTCACGGAGGGTCTGCTCTGTGCCGTCCTGAGCTGGGTACTGGGGCCAGCACTGCATCAGCCCAACAGCCCCCCTGTCCTGGAGGCCATTACACCACTCACTTGGCCCCCACCAGACCCTCCAGTCCAGCCCCCAGTTACACGACCACAGCCCACCCCAGCTCCAAACGTGTGACGACTCCCAGCCACTTCCAAGCAAAAGGCAGCCTGGTATTTGAGGCCCTTCATGGTCTGGTCCCTTCCAGCCTCTCCCATCACCTGAGTGCCCGGGGCTCCTGAAAAAGGAACCTGATCCCAAATTGTTCCCAGAATGGCCCCTGCCTGATCCCATCCCTCCTTCTGGTCCATTGTGTTCCCTCGCCTGGAGTGCCCTTCCCTAGCCCGTCCGGTTGGTCCAAGTCTCTGCTGCTGGACAATGGGTAGGAGGGGGAAGGGCAGCAGAGCGGCCCCTGGCTCTGCCTCTGGCTGGGGGAGGGTGTATGGAGGTCAAGGAGGTGGTAGCCAAGGCTCCCCTCATCGGAGTCAGCCCAGCTGAGCTCTTGCCCCCATGGGTTAACCCACTGGCTCCTGTGAAGCTGTCATCTGTCACTGTCCTCTCTGTGCACAGGAGTCGTCTGAGGCCCAGAGGGAGAAGTGACCTGCCCCTTGTCACGTGGGTGAGAAAGTGGCAGAGGAGGGACTTGAAGCCAAGGAGCTAGACCCTCCGAATCTCAGTGCCACTCTCCCCCACCTAAGGGAGCCACCTGGCTGTGGCCCCAGCTCTGGCACCATGGGCAGCCTGGGGCCCCATCACTTACTATCGCAGGGCCTCAGTTTCCCCATCTGCATCGAGGGGAGGCTGATCCTGTCTTTTCCTACCCAGAGGACACTCTCCATCAGATGGTTCCACAAACACAGCAGGCCCTGCTCTCCCGATGCCAGCCCGGCATGAGCACTGGGACCTGGCGGGGCAGAGACGTCATGCCCACACAGAGCGGCGGGTGTCCTTTCCCTGGCTGTCGGGGGAGACAGACCAGTAAAGGGGCTGTGTGACCGGGTTGGGGAAGGGTGCTGTCTGGGTCAGTGCAGGGGCTGGAGGAGGGGACATGCGAACTGAGTGAAGAGCGAAGAACAATTAGAGGTTTGCCAGGCAGACAAGGGTGGGCAGGGCATCCCAGGCACTGGGAAGAACACGTGCAAAGGCAGGGGAGGAACCAGTGTGAGCAGAGCCTCCGCCCTCAGGCGCCCTGCAGTGTAGGGAGGGAGGGCAGGGTGGTACCACGGTGGGAGCCTGGGTGAGGCTCCGGGGCAGCCTTCCTGATGACCTGCCCCCGGGCCCCTAAGGTCCTGAGACCCAGAGCAGCAGGGTTGGGTTAGCCTCGGCCCAGAGGCCCAGAGAAGACCGGACACCCTGGAACCACACAGCAGGCAGGGCTCTAAGGGCGCCTACCCAGCTCACAGCTATTTCTGGTCTGTTCCCACAGGCCCACCCACAAGAAAACATCTGCTGCCTGAGGTTTGGGGTATATATTCATTGGAGAGCTTCTTTCTGGGAATAAGTGTGGGTCTCCTAATTCCTGGCGCAATTCCCTTGATCAAATAATGAAGCTCCCACTCCCATTCTCATTCCCTTTATGCTTTGCCTGCCAGGAAACTCCTAGCTACATTTGATGCTCAATTACTGATCATTAATGCCCTGGTATTGGAAAATGCATGTCTCTCCACATTCCTCATTGTTCAATATTATCTGTTCCTATTGTTATGAGTTCATTGTTCCTGACTTCCTGTAGGCTGTTGCTAATTCTTTCTGGAAGACAGAGTGGTATGAATCGCAGATTATACATAAGGAAAACCCAGCACATTTGACCCCGTGCACAAATTCTGGGACCACGTGGCTGAGCAGGGAGGAGGGGCTGCTGGAGACCCTGCAGAACCTGCCGTTGTCCTGCACCACC